>NC_091307.1:17865330-17957830 GCF_038502225.1 Cherax quadricarinatus
ATATGTATTCCTACTGCGAGTAAGCTATCTTCCCTAGAGCGTAATGTGTACTCCCCTGAAAGTAGTGCATTTTTCCCTGACAGTCAGCCATTCTTCCCTAAGAAACATCCATCCTTCCCTGAGAGCCATCCATCTTCCCCTGTGAGTTCTCCATCCTCCCATGAGAGTCATCTACCCTCTCATGAGAGTCCTCCTCCTCCAGAGAAGTCTCCTTCCCCTCCAGAGTACGTAGTCTCTCTCTCTCTCTCTCTCTCTCTCTCTCTCTCTCTCTCTTCTCTCTCTCTCTCTCCTCTCTCTCTCTCTCTCTCTCTCTCTCTCTCTCTCTCTCTCTCTCTCTCTCTCTCTCTCTCTCTCTCTCTCTCTCTCTCTCTCTCTCTCTCTCTCTCTCTCTCTCTCTCTCTCTCTCTCTCTCTCTCCCTCTCTCTAAACTCTCTCTCTCTCTCGCACTTTACAAACTCAATTTCATGGACATTACCCACTCAAGGCAGGGATGAGGTCGAATGTTCACGCCCCCCATCCTGCTCTCCCTAGACCGCCTCCTATCCTCCAGGATTCTATCCTTCCACCCCGGACCATGTCATCCCCAATTCCATACCCAGCAGCCGTCCATCAAGATCAGCCACGGGATGAGATCAGTACGTTTGCTGTTATCCTGTGATTTTTTCATGCCCTGTAATATCGCATATTTCGGGATATCTGTGGGTTTCGTGTTGCGTATTGTGATATTTTCTTTTGTCCCGGGAAAGTGTGCTCGCGAAGAACATAAACACAGATCAGAAGAGGTGGGTGAAAGGATTGGTTTGTTAGACTTCAACCCTACCGGCTATACGAGTGTTATTAAGGCTGTATTTTGGCTGTACTCAATCATTCTGAAATTCTTTAAGCCATAAAACAAGTATTCAAGTAAACTCTGTGTATACGCTGAGAGATACACACCTCTCTGTGTATATATGGCTGGTGAGTGGTTGATTAATTTGGCTTAGAGTCTATTAACTGCTAAAAGGGTCATTATATATGCATGTAATCTGTTAACCACCGGTTAAGAATACTTTAATCTCTATAAATAGAGTTTAAAACAAACTCTCAGCTTATGTGATTCTTCAAGACTATGTTACTCTTCACAAAGTCCAAAACTGAGGGACTGATTACCTCCGCTTTTATGTATAGTTCTACAGTCTTCCCATCATATTCTTGATTTTGTATTGATAAAGCCACTGGAAGGCGATACGTCTACAAATATACCCAGACGTTTCACAAGTATCTTTATTCTTCATCTCAGCATATACATACACAGAGAGATACAGCATCTCTCGGTGTATAAATCTAAGATGCACGGAAGAAAATGTGTCTTTTTGCAATAAATTTTATTACCATCCCCCTAAAAAAATCCCAGCAAAACATCATAAATAGTAATGCGCCGCCATTTCTGTTTTCTTTTCTGCATTCATTTCGTCCCCGATGAAATTTATTTACGGTCATTTCTTCGCACTGTTCCACACATCTCGTCTTTCCAGATTATTGGAGAGTTCATCGCTTGCCTCCTGAAAACTTACTGCAGTATGGATGTTATGAGGATAATATTAGCATTCTACATTCTGAAAATTATTATGATGGTGGCCACCCCTCCAAGGAGTTTCCTTGATGCTGGTGAGGGGCTCTTAATCTGTGGAATTGAATCTGTGCTCCAGTTCCCTGAAATGAGCCTGAATGCCTACCATCCCCCCACAGCGCCCTATAATCATAAGAACATAAGAACATAAGAATGTAGGAACACTGCAGAAGGCCTACTGGCCCATACGAGGCAGGTCCTTATCAAAACGACATCTACCTAAAGCTACTCAAGAAATAACTCCTGTACCCCTTGACACCAATCAAACCCAGCCCCTCCCACTCATATATTTGTCCAGTCTCTTCTTAAAGCTACCCAAGGTCCTAGCCTCTATCACCCCACTGGGAAGACTGTTCCACGCATCTACAACTCTGTTAGAAAACCAGTGTTCTTATGTTCTTATGTTCTTAAAATAACTTTTGGACTTCTGTTACTTATACTTCTTGAGATAAATCCAAGTAATCTGTTGGTCTTGTTGTGCACACTAAGGCACTGCTGTCTTGGCTTTAGATTTCTGCTTACTATGACTCCCAAGTCTTTTTCAAATTCTGAATGACCAAGCTCTACTTCACCTAGATTATAGCATCGAGGGTTATTTTCATTACCAAGGGCAAGTACCTTACATTTATCCACATTAAACTTCATCTGCCATTTTTCAGACCAAGACATTAATTTGTTCAAATCGTCCTGGAGTTCATTGATATCCTCCTCAGAGTGAATTATACGGCCTATCTTTGTAGCATCAGCAAACTTACTCATGTCACTAGTAATCCCTTCATCAAGGTCATTAATGTAAATTATGAACAAGAGAGGGCCTAAAGCAGATCCTTGTGGAACGCCACTAGTGACTAATCCCCATTCAGATTTCACTCCATTAATGGTAACTCTCTGCTTTCTATTTCAGTGGTGATGTGTACTTAGCTCTGTGAAGACCTGTTTGTGTGCTCTCTGTGAATCTGAACCAGGATGCCCTCTCTTGAGCAGCTTTACCAGCAGCTGAGAGAAGAACTCAGAGTTGCTAAACTGGAGATACGGCGATTAACGGAGGAGAACAAGAGGATTCGTAGTAATCCACCTGTTGTGAGTCCCCAGGTTAAGAGGGGAGCTTGGTCAGTGGCCGGGCAACATGGAACCAAGCTGAAGATTAAGAAAACGGTTGGAGAGGCAGAAACAACGAGAAACCAGAAGACTGCCGTGGAAACTTCCAACTCATTCTCGGTGCTACCTGACGAATGTGAGTGTTCTACTGGGAATGCCACAACGAGCACCAAGGAAGCATTGGCAGACGTGAGTGAGACATCCCTAGAAACCCCAACGAAGACCATCGAGAACGTCATGACGAATTCTACAAGTGGTGTAATGCTACCTGGCGAATGTGAGTCGACTACTCGGAGCATCACTACGGACGACGCCAAGGAAGGTAAAAACATTGTTGTTGTTGGGGATAGCCAGATTAGGTACATGGATAGGGCATTCTGTTTGAAGGATAGGAGTAGGAGGCAGAGAGTATGTTTTCCTGGGGCTGGGATGAAGGATATTGTTAGCCGTCTGGATGACATCATGAGAGGTAATGGGAGCAATCCTATTATCTGTCTCAGTGCTGGAGGCAACGATGTTGGCAGACGTAGGAGTGAGGACCTGATTAGCAGGTATAGGTCAGCAATAGAGATAATTAGGAAGAAGGGTGGGAAACCTGTCATATGTGGCATTTTGCCAAGGAGAGGAGTTGGAAATGAATGGTTGTCCAGAGCAATTGGTGTCAATTGCTGGCTGGACAAATACTGTAAGGAAAATGTGGTAACATTCATTGACAACTGGGACCTCTTCTATGGCAGAAATGACATGTATGCCAGGGATGGGGTTCACTTGTCTAGGTGTGGGGTGGGAGCACTGGCCAACGCAGTGGAGGGAGCTGTTAGGTCTTTAAACTAGGAATAGTTAGTGGTATGGGTTTTGGCGGGAAAACTGTGAAGTCGCAGGGTAGTAACATGAGTACTAGGAGAACTAGTAATAGGCAAAATGAGGAGGATATTGGAAAGCCAGTGGCACTAATTGACAATGACAGTAATAGGTTTAGTGGAATAACAGAAAGGAGCAGAAAGGGTAAAGAGATAGGAGGGTCATTAAATATTTATTACACAAATAGTCGCAGTGCTAGGAATAAGATGGACGAGTTGAGACTAGTTGCTAGTGCAGGTAACATAGATGTATTTGCCATTACTGAGACGTGGTTTAATTCAAAAAGTCGGGACATGCCTGCAGAATGTCACATTCAGGGTTTTAAATTGTTCCAAGTAGATAGAAGTATCGGGAAGGGGGGTGGGGTGGCATTGTATGTCCGAGATCGCTTGAACTGTTGCATAAAAACGGGTATTAAGTCTGAAGTAACACATACAGAGTCTGTTTGGATAGAATTTTCAGAGGGACATGAAAAATTAATTTTAGGTGTGATATACCGTCCCCCAAATTTAGATAGGGACCAGGGGAGACTACTATGGGAGGAAATTGTTAGGGCCACAAGGCACGATAATGTAGTAATTCTAGGAGACTTTAACTTTAGTCATATTGATTGGAATTTCTTGACTGGGAATTTAGAATCATACGATTTCTTAGAAGTAGTTCAGGATTGTTTTTTGAAGCAGTTTGTGACAGAACCTACAAGGGGTAATAACCTGCTTGACTTAGTTCTGGCAAACAATGAATCCCTTGTTAATAATTTAGAAGTTTCAGAGGAACTGGGTGCTAGCGACCACAAATCAATTACATGTAGAATTGAATGGAAGTATGATAGTAGGGATAACTCAGTAACAGTCCCAGATTTTCGCTTAGCAGATTACGATGGGCTTAGAGAACACTTATCATCTGTTGACTGGGGTAACGAAGAGAGCTATCAATATGACAGTTTTCTGAACACAATACATGCTGCTCAAAGAACGTTTATCCCTTATAAGGAAATTAGATCAAATAGAAATGACCCAAAATGGATGAATAATAGGCTGAAATATCTACTAGGGCATAAGAAAGGAATTTATAGGCGTATCAAAAGAGGCGAGGGTCATCTTATGAATCAGTATATTGACATTAAGAGGGACATTAAAAAGGGGATAAGAAAAGCTAAAAGGGACTATGAAATTAAAGTTGCTAGGGATTCTAAAACTAACCCAAAAAGTTTTTTCCAGGTCTATAGAACAAAAGTCAGAGATAAGATAGGTCCCCTTAAAAATAACTATGGGCATCTTACTGACAAAGAGAATGAAATGTGCTCGATTTTAAATAATTATTTTCTCTCGGTTTTTACACAGGAAGACACTAATAATATTCCGGTAATTAATTTTTATAGTGGATCAGAAGAAGATAAATTATGTAACATCACAGTCACTAGTGAAATGGTTGTGAAGCAGATAGACAGACTGAAGCAAAATAAGTCACCGGGTCCTGATGAGGTTTTTTCAAGGGTTCTAAAGGAATGCAAAATGGAAGTCTGTGAACCATTAACTAATATTTTTAATTTATCTCTTCAAACAGGTGCAGTGTCTGATATGTGGAAGATGGCTAATGTAATTCCTATTTTTAAAACAGGGGACAAGTCGTTACCGTCAAATTACCGCCCAATAAGCCTGACCTCAATTGTAGGCAAATTACTAGAGTCAATTATAGCTGAGATTATAAGAAGCCATCTCGATAAGCATAGCTTGATTAATGATACTCAGCATGGATTCACAAGAGGCCGGTCTTGTCTAACTAATTTATTAACTTTCTTCAGTAAAGCTTTTGAGGCTGTTGACCACGATAAAGAATTTGATATTATTTACTTAGATTTTAGTAAGGCATTTGATAGAGTTCCGCACCAAAGACTGTTGAAGAAAGTAGCAGCTCATGGCATTGGGGGAAGGGTGCTCTCGTGGATCGAATCATGGCTCACAGACAGGAAGCAAAGAGTGTCCATAAATGGGGTTAAATCCGAGTGGGGATCAGTAACAAGTGGCGTTCCACAGGGATCAGTCTTGGGCCCGTTGTTGTTTATAATATATATCAATGATCTTGATGAAGGAATTACTAGTGATATGAGCAAATTCGCCGATGACACGAAGATAGGTAGGATAATTGATTCAAACGTAGATGTTAGGGAACTTCAGGAGGATTTAGACAAACTCTACTCTTGGTCAGAAAAGTGGCAGATGCAGTTCAATGTAGATAAATGCAAGGTTCTGAAGCTCGGGAGTGTCCATAACCCTAGCACTTATAAGTTAAATAATGTAGAACTTAACCATACAGATTGCGAAAAGGACTTGGGGGTTATGGTAAGCAGCAACCTTAAACCAAGACAGCAATGCCTAAGCGTACGTAATAAGGCAAATAGATTACTGGGTTTTATATCAAGAAGTGTAAGCAACAGAAGTCCAGAGGTCATACTGCAGCTTTATACATCATTAGTAAGGCCTCACCTAGATTATGCAGCTCAATTCTGGTCTCCATATTACAGAATGGACATAAATTCGTTAGAAAACATTCAGCGTAGGATGACTAAATTAATACATAGCATTAGAAATCTTCCTTATGAAGAAAGATTGAAGACTCTTAAGTTACATTCACTTGTTAGACGAAGAATGAGGGGAGACCTGATCGAAGTGTATAAGTGGAAGATAGGTATTAATAAAGGGGATATTAACAAGGTCTTGAGGATATCTCTCCAAGAGAGAACCCGCAGTAATGGATTTAAATTAGATAAGTTTAGATTTAGAAAGGACATAGGAAAGTATTGGTTTGGAAATAGGGTAGTTGATGAGTGGAACAGTCTACCTAGTTGGGTTATTGAGGCTAGGACTTTGGGTAGTTTCAAATTTAGGTTGGATAAATACATGAGTGGGATGGGATGGATTTGAGTGGGACTTGCACATCAGAGCTTATTTCTTGGGTAGCATTGAAAATTGGGTAGGTCAAATGTTTGTTAGTGGGATGAATTGTAAAGGACCTGCCTAGTATGGGCCAACAGGCCTGCTGCAGTGTTCCTCCTTTCTTATGTTCTTATGTTCTTACGTTCTATTGGTAAGCCATGCCTCAATCCATGCTAGAAGTTTACCTCGTATACCATGAGCTGCCACTTTTCTTAAGAGTCTCTTGTGAGGTACTCTGTCGAAGGCTTTACTAAAATCCAAATTAACAATATCATGTGTGATGGACTGATTACATCGTCTTCAAGTATCTTCTGCTTCTATCAACTTTTCTGTACTCGACTGAAGAAGCCTACTGTGTAGGCGAAACGTTTCAAATAAAGATACCTAACTGTTGCATATGTGTCTTACCTAACAACCTGTCGGTATTTTATACCATTTTAATGTTTAAACAATATCATATTCCTTATCACTGTCAACTGCCTCAAATGTTCTATTGAAGAACGTCAGTAAGTTTGTCAGGCAGGAACGACCTCTCGTGAATCCATGCTGAGATTCATTTATCAAGTTATGCTCTTCAAGGTGACTTCTGATAATGTCAGCTATAATTGATTCTAATAACTTGCCCACTATAGATGTCAGGCTTATTGGACGGTAATTTGAAGGAGTGGACTTATCCCCTGATTTGAATATAGGAACCACATTAGCCATCTTCCACATCTCTGGCACAACACTGGTAAGGATGGACGCATTGAATACACTCGTTAATGGCTGACTAAGCTCCATCTTGCATTCCTTAAGTACCCTTGAAAACAACTCATCGGGTCCCGGGGACTTATTTTGTTTCAGTTTGTCTATCTGTTTAATAACCATGTCCCTCGTGACAGTAATATTAGTTAACTTAAATTCATCAGGAACTAAATAATTGTTAATTACTGGAATCTCATTTACATCTTCCTGTGTAAAAACTGACAAAAAATAGTCATTAAATAAGGAACACATTTCCAGTTCATTATCCGTCAGCTGTCCATTCCCAGATTTCAGAGGTCCTACTTTTTCCTTCACCTTCACCTTCACCTTACTAATAATAATATGACGCTGGCCAGAATAGCTGATGATTATGTCACTCACTTATTTTTAACTTCCAACGAGAGTCATTTACCTCGAAATACTCCTAGATCTCTCTTTCTGCCCGACTCGTTCACCGTATTACCATACAAGCTTTTTCTATTCATTTCGGAACATCATATCCAAATTTAAGACACCATCTGGGCAATCACTGATCATTTTTAAGATCTTCGTTGGTGCAATCTTTTCTTCAATTAGAGAATAGACTTTCCACTAAATTTATGTCCGTGTATTTATGTATGCTTCGAACATTATACCTTCTCTGATATATATTTGTTATTCCCAGTTAGGGTAACTTAGGTTTGGTTAGATTAAGTTAGCTTTGGTTAGGTTAGGTTTGCTTAGATAAAGTTAGGTTCGCCTAGGTTAAGCTAGGTTAGGTTAGGTAAAGTTAGGTTTGGTTAGGCTAGGTTGGGTTAAGTTAGGTTTGGTTAAGTTAAAGTATATTGTTCAATATTTGCAAGTGATAAGTTGACAAGGAAGAAATAAAGAAAGCAGAAGGTGACGTACTTCTGGTAGAGGAGATAATAGTCAACTTGAGAGCGTAGTTTTTCTCTCAAAGGTTAAGACAAACATGAAGAATGGATTGTATCTTCATGTTTTCCGTTTTAATGCTTTGTTTTCACATTTTAAAGCTGTGTTAGGTTCCTCCTTATATTTTTCTTGTATTCGTATTTTCTGGATAAGTCTTTGGCATAACACTTTCTCGAGATTCAGATAAATTCAATTTGCCAGTCCGTGTGTATGTGTGTGTTTGTGTGTGTTTGCGTGTGTGTGTTTGTGTGTGTGTGTGTGTGTGTGTGTGTGTGTGTGTGTGTGTGTGTGTGTGTGTGTGTGTGTGTGTGTGTGTGTGTGTCAGTATGTGCTGCCTCTGTTCTTCACAGCGTATTAGACAAAATCTACGGACGCCCTAAGGAACACAATAAAAAATCCAGATAATATTTGACAGCTGGTCTGCTTTGATCAGTTAAATTGTGAAAATGCAACTAACTTTATATGGCAGACGGCTGCAACACTTAATAGAACAATGTCTAAACTTAACCTAACATTCGTTAGCATAAAGTATCCTGACGTATCGATTAAACAACTTTTCACGATAGTTTTAGTTTGTTAGGCTAGTGTTCTCCATTCTTCTTTTCATGTTCCATCTCTTCATTTACCTCTCGTGATCGCTTCATATTTCACTTAACTCCCACCCTTTCATTCATGTGTTCCTTTCTTCCTCTTTATTCAGATCATCTCAACTCTCTTAATTCACACCTCTTTATTCACCTTATTTCCTCCTCGTATACCCATATTCACTACCCTTACTCGGTTCCACTTCATTTTATTTTTATATTTACCCTCTCTCATTTCGGACTCTTACTTCACTTCCTCTCACAAGCGCAGCCTTTTTTTTCCCACCCATTCTCACAGGTTTCCGTTCCTCCCCTTCCTAACATTTGTTTCCTCTCTTCTCTTCATCCACTCTCTCTCTCCCCTCCACCCACTTTTCCCACCCTCCATCCTCTCTCCCCTCCACCCACTTTTCCCACCCTCCATCATCTCTCACTCCACCGCCTTTCACTCCCTGTCCCTTCAATCCCACTGTATCAGGAAACGTTCTAGGCAACAGAAGAGATGTCGGTGTGAATGAAACACAGCTCCGTAATGTGTGATTTATATCAGAGCACAACAACTACATTGCTGACTCGCTGTAACTTGTCCTTCGATGCATACTCGTAAATTTACATGAGTTACCTCTTAAATTATTATCTACCGGATATTCAGCACAATAAACATTGCATCATGAATGTCTCGCTTGAAGTATTACAATCACTGTAGTGAATATAATATTTATTAATGAAAGTGGTGGACTGTAGGTGGGATATTTATGCAGAATAATGGGCCGTCTGTAAATCTTTATTAATACAGTCAAGAACCAGAAATTATAGTCACCGGGAGACGTGGGATTCATGCATCTTCCGTCTCTGTCTGGCTGGCCTCTTAATCCTCCCGTTTTTCTTATATGGGAAAACTGTTGATTTATCTAATCAGTTAATAAATTAACCTCGTTAACTTATGGGCTATTATATGCTTTTTAGGCTTAAGTGTACATTTATTTTATGGTAGTATAATGCATTTCATAATTTTAAATCCAGTAATATATTTTTAAATCTAAATATTATTAGATCCATGAGGATATGAGGTTCTTAGCAGTCCTTGTCCTTGTTCTTGTCCTTTTTGTCTTGAGAGACCTAAGGAAAACCAAGAGATACCTTATCTTCGAAGATCTTTAAGAAAACACTAATTTAAAAATCCAGCAACATTTTGGTATTTTGTAACGGTAAAGAGACGTACTTGTAATTATGTGGAGCCATTATAGGCAGATGTTTGTGACCTGACGAAGCCCTCACTCCATCTAACATCTAACAGCATCCGTGTCGCACTACACAAGCTGCTTTAACTGGGTCGAACTTTCGAATGCAACTATAAAATGGCCTACTGATACTGTGACATCAAGAACTCCAGCTGGGTGAAGGCTCCAACCCTAGCAGGGAGCTAGTGAGACTGGCTGCCCCACCCTTCCTCACCCTGCCCCACCCTGCCCCACCCTGCCCCACCCTGCCCCACCCTGCCCCACCCTGCCCCACCCTGCTTGTTCTCTATACTGTATCGTCAGGTTCAGTACCACATGTAAACTCACATATGGTGTACACATATGCAATAAAAAGAATTAATTTCTGTATTACATTAGCTTCAATGTACAATGGATTTGTTCTTTGCTAAACTAGGCTAAACTAGGCAGGACTACCGTCCTGCCAAGTGAGTGTAAAACGAAAGCCTGTAATTGTTTTACATGATGGTAGGATTGCTGGTGTCCTTTTTTTCTGTCTCATAAACATGCAAGATTTCAGGTATGTCTCGCTACTTCTACTTACACTTAGGTCACACTACACATGCATGTACAAGCATATATATGTATATATACACATCCCTCTGGGTTTTCTTCTATTTTCTTTCTAGTTCTTGTTGTTGTTTATTTCCTCTTATCTCCATGGGGAAGTGGAACAGAATTCTTCCTCCGTAAGCCATGCGTGTTGTAAGAGGCGACTAAAATGCCAGGAGCAAGGGGCTAGTAACCCCTTCTCCCGTATAAATTACTAAATTTAAAAAGAGAAACTTTCGTTTTTCTTTTTGGGCCACCCTGCCTTGGTGGGATACGGCCGGTTTGTTGAAAAAAAAAAAAAAATATATATATATATATATAATATATAATATATATATATATATATATATATATATATATATATATATATACAAAACAACCACTGTCAAAGGATAGTGAAATTCCAAGTGCTTTCGCGACTTCTCACATTATCAAGGAACTATATGATATAGTTCCCTGATAATGTGAGAAGTCACGAAAGCGCTTGGAATTCTGATATCCCCTATTATCTTATTGCATATATATATATATATATATATATATATATATATATATATATATATATATATATATATATATATATATATATATATATATATACACAAATAGGGAGGTACCACCTCTAGAACTGTCCTGAGGACCCTTATCCTCAGAGAAAAGAATAAACTTGCTTCAGGGAAAACTCGAGGTTCTCCCTGAAGCTGTTTAAGAATTTTCTCCTACCACCCTCAATATTTAATATATATTTTATTTAAAGACAAAATACATTGACAAAACATTCACAAAAATACAATAGAAAGTAAAACAACCTAGATAACAACTCAGAGCTACATCTCGAATACTTCGTCCAGCTCCCCGGCGGTGGGCCGCGTGTCCAGAACGCTGCAGGCATTTCCTCTCTGGATCGCGACAGTGAGTCTCTGAAAGAGGAAACTGGTCGCCCTGTGGTCCTTGGTTTCTATGATGTGCTTTTCACCCAGCTCTTTAAGGAACTTTAGAGCATTCTTTCCCCATACTCCAAGGGTTTCCGACCCTATTGGGATGAAGTTATAGCAAGGGGGAAGGTCTTCATATTTGCGGATCTTCTGGGTCTCCCTGTGGCTGGCAGCAACACCCACTTCCACTACAGAGTATGGCAAGTACGCGTCTGCCAATGTGGCGGCATAGGTGTAGTCCTAGGCAATCTGCTTTCCATCCTTCCAGGGTAGCACAGTGGCTCCATCAGGACGCTTTTGACTTCCGTCAGACCTTTGCACTTGGGGTTCCTGTTGAAATGGGCAACAGGCTGTGGCGAGGCTTCTCTTTATGATGTCATTGACCTCCTCATGTTTGGCATACTTCCCTTCTGCTGTGTGACACACGAGACCATGAAGTCCGAATTGATCAGCTGTCGCCCTGCCTCAAATACACCTAAGCTCGGTGAGGATGGGGGCGGCTAGGCGAAGAGCAACACCAGTCCGAATGGCCTATGGGTCGAGTCGAGTGCCCAGGGAGGAATTGGGAACAGTTAACAGGAAACCTCCTGAGTGTGGTGCTCTCACTGCCAGGAGACGAGCTTTGTCCTTTCCTGAAGCGTTGGTGAGCATTGTGTTGGCGATTTTTTCCATGATCTGTTTGTCCCAGTGGCACTGTTTGTGCTCTTTGGGAGGAGCTGGTCTACTGGAGGAGTTTGGAAGGGTGTTCCACTGCATCGCTGCTTCAGTAAACCTGGGGTCTTGAGCTCCTACTACGTCTCTCAAGCGTTCGGAGACAATCTTCTTGACTAGTACACTGGAAGCCAGACACGAAGACAGAAAAGCAGGTAGAGCAACATGCGTTGCTTTGCGCACCCCTATACCTCCCAGTCGCACTGAGAAGGTTGGCTGATCCCATTGCTGATCCTCATATATATATATATATATATATATATATATATATATATATATATATATATATATATATATATATTGTGTGTGTGTGTGTGTGTGTGTGTGTGTGTTTGTGTGTGTGTATGTGTGTGTGTGTATTCTAGCGGGAAAATATTTTCCTCGAGAAATAATTTAGAAACCTCTTGACAAGTTTAGATTCAAGGAAATCTCAAATAGTTCACGCAGAAAGCTTCACACAACGGCACCTAAAAGAGGAATCCCCTTTCCTGGAGGGACATCAACGATATAACAAATTTGAATAATTAAGAAATGATCCTTCACAGGATTCGAGCTTCATTATGCTCGAGGAGGCAAATGATGTTGTGAGAGGCAGGACAGTGGAAATAATCGAGAAACTCAAGGCCTTAATCAAGAAATTTAAAGATAATAGAAGGCTAATCATGACTGGTCTAATTACAAGGTATGATGTAAACACATCCTCAGAAGAATTATAGGATTAAGCAATATATTACAGGATGCATATCAGAAGAAAAAGGCATAGATTACGTAAATCTTTGGTATATGTTAAATAAAGATTACAGTCTATTCACTGCAGATGTTATGCACTTCAGTGATATGAGACATGCAAGGGGGTGGCACATTCTTGATGAAAGAATGATGATGTGTAATGAAATGGTGGATGCGAGAAAGAGGACGGAATGGAGAACGAAAGTGGGAGTGTGGGAGGGGAAATTGAACGAGGGGAAAAGAATGATGGAGTAACTGACGGAGGAAGTAAGGAACTACAAATGAGACGATTCATACACGGTCATCTAATTTCCGTCATTCACCCTGGAAATTCCTTAATAAACCTAACTTAACAATTTATACTAATACATCCAGTTATTATTTTAAATCCCAGAAAAGATTTTCTTTGCTAACGTCCAGAGCAGCATACTAACACACCATCACTCTGGACACCGTCACACCATCACTCTGGACACCGTCACACCATCACTCTGGACATCGTCATACCATCACTCTGGACACCGTCACACCATCACTCTGGACACCGTCACACCATCACTCTGGACACCGTCACACCATCACTCTGGACACCGTCACACCATCACTCTGGACACCGTCACACCATCACTCTGGACACCGTCACACCATCATTCTGGACAACGTCACACCATCACTCTGGACACCGTCACACCATCACTCTGGACACCGTCACACCATCACTCTGGACACCGTTACACCATCACTCTGGACACCGTCACACCATCATTCTGGACACCGTCACACCATCACTCTGGACACCGTCACACCGTCACTCTGGACACCGTCACACCATCACTCTGGACACCGTCACACCATCACTCTGGACACCGTCACACCATCACTCTGGACACCGTCACACCATCACTCTGGACACCGTCACACCATCACTCTGGACACCGTCACACCATCACTCTGGACACCGTCACACCATCACTGTGGACACCGTCACACCATCACTCTGGACACCGTCACACCATCACTCTGGACACCGTCACACCATCACACTGGACACCGTCACACCATCACTCTGGACACCGTCACACCATTACTCTGGACACCGTCACACCATTACTCTGGACACCGTCACACCATCACTGTGGACACCGTCACATCATCACTGTGGACACCGTCACACCATCACTGTGGACACCGTCACACCATCACTGTGGACACCGTCACACCATCACTCTGGACACCGTCACACCATCACTCTGGACACCGTCACACCATCACTGTGGACACCGTCACACCATCACTCTGGACACCGTCACACCATCACTCTGGACACCGTCAAACCATCATTCTGGACACCGCCACACCATCACTCTGGACACCGTCAAGCCATCACTCTGGAAACCGTCACACCATCACTCTGGACACCGTCACACCATCACTCTGGACACCGTCACACCATCACACTGGACACCGTCACACCATCACTCTGGAAACCGTCACACCATCACTCTGGACACCGTCACACCATCACTCTGGACACCGTCAAACCATCACTCTGGACACCGTCACACCATCACACTGGACACCGTCACACCATCACTCTGGACACCGTCAGACCATCACTGTGGACACCGTCACACCACCATTCTGGACACCGTCACACCATCACTCTGGACACCGTCACACCATCACTCTGGACACCGTCACACCATCACTCTGGACACCGTCACACTATCACTCTGGACACCGTCACACCATCACTCTGGACACCGTCACACGATCACTCTGGACACCGTCACACCATCACTCTGTACACCGTCAAACCATCACTCTGGACACCGTCACGCCATCACTCTGGACACCGTCACACCATCACTCTTTACACCGTCACACCATCACTCTGGACACCGTCACACCATCACTCTGGACACCGTCACACCATCACTCTGGACACCGTCACACCATCACTCTGGACACCGTCACACCATCACTCTGGACACCGTCACACCACCACACTGGACACCGTCACACCATCACTCTGGACACCGTCACACCATCACTGTGGACACCGTCACACCATCATTCTGGACACCGTCACACCATCACTCTGGACACCGTCACGCAATCACTCTGGACACCGTCACACCATCACTCTGGACACCGTCACACCATCACTCTGGACACCGTCACACTATCACTCTGGACACCGTCACACCATCACTCTGGACACCGTCACACCATCACACTGGACACCGTTACACCATCACTGTGGACACCGTCACACCATCACTGTGGACACCGTCACACCATCATTCTGGACACCGTCACACCATCACTCTGGACACCGTCACACCATCACTCTGGACACCGTCAAACCATCACTCTGGACACCGTCACACCATCACTCTGGACACCGTCACACCATCACTCTGGACACCGTCACACCATCACTCTGGACACCGTCACACCATCACTCTGGACACCGTCAAACCATCACTCTGGACACCGTCACACCATCACTCTGGACACCGTCACACCATCACACTGGACACCGTCACACCATCACTCTGGACACCGTCACACCATCACACTGGACACCGTCACACCATCACTCTGGACACCGTCACACCATCACTCTGGACACCGTCAAACCATCACTCTGGACACCGTCACACCATCACTCTGGACACCGTCACACCATCACACTGGACACCGTCACACCATCACTCTGGACACCGTCACACCATCACTCTGGACACCGTCACACTATCATTCTGGACACCGTCACACCATCACTCTGGACACCGTCACGCCATCACTCTGGACACCGTCACACCATCACTCTGGACACCGTCACACCATCACTCTGGACACCGTCAAACCATCACTCTGGACACCGTCACACCATCACTCTGGACACCGTCACACTATCACTCTGGACACCGTCACACCATCACTCTGGACACCGTCACACCATCACTCTGGACACCGTCACACCATCACTCTGGACACCGTCAAACCATCACTCTGGACACCGTCACACCATCACTTTGGACACCGTCACACCATCACACTGGACACCTTCACACCATCACTCTGGACACCGTCACACCATTACTCTGGACACCGTCACACCATCACTCTGGACACCGTCACACCATCACTCTGGACACCGTCACACCATCACTCTGGACACCGTCAAACCATCACTCTGGACACCGCCACACCATCACTCTGGACACCGTCACACCATCACTCTGGACACCGTCAAACCATCACTCTGGACACCGTCACACAATCACTCTGGACACCGTCACTCCATCACTCTGGACACCGTCACACCATCACTCTGGACACCGTCACGCCATCACACTGGACACCGTCACACCATCACTCTGAACACCGTCACACCATTATTCTGGACACCGTCACACCATCACTGTGGACACCGTCAAACCATCCCTCTGGACACCTTCACACCATCACTCTGGACACCGTCACACCATCACTCTGGACACCGTCACACCATCACTCTGGACACCGTCAAACCATCACTCTGGACACCGTCACACCATCACTCTGGACACCGTCACACCATCACTCTGGACACCGTCACACCATCACTCTGGACACCGTCACACCATCACTCTGGACACCGTCACACCATCACTCTGGACACCGTCACACCATCACTCTGGACACAGTCACACCATCACTCTGGACACCGTCACACCACTCTGGACACCGTCACACCATCACTCTGGACACCGTCACACCATCACTCTGGACACCGTCACACCATCACTCTGGACACCGTCACACCATCACTGGACACCGTCACACCATCACTGTGGACACCGTCACACCATCACTCTGGACACCGTCACACCATTACTCTGGACACCGTCAAACCATCACTCTGGACTCCGTTACACCATCACTGTGGACACCGTCACACCATCACTCTGGACACCGTCACACCATCACTCTGGACACCGTCACACCATCACTCTGGACTCCGTTACACCATCACTGTGGACACCGTCACACCATCACTCTGGACAGCGTCACACCATCACTCTGGACAGCGTCACACCATCACTCTGGACACCGTCACACCATCACTCTGGACACCGTCTCACCATCACTCTGGACACCGTCACACCATCACTCTGGACACCGTCACATCACTCTGGACACCGTCACATCACTCTGGACACCGTCACATCACTCTGGACACCGTCACACCATCACTCTGGACACCGTCTCACCATCACTCTGGACACCGTCACACCATCACTCTGGACACCGTCACATCACTCTGGACACCGTCACATCACTCTGGACACCGTCACATCACTCTGGACACCGTCACACTATCACTGTGGACACCGTCACATCACTCTGGACACCGTCACATCACTCTGGACACCGTCACACCACTCTGGACAGTTGTTAATGTCAATTTTCTTATTATTATCATATATATATATATATATATATATATATATATATATATATATATATATATATATATATATATATATATATATATATATATATATATATATACTAAATACATGTGGAAATTAATGATAGTTTGTATTTTGAAATTCAGTCCTGTATATATACACCTCTCCGAAACGTGAAAAAAAACAATATTAAACTTATTGATGGACTGAAGGCAGTAAATTAAAGCAACGATGCAGTAATGTCAGTTGATCCCATTGACCCACATGTAAAGTGAAACGTTGTAATGAGATAGAGAAGCTCGTAGACGAATTTTAATGATTATGAAAACATTTTTTCACCTAGGTCAGTGAAGCACCAAGCTGAAGCTATATCAGTCTGAACCTTGTAATTGTTCTTGTCCTTATTCTTGTCTTTGTTCTTGTCCTTGTTGTCTGGCGAGACCTAAGGAAAAGTAAGAGATACTTTAACATCGTAGATCTTTAAGAAAACATTAATTTAAAAATCCCAGCAACATTTTTGTGTTATGTGACGGTAAAGAGACGTACGTACATTTGTGTACGTACGTACGTACATTTGTTTATGTTGTGTGAATTATATCAGGTGAAATTAGTAGATGTTTTTGACCTGATGAATCTCATCACTATATGAGCGAAATGTCGTCAATGAAGATACCATTTAGTTACATTCGTTTCGCACGACACAAGTTGCCTTTACTGGGTCGAACTTTGCAAGGAAGTTTTAAAATGGGAGATTAAAAAACTGAATACAGCATTATATATTGTGATGATAAAACAGAAGACAAAACTGCCATGATAAGACTGTTCACTCCCACCCTGTACTCCCACCCTGTACTCCCACCCTGTACTCCCACCCTGTACTCCCACCCTGTACTCCCACCCTGTACTCCCACCCAGTACTCCCACCCTGTACTCCCACCCTGTACTCCCACCCTGTACTCCCACCCTTTACTCCCACCCTGTCCTCCCACCCTGTACTCCCACCCTCTACTCCCGTCCTGTACTCCCACCCTGTACTCCCACCCTGTACTCCCACTCTGTACTCCCACCCTGTACTCCCACCCTGTACTCCCGTCCTGTACTCCCACCCTGTACTCCCACCCTGTACTCTCACCCTGTACTCCCACCCTGTACTCCCACCCTGTACTCTCACCCTGTACTCCCACCCTGTACTCCCACCCTGTACTCCCACCCTGTACTCCCACACCGTACTCCCACCCCGTACTTCCACCCCGTACTTCCACCCTGTACTCCCACCCTGTACTCCCACCCTGTACTCACACCCTGTACTCCCACCCTGTACTCCCACCCTGTACTCCCACCCTGTACTCCCACCCTGTACTCCCACCCTGTACTCCCACCCTGTACTCCCACCCTGTACTCCCGTCCTGTACTCCCACCCTGTACTCCCACCCTGTACTCCCGTCCTGTACTCCCACCCTGTACTCCCACCCTGTACTCCCACTCTGTACTCCCATCCTATACTCCCACCCTGTACTCCCGTCCTGTACTCCCACCCTGTACTCCCACCCTGTACTCTCACCCTGTACTCCCACCCTGTACTCCCACCCTGTACTCTCACCCTGTACTCCCACCCAGTACTCCCACCCTGTACTCCCACCCTGTACTCCCACCCTGTACTCCCACCCTGTACTCCCACACCGTACTCCCACCCCGTACTCCCACCCTGTACTCCCACCCTGTACTTCCACCCTGTACTCCCACCCTGTACTCCCACCCTGTACTCCCACCCTGTACTCCCACCCTGTACTCCCACCCTGTACTCCTACCCTGTACTCCCGTCCTGTATTCCCACCCTGTACTCCCACCCTGTACTCCCACTCTGTACTCCCACCCTGTACTCCCACCCTGTACTCCCGTCCTGTACTCCCGTCCTGTACTCCCACCCTGTACTCCCACCCTGTACTCCCACCCTGTACTCCCACCCTGTACTCCCACCCTGTACTTCCACCCTGTACTCCCACCCTGTACTCCCACCCTGTACTCCCACCCTGTACTCCCACCCTGTACTCCCACCCTGTACTCCCACCCTGTACTCCCACCCTGTACTCCTACCCTGTACTCCCGTCCTGTATTCCCACCCTGTACTCCCACCCTGTACTCCCACTCTGTACTCCCACCCTGTACTCCCACCCTGTACTCCCGTCCTGTACTCCCGTCCTGTACTCCCACCCTGTACTCCCACCCTGTACTCCCACCCTGTACTCTCACCCTGTACTCCCACCCAGTACTCCCACCCTGTACTCCCACCCTGTACTCCCACACCGTACTCCCACACCGTACTCCCACCCCGTACTTCCACCCTGTACTCCCACCCTGTACTCCCACCCTGTACTCCCACCCGGTACTCCCACCCTGTACTCCCACCCTGTACTCCCACCCTGTACTCCCACCCTGTACTCCCACCCTGTACTCCCACCCTGTACTCCTACCCTGTACTCCCGTCCTGTATTCCCACCCTGTACTCCCACCCTGTACTCCCACTCTGTACTCCCACCCTGTACTCCCACCCTGTACTCCCGTCCTGTACTCCCGTCCTGTACTCCCCCCCTGTACTCCCACCCTGTACTCCCACCCTGTACTCCCACCCTGTACTCCCACCCTGTACTCCCACCCTGTACTCCCACCCTGTACTCCCACCCTGTACTCCCACCCTGTACTCCCACCCTGTACTCCCACCCTGTACTCCCACCCTGTACTCCCACCCTGTACTCTTACCCTGTACTCCCGTCCTGTATTCCCACCCTGTACTCCCACCCTGTACTCCCACTCTGTACTCCCACCCTGTACTCCCACCCTGTACTCCCGTCCTGTACTCCCGTCCTGTACTCCCACCCTGTACTCCCACCCTGTACTCCCACCCTGTACTCCCACCCTGTACTCCCACCCTGTACTCCCACCCTGTACTCCCACCCTGTACTCCCACCCTGTACTCCCGTCCTGTACTCCCACCCTGTACTCCCACCCTGTACTCCCACCCTGTACTCCCGTCCTGTACTCCCACCCTGTACTCCCACCCTGTACTCCCACCCTGTACTCCCACTCTGTACTCCCACCCTGTACTCCCACCCTGTACTCCCACCCTGTACTCCCACCCTGTACTCCCGTCCTGTACTCCCACCCTGTACTCCCACCCTGTACTCCCGTCCTGTACTACCACCCTGTACTCCCACCCTGTACTCCCACCCTGTACTCCCACTCTGTACTCCCACCCTGTACTCCCACCCTGTAATCCCACCCTGTACTCCCACCCTGTACTCCCACTCTGTACTCCCACCCTGTACTCCCACCCTGTAATCCCACCCAGTACTCCCGTTCTGTACTCCCACCCTGTACTCCCACCCTGTACTCCCACCCTGTACTCCCACCCTGTACTCACACCCTGTACTCCCGTCCTGTACACCCACCCTGTACTCCCACCCTGTACTCCCACATTGAACTTCCACCTTATACTCCCACCCTGTACTCCCGTCCTTTACTCCCACCCTGTACTCCCACCCAGTACTCCCGTCCTGTACTCCCACCTTGTACTCCCACCCAGTACTCCCGTCTTGTACTCCCACCCTGTACTCCCACCCAGTACTCCCGTCCTGTGCTCCCACCCTGCACTCCCACCCATTACTCCCGTCCTGTACTCCCACCCTGTACTCCCACCCAGTACTCCCGTCCTTTACTCACACCCTGTACTCCCACCCTGTACTTCCACCCAGTACTCCCGTCCTGTACCCCCACCCTGTACTCCCACCCAGTACTCCCGTCCTGTACTCCCACCCTGTACTCCCACCCAGTACTCCCGTCCTGTACTCCCACCCGGTACTCCCACCCTGTACTTCCACCGTGTACTCCCACACAGTACTCCCGTCCTGTACTCCCACTCTGTACTCCCACCCTGTACTCCCACCCTGTACTCCCGTCCTGTACTCCCACCATGTACTCCCACCCAGTACTCCCGTCCTGTACTCCCACCCTGTACTCCCACCCAGTGCTACCATCCTGCACTCCCATCCTATACTCCCACTCTGTACTCCCATCCTATACTCCCACCCTGTACTCCCACCCTGCACTCCCATCCTATACTCCCACTCTGTACTCTCACCCTGCACTCCCATCCTATACTCCCACTCTGTACTCCTACCCTGTACTCCCACCTTGTACTCCCACCCTGCACTCCCTTTCTATACTCCCAGTCTGTACTCCCACCCTATAGTCCCACCCTGTACTCCTACCCTGCACTCCCATCCTATACTCTCACTCTGTACTCCCACCCTGTACTCCCACCCTGCAATCCCACTCTGTACTCCCACCCTGTACTCCCACCCTGTACTCCCACCCTGTACTCTCACACTGTACTCCCATCCTTTACTCCCACTCTGTACTCCCACCCTGTACTCCCACCGTGTACTCCCGTCCTGTACTCCCACCCTGTACTCCCACCCTGTACTCCCACCCTGTACTCCCACCCTGTACTCCCCACTGTACTCCCACCCTGTACTCCCGTCCTGTACTCCCACCCAGTTCTCCCACCCTGTAATCCCACCCTGCACTCCCACCCTGTACTCCCACCCTGTACTCCCACCCTGTACTCCCACCCTGTACTCCCACCCTGTACTCCCACCCTGTACTCCCACCCTGTACTCCCGTTCTGTACTCCCACCCTGTACTCCCACCCTGTACTCCCACCCTGTTCTCCCACCCTGTACTCCCACCTTGTACTCCCACCCTGTACTCCCGTCCTGTACTCCCACCCTGTACTCCCACCCAGTACTCCCGTCCTGTACTCCCACTCTGTACTCCCTCCCAGTACTCCCGTCCTGTACTCCCACCCTGTACTCCCACCCGGTACTCCCGTCCTGTACTCCCACCCGGTACTCCCACCCAGTACTCCCGTCCTGTACTCCCACCCTGTACTCCCACCCAGTACTCCCGTCCTGTACTCCCACCCTGTACTCCCACCCAGTACTCCCGTCCTGTACTCCCACCCTGTACTCCCGTCCTGTACTCCCACCCTGTCCTCCCACCCTGTACTCCCACCCTGTACTCCCGTCCTGTACTCCCACCCTGTACTCCCACCCTGTACTCCCACCCTGTACTCCCACCCTGTACTCCCCACTGTACTCCAACCCTGTACTCCCGTCCTGTACTCCCACCCAGTTCTCCCACCCTGTACTCCCACCCTGTACTCCCACCCTGTACTCCCACCCTGTACTCCCACCCTGTACTCCCACCCTGTACTCCCACCCTGTACTCCCACCCTGTACTCCCACCCTGTACTCCCACCCTGTACTCCCGTTCTGTACTCCCACCCTGTACACCCACCCAGTACTTCCACCCTGTTCTCCCACCCTGTACTCCCACCTTGTACTCCCACCCTGTACTCCCGTCCTGTACTCCCACCCAGTACTCCCACCCAGTACTCCCGTCCTGTACTCCCACCCTGTACTCCCACCCAGTACTCCCGTCCTGTACTCCCACCCTGTACTCCCACCCAGTACTCCCGTCCTGTACTCCCACCCTGTACTCCCACCCAGTACTCCCGTCCTGTACTACCACCCAGTACTCCCACCCAGTACTCCCGTCCTGTACTCCCGTCCTGTACTCCCACCCTGTACTCCCACCCTGTACTCCCACCCAGTACTCCCGTTCTGTACTCCCACCCTGTACTCCCACCCTGTACCCCCACCCTGTACTCCCACCCTGTACTCCCTACCTGTACTCCCGTCCTGTACTCACACCCTGTACTCCCACCCTGTAGTCCCACCCTGTACTCCCACCCTGTACTCCCACCCTGTACTCCCGTCCTGTACTCACACCCTGTACTCCCACCCAGAACTCCCGTCCTGTACTCCCACCCTGTGCTCCCACCCAGTACTCCCGTGCTGTACTCCCACCCTGTACTCCCACCCTGTACTCCCACCCAGTACTCCCGTTCTGTACTCCCACCCTGTACTCCCACCCTGTACTCCCACCCTGTACTCCCACCCTGTACTCCCATCCTTTACTCCCACTCTGTACTCCCGTCCTGTACTCACACCCTGTACTCCCATCCTGTACTCCCACCCTGTACTCCCACCCTGTACTCCCACCCTGTACTCCCACCCGGAACTCCCGTCCTGTACTCCCACCCTGTGCTCCCACCCAGTACTCCCGTCCTGTACTCTTACCCTGTACTCCCACCCTGTACTCCCGTCCTGTACTCCCACCCTGTACTCCCACCCAGTACTCCCGTCCTGTACTCCCACCCTGTACTCCCACCTAGTACTCCCGTCCTGTACTCCCACCCTGTACTCCCACCCAGTACTCCCGTCCTGTACTCCCACCCTGTACTCCTACCCTGTACTCCCACCCAGTACTCCCGTTCTGTACTCCCACCCTGTACTCCCACCCAGTACTCCCGTCCTGCACTCCCACCCTTTACTCCCACCCAGTACTCCCGTCCTGTACTCCCACACTGAACTCCCACCCTGTACTCCCACCCTGTACTCCCACCCAGTGCTCCCACCCTGCACTCCCATCCTGTACTCCCACTCTGTACTCCCATCCTCTACACCCACCCTGTACTCCCGCCCTGCACTCCCATCCTATACTCCCACTCTGTACTCCCACCCTGCACTCCCATCCTATACTCCTACTCTGTACTCCTACCCTGTACTCCCACCCTGTACTCCCACCCTGCACTCCCATCCTATACTCGCACTCTCTACTCCCACCCTGTACTCCCACCCTGTACTCCTACCCTGCACTCCCATCCTATACTCCCACTCTGTACTCCCACCCTGTACTCCCACTCTGTACTCCCACCCAGGACTCCCATCCTATACTCCCACTCTGTACTCCCACTCTGTACTCCCACCCTGTACTCCAACCCTGCACTCCCATCCTATACTCCCACTCTGTACTCCCACCCTGTACTCCCACCCTGCACTCCCATCCTATACTCCCATCCTATAATCCCACTCTGTACTCCCACCCTGTACTCCCATCCTGTACTTCCACCTTGCACTCCCATCCTATACTCCCACTCTGTACTCCCACCCTGTACTCCCACCCTGTACTCCCGCCCTCCACTCCCATCCTATACTCCCACTCTGTACTCCCACCCTGTACTCCTACCCTGTACTCCCACCCTGTACTCCCGCCCTGCACTCCCATCCGATACTCCCACTCTGTACTCCCACCCTGCACTCCCATCCTATACTCCTACTCTGTGCTCCTACCCTGTACTCCCACCCTGTACTCCCACTCTGTACTCCCACCCTGTACTCCTACCCTGTACACCCACCCTGTACTCCTATCCTCCACTCATACCCTGCTCTCCCACCCTCCACTCATACCCTGCTCTCCCACCCTCCACTCATACCCTGCTCTCCCACCCTCCACTCATACCCTGCTCTCCCACCCTCCACTCTCACCCTCCACAACTGGACGGAAAAGTCACAAACAAAATCAATAATGTCCTCTAAAATGCAACACTGAGAAAGAAACGTGACGCAGAAGAAAGTTGGAAGATGAGCAAGACCAGTGTACAAGACCTTTCATTCGAGAGAGAGAGAGAGAGAGAGAGAAAGAGAGAGAGAGAGAGAGAGAGAGAGAGAGAGAGAGAGAGAGAGAGAGAGAGAGAGAGAGAGATTTCATATGAGCTGTTGTAGGTAACAGCTCTTATCTTGTAAATAAAGTTAGAAACTCTAAACTAACCTTGTAGAATGCTATGTTTTAGACACAGACAGACACAGACAGACACAGACAGACACAGATAGGCACAGACAGACACAGACAGACATGAAGGGAGAGATACTACAAGATTAATGAATGCAAAGAAACTTGGGAAGAGAGGAAGTACAGTAGTAGTAGTAGTAATAATAGTAGTAGGAGGAGGAACAGAAAGAGGAAGAAGAAGAGGGGAGGAAGAGAAGGAGCAAAAGTACAATGTGGCAATAATTAGACTAATTTTAAATTATGTAATTATATCCGGCTAATGAGACAGATGTGGATGAGCGTTCATGATTTACGGCGCCTGTTGATGAGGGGTCGTGGGAGAAGTGTTGGGTTGATGAAGGTCGTGGGAGAAACGTTGTGTTAATGAGGGGTCGTGAGAGAAATGTTGGGTTGATAAGGGATAGTGGGAGAAGTGCTGGGTGGTTGAGGGGTCGTGGGAGAAGTGTTGGGTTGATGAGGGTCGTGGAAGAAGTGTTAGGTTGATGAAGGTCGTGGGAGAAACATTGAGTTGATGAAGGTCGTGGGAGAAACGATGGGTTGATGATGGTCGTGGGACAGACGTTGGGTTGATGAAGGTCGTGGGAGAAGTGTTGGGTTGAAGAGGGTTGTGGGAGAAACGTTGGGTTGATGAAGGTCGTGCGGGAAGTGTTGGTTTGTTGAGGGTCGTGGGAGAAATGTTGGGTTAATAAAAGTCGTGGGAGAAGTGTTTGGTTGATGATGGTCGTGGGAGAGACGTTGGGTTGATGAAAGATTATGCAATTATTATACTATTGATAAATAAACATAATCGAAGTAATTTATCTCATCATTAAACAAAATAGAAAATGTAATGTGTAATAAATATTATGCTGGCATAGGATTTTGTAATTAGAAAGGTTAAGAAGTTCGCCGATGTTCTGGAGTGTTTTCTGGTGTCTCTGCTCTTATTCTGAAACGACAGCACACGGACATGGAGAGGGGTCAGTCCTATGGCAGTGGTGACAAACTGACAAGTAGTAGAGGGGAAGTGATGAAGGGAGGTCTTAACGAGTCACGGCTGGATGTAGTCCAGTTCTGGATTAATAATCCGAATCTGGACCCGACACTGGTTCATGACGAGACATCAGATTTCCCTCTTCAGCCGGGTTCCTTATATGTGGAGTTAGGTCTCAAACACCAACTATATCGAGATGATGTGTATCCAGAATCACCAGTTAATATAAACTACTTCTAACAATATTTCTCGTCTTGATTCATCGGAAATGTGGGCTAAGAGAACACTAACGATTGCCAGGAAACTCTAATGTCATATTGACGGCAAAAAAAAGAGTTTGGTGACAAAAGTTAACCATACTTTAAGGGCAAAGTCACAATTGGTAACCAAAAATAAAGATATGGATGGGGCTGCTTACGAAATAAAGCGGTAAGAGATTAAATGTCTGTTCTAGATGTGAAAGATAAAAGTAAAGTTGCACTTCCGCGTCACTGGATCCATCACACTTGCAGATGGATATCTGGTTCACAGGAAGAAATTTCTGACGAACCTTCTAACACTACACCTTCCTTTTCTGGCCAACTTGCCGACACTCAACTTTTTTGTTGCAACCAATTGATTACCACAGCACAAGTTGACTCCTGTGGTGTAAGTGGTTTAGAAAACCGACAAGTTGATAAATAAGACACTTATTTTAGAATAAACATACACAAATGTTGCACAAGTGTCTCATTTATCAAGTTGACTCCTATTGCTATGACTTGAGGTCTAGGAAAGTGGTGGCTCTTGCTAACACATTCCTAGACACTGACATACACCTCTGAGTAACACGGAAAGTACGAGCTCCCAACTTCTTTAACTGTTTACAGAAATGCATGTCTATACTAACTTTTCCTCCCCCTCTCACTCGTGCTTTATATTGCATCTACATTCGTGTACGGTTCTCTGAGTTTTTTTCGGTTGCCATGTTCAGGCTTGTAGTGTCCATGCTTTCTTCACCGTGTCTACATGTCAGAAGGAGGGGTGGAGCTGGGAATTGATGTGAGCATAGCTAAAATGGAAGGGGGTGAGGGTTATAGTTGTAGAAGAGCGGAAAGAGGGGGAAAGGAATTTTGTTTTCTTGGGGGATTTTTCTGTCATTGGTATTGTTATTTCTGGGTCATTTGTGTGTGTGTGTGTGTGTGTGTGTGTGTGTGTGTGTGTGTGTGTGTGTGTGTGTGTGTGTGTGTGTGTGTGTACTCACCTATTTGTACTCACCTATTTGTGGTTGCAGGGTCGAGTCCTAGCTCCTGGTCCCGCCTCTTCACCGGTTGCTACTAGGCCCTCTCTCTCTCCCCGCTCCATGAGCTTTATCATACCTCGTCTTAAAACTGTGTATGGTTCCTGCCTCCACTACGTCATTTTCTAGGCTATTCCACTGCCTTACAACTCTATGACTGAAGAAATACTTCCTACTATCTCTCTGACTCATTTGTGTCTTCAACTTCCAATTGTGGCCTCTTGTTTCTGTGTCCCCTCCCTGGAACATCCTGTCTTTGTCCACCTTGTCTATTCCACGCAGTATTTTATATGTCGTTATCATGTCTCCCCTGACCCTCCTGTCCTCCAGTGTCGTCAGGCCGATTTCCCTTAATCTTTCTTCATAGGACATTCCCCTTAGCTCTGGAACTAACCTTGTCGCAAACCTTTGTACTTTCTCTAGTTTCTTGACGTGCTTTATCAAGTGCGGGTTCCAAACAGGTGCTGCATACTCCAGTATGGGCCTGACATACACGGTGTACAGTGTCTTGAATGATTCCTTACTAAGGTATCGGAATGCTGTTCTCAGGTTTGCCAGGCGCCCATATGCTGCAGCAGTTATCTGATTGATGTGTGCTTCCGGAGACATGCTCGGTGTTATACTCACCCCAAGATCTTTCTCCTTGAGTGAGGTTTGCAGTCTTTGGCCACCTAGCCTATACTCTGTCTGTGGTCTTCTGTGCCCTTCCCCTATCTTCATGACTTTGCATTTGGCAGGATTAAATTCGAGAAGCCATTTGCTGGACCAGGTGTCCAGTCTGTCCAGGTCTCTTTGAAGTCCTGCCTGGTCCTCATCAGATTTAATTCTCCTCATTAACTTCACATCATCTGCAAACAGGGACACTTCTGAGTCTAACCCTGTGTGTGTGTGTGTGTGAGTGTGTGTGTGTGTGTGTGTGTGTGTGTGTGTGTGTGTGTGTGTGTGTGTGTGTGTGTGTGTGTGTGTGTGTGATTACTAATTGGTTGTTACAGGAGCAGAGCTGTGCTCGTGGTGTCCCGGCTTCATTATTCACACATGACCTTCCCCAGGATGCGACCAACTAACACACATTACTGACTGCCGGTAACTTGGGACAGAAGGCTGTAAGAACACTTACCTATACCTCTCACCTTGCCATGGAGTCACACCCAAGACCTTTCGGTTTTGTTCCTGTGTGCTCACCAGACTGTTCTTGCTGAGGTTTATTTTATTATGAGAGAATGACAACTTAACACTTACCTTCATTACCCCAACCCCCAACTTTTCAAAAATCTGGCCAATGACCCATGAACCTTGAACTTTGCCAATGGTTTCCTCTTAAAATTGTGGGTATTGCGATATTGATTTTCCAAGGACGTTATTCCAACTACTTCTCTACTCTTTAACTAAATACACAAAGCCTAAGGAAAAGCTGTTCGCTGGTTATCAGTTCTCGGCCCCGGAAAATTTAGAGTGGGAATATACACATGTTTACCCGCCTGTTGATTCTACCGCCATTAACTAACATTCAGTATGCTGTTTGAGGGCGGGGGTTTTGAAGTTGATATGTGCGCTATTAATAGTAAACAACACTTGAGTAGTTTTCATTTGGCTTTAATTCAGGGTTGTGAGGGGATGCGGAAACACCTGGTATGAGTTTACAGCAAATAAAATGTTTGTTTTGATATGAATTGTATCTAATCTTGACTAAATAAAAAAAGAAAGCCATGCGCGAGCAAAAGCTGCGTGATTACTACTAACAGCGGCACTGGCACACACACACACACACACACACACACACACACACACACACACACACACACACACACACACACACACACATAAACACACACACACACACATACAGTTATCCATTATAAAATAAAGGAAACAATCTCAGTAACATTTGTGATCAGCAAAAAATTCACAAGAACACACAAGAACGAAGGAACACTGCAGAGACCTACTGGCCCATGCTAGACAAGCTCAACTGAGACAACCATACACATACGTCTACCCGTCCATCATGTATTTAAAGCCATCTACGTTTGTACTACTCGTCTACAACTCTATTGGCAAACAAATATTTCTTTAAATCGTTTAATTTGTACACTTCAATCATATCCTCCATAATTCAATGTCTTTCCAAAGTGTATGTAAATTCAGAGCTTTCAGCCTGATACAAGGAATTAATTTTATCCTTCTCTGAATATTTTACAACGCATTTGTGTCCATTCTGTAAACTTATTATAAAAAAAAGGATTGTTTACGACAAGAACAAATATATATTTGTTTTAAAATAAATCGCTCCAAGTCAGAATGTTTCAATATCTCTCACCTAGTATATATTACGAGAGGCACAAACACCACCACTACCAATAACGCCGGTACCAGTACATGAGTAACCACCACTATCACCGCCACCACTACAACCCTAACACAAAAACTAGCGCCAACGACACCCCATCCCAAACACCAACACCAATGCCAGTACCACAGAGCAGATCTAAAGGCAAGTCGGTACCATCTCTCTGCTTCCAGGGGAAATTCACCAGACGACCATCTGGTGAACTTCCCCCTGCTCCTCCCCTGTGGTGAATAGCACAAGCGTTGTATATCAGTAGTACATTAAACCGACTCGTATGTTGAATAAGACATAATTTGCTTTTTAGGGTATTCATCGAGAGGACCTATCGTCCCTGATGGGCGAAACGTCTTTATAATAAATGCTATTAAACGCAAATTGTGTTTAATTCAACAAGGTGCAGGCTCTGTTTATGGAAATAATTGTTGTAAAATACCGACACAATGGAAATATAAACACTTAAGCAGTATAATGTGATTCTTTATTGCCAATGTTTCGCCCACACAGTGGGCTTTATCAAGTCACAAACATATCTGATCTGTTTGTGACTTGATAAAGCCCACTGTGTGGGCGAAACATTGTCAATAAAGGATCACATTATACTGCGTAAGTGCTTATATTTCCAGGCTCTGTTTATCTCATCTCTCTGGTGGGCACTTTTATGTGTGGTGATTCTATAACATCAGCACCAACACCAATACCTGCAACAATATCAACAACACCAGCACCAGCAACAACACCAGCACCAGCAACAACACCAGCACCAGCAACAACACCAGCAGCAGCAACAACACCAGCACCAGTAACAACACCAGCACCAGCAACAACACCAACACCAGCCCAGCAACAACACCAGCACCAGCAACAACACCAGCACCAGCAACAACACCAACACCAGCAAGAACACCAGCACCTGCAACAACACCAGCACCAGCAACAACACCAGCACCAGCAACAACACCAGCACCAGCAACAACACCAGCACCAGCAACAACACCAGCACCAGCAACAACACCAGCACCAGCAACAACACCAGCACCAGCAACAACACCAGCACCAGCAACAACACCAGCACCAGTAACAACACCAGCACCAATAACAACACCAGCACCAGCAGCAACAACAACACCAGCAACAGCACCAGCAACAACACCAGCACCAGCAACAACACCAACACCAACAACAACACCACAGCACCAGCAACAACACCAGCACCAGCAACAACACCGGCACCAGCAACAACACCAGCACCAGCAACAACACCAGCACCAGCAACAACACCAGCACCAGCAACAACACCGGCACCAGCAACAACACCAGCACCAGCAACAACACCAGCACCTGCAACAACACCAGCACCAGCAACAACACCAGCACCAGCAACAACACCAGCACCAGCAACAACACCAGCACCAGCAACAACACCAGCACCAGCAACAACACCAGCACCAGCAACAACACCAGCACCAGCAACAACACCAGCACCAGCAACAACACCAGCACCAGTAACAACACCAGCACCAATAACAACACCAGCACCAGCAGCAACACTAACACCAGCAACAAACCAGTACCAACAACATCACCAGCACTAGCAGCAGCACGAGAACCAATAACAACACCAGCACCAACAGCAACAACAACACCAGCAACAACACCAGCACCAGCAACAACACCAACAACAGCACCAGCAACACCAGCACCAGCAACAACAGCACCAGCAACAACAACAGCACCAGCAACACCAGCACCAGCAACAACACCAGCACCAGCAGCAACACTAACACCAGCAACAAACCAGTACCAACAACATCACCAGCACTAGCAGCAGCACGAGAACCAATAACAATACCAGCACCAACAGCAACAACAACACCAGCAACAACACCAGCACCAGCAACAACACCAGCACCAGCAACAACACCAGCACCAGCAACAACACCAGCACCAGCAACAACACCAGCACCAGTAACAACACCAGCACCAATAACAACACCAGCACCAGCAGCAACACTAACACCAGCAACAAACCAGTACCAACAACATCACCAGCACTAGCAGCAGCACGAGAACCAATAACAACACCAGCACCAACAGCAACAACAACACCAGCAACAACACCAGCACCAGCAACAACACCAGCACCAGCAACAACACCAGCACCAATAACAACACCACCACCAGCGACACCAACACCAACAACAGCACCAGCAACACCACAGCACCAGCAACAACACCAGCACCAGCAACAACACCAACGCCAACAACAGCACCAGCAACAACACCAGCAACAACACCAGCGACAACACCAGCAACAACACCAGCAACAACACCAGAAACAACACCAGCACCAACAGTAGCACCATTAACCGCATCAATGTGATCATTAGAATCAACAGCAGGTGCAGCACCAACGCCAACACCAGCAGCAACAGCAGTGGTGTGCACACCCACGGTGCTTAGTGAGACTCAGTTCACTCCCAAGCCCCTGCAAAGATTCCCCAAGAAGATTATTTCTATTATCGACATAAATAAAGAAGTTAGTTTTTTAGTGTAAAGTTACGATGCCATGTTAAGGCGCTTATGTTAACGTGCTGCGTCACTCACATAACACACATTTTTCATTTTACACACTATGTCACTTTTTTTTCGTACTCCTCACTCTTTTTTACACATCACATCATTTTTTGGGGGGCATCACGTCATTCTTTTTACACATCACGTCACGCATTTAAACATCACGTCACTCTTTTTATACATCACGTCACTTTTTTTACACATCACGTCACCCTTTTCTTTCAGTTCTAACGTTGCCAATTTTACACGTCACGGTACCCATTTTCTACATAAAGTCATCCATTTTAAACATCACGTCACCAATTACATACACATCACGTCACCTGTTTTGCAAAACATGTTACCCATTTTACGCATCACTTTACTCATTCCACACACTGATTCACTCCATGCCCCATGTAATTTATATGACGCTCCAAATACATAATTTATTTTACAGGGTTTTTAACTTAATATCTAGGTTTTCGAAAGAGCATCAATATTTTTTTTCCCCTCTGTTAACTGACAGTAATAGCTGAACTTTTGCCGCAATAAAATATTCTCCTCTGTCTGATAGCCGTGGGTCGTGGGCGAAATTACAAATGTAAGTTTGTCTGTGGATTGTTGACAAAATTGTTTTGTTAATGTACCAAATTGGGACCACTTTTCAACGAAGGGGTATCACGAAACGGATGTGACTTTCAGTATAGAACCACTTCTATTTGCATGACCAAGAAATAATAATGATAATAATAATTATTATTATTGTTGTTGTCATGGAGGCCATAAGAAAAACGTCAGAGGGTATAGTGGTACCAACCCTCTTATATGGGTGTGAAGAATGGGTTCTAAACGTTGCAGATAGGAGGAGGCTAGAGGCAATGGAGATGTCGTGTCTGAGGGCAATGTGTGGTATGAATATTATCCAGAAAATTCGTAGGTTGGAGATTACAACAGTGCAGGGTTGCTAAAAGTATTATTCAGAGTGCTGAGGAGAGGTTGTTGAGGTGGTTTGGACATATAGAGAGGGGAGAGCAAAGTAAGATGACTTGAAGGATATATAAATCTGTAGTAAAGGGAAGGAAAAGTTGAAGGGAGAGGGTAAATGAGGTTTTGTGTGAGGGGATTGGACATCTAACAGATGTGTGTGAGCGTGTTAGATAAGACTGAGTAAAGGCAAGTGGTGTTATGACTTGACGTGCTGTTGGAGTATGATCAAGGTAACAATTGTGAAGGGATTCAGAGGAATCTGTTAACCGAACTTGAGTCCTGGAGGTGGGACGTACAGGAAAACTCAGATATAATAATACTAACAGGAGTGTAATTTCGATTTCTAGATCAAGAACCCATCACCATCGTCAAGACAACCCCCTCCCCCCAAAAAGCGAATAAAAAAATACAGACGTTATTTAATCCCCTTTCACTCCTAATTGGTTATCAATATGGATGATCGTACTTAAACTTCAGTATTATATTTTCTTGATTGTAGGAATTTGGTCAACAAATAACAAAAATCACATATTACTGTTACCAGTTATCTACGATATACAGTTATTATTAACGAATTCTCTAACTTTAGATATCTTAGACTGCATTTCTTTATTCTCGAAAGGATTGTTCATTTCTACGTTAGAAGTCGAAATACAGAATTTTATATTTGTCAGTAAATTCTTTATTGCAACAGCTGGGTGAAATCCTCCCTCAGTTGTATTACCCAATCTTAATGTGCTTTATTTTAAATGAATGCTTTTGAGAGCAATGAAAGCAAGAACATTGTTTTGCATAGATATGGTTTCCAAATACAGTGCATCGATTTTGGATTGCTGCACTAGATATGTATTCATGACATACTTAAATAATTATAGAGAAAGAACACACACACACACACACACACACACACACACACACACACACACACACACACACACACACACACACACACACACACACACACACACACACACACACACACACACACAAGCACACACACTGTACTCACCTAATTGTGGTTGCAGGGGTCGAGACTCAGCTCCTGGCCCCGTGTATATGTGTGTGTGTGTGTGTGTATGTGTGTATGTGTGTGAGTATGTTCATATAGTATTCTTCCCAATTCTTATATTTTAAGTAGTTGAGGATTATGGTAACGGCTGGGATTTTTTTTTTAATGGTTTTTTCTTATTTCATCTAAAAAAATATTTTAATTCACCTGGGTACGCACAATTTAAAATGTGAAAGAGGAAAATGAAGAGGTAGTAGTAATGACATGATAAATTAATATGAAGAGATGAGATGTGAAGGGAACTAGGATGATAGAGACGGGAGACGAGAAGTGAAATGAAAAAGGGGAAGAATTAAGCAGGGAGATGCGGAGGACGAAGAGCGAGTGGGAATATAACATAGTGTAGTTAGGGGATGACTACCATAATAAGGGAAGAGGAAAAGGATGGAGAGAGAGAGAGAGAGAGAGAGAGAGAGAGAGAGAGAGGTAGAGAAAGGAGGGGGAAACATGTGAGGGGGGGGAAAGAAATCACTAGTATAGGAGAGGTGGAAAATTATGCATAGCCAGAAATATAAAATTCTACGTCTTAAAGCCGCTGCTAGAGAATAAACCTGTTAATTAGTTACCATTTTGTCCTAGGCACATGTCGATTTAACACTAGGCCTGTTGTATTTGTATATGTCTACGTGTACCGCTGTTTTCCGCTGCTTCCAAAATAATTTCTTTTGTAATTCATCGCAGGTTCACGCGATGCTAATTTTGAGTACAACACTTAATGCTTTGTTTAACCATAGGAATAATATTAAGGTTCAGCTGATTGAAAATTTCACAGTTTTTTTACGCTCTAGAGAGTCAAGCAATCAAGCAAAAACCAATTAACCTTGTAAACAGTTTTTATTAACGTACTTTTATCGTATTTATGAAGTATGATATTCTGATAAACGAGTTTAACTCACAAAATCAGCATAATAGGGTCAGCTATATAAAAAAAATACATTTTTTAATGTTTCTACTTTTTTTTTTTACCTTTATTCTCATTGTTTGCATAAAAATGAATGGTGGTTGTCGAATATAAGCGAGACGCTGTGACACGATGATACATCTGTATTTCTCTGATGAGAATGTTTTTATCTGGGTGTTTTATGTACCCTTGGTAACCTTAACTGATCAACAGTCTTAACACTGTACTAATGTTGGTAGAATTACCTACAATATGTTAAGTAAAAAGGACACAAATGCAACTAATGTGACATTTTATTGTGGCAACGTTTCGCTTTCCAGGAGCTTTATCAAGCCGCGGCTTGATAAAGCTCCTGGAGAGCGAAACGTTACCACAATAAAATGTCACATTAATTGCATTTGTGGCCTTTTACTTAACAGTCTTAACACTGTGCAGATATTTAAGTTAAATGAATAAAAGTGCATCGATATTAAGTGGAAACTTCCACAAAGAGAGCACTGCAGCAGGACTACTGTGCCTAGCAAGAAGAACCCTGCCAACTAATCCTTTTCCAGGAGATTCGTAGGAACTTTGTTTATTGAAAGAGTTTGTTTTGTCTCAATATTATGAATAGTGTAGCATGGGTAATCCAATAGTTGCAACTGTCATAGATCGCAGTAGTGATACTATGACCACTAAGTCAGTAGTGATACTGTGACCACTAAGTCAGTAGTGATACTGTGACCACTAAGTCAGTAGTGATACTGTGGCCACTAAGTCAGTAGTGATACTGTGACCACTAAGTCAGTAGTGATACTGTGACCACTAAGTAAGTAGTCGCTACTGTCGAAGCTCTTACTTCCATAGTATCAAGAGCTTCACTTTTTTTCATAAAAAAATGTGTCTGATAATTTCCACTAAAAAATATACTAACGGGCAACAATTTTTTGATAGCGTCTATGAAGATGTATGTGTGAACGCACGAATGTGCAATCGACAGAAAAATTATTGAGTATATGCGATACATGCGAGGCAGATAGAAAAAGACTTTTCAGTCCCCGTCGAGTTTATTGCCCTGTTTCCTTTAATACATTCATGGGGAAGCGCTAACCTGTAAGGGTTATACAGCGCCTGGGCAATGGGACGCAGTCAGATATGGTCCAAAGGGAAGGGCAGCTCTAATGCTCTTCATCAGTATGGATCACGCACGCTGAAGGGAATATTTTGTAGGGGATGTTGAGAGACATCTTCACTGCTTCTCACGCATCGCTTAGTGCTTAAGAGAGTCTGAGAAAGATTAGAGTTTATAAAGTAACCGATGAACGCTGACTAACACCCAAGTATCTCAAGAATAAAAAGACAATACCGTGGCTGGGACAATGCACAAATAATTCGCACATGTTAAAATGAAAATTAAGACGAGGCTTCGGTCCGACTTGGTCCAATTCAGACCGAAGCGTCGTCATTTGTACACCCAAGTATTTTTTTAACCCATCCTGCCTTTACTGTTGCCCTAGCAGGAGTAAAGACAGGATGGAAAAGGAGTCTAGGAGTAGGGAACAAGCCTCACCCTATCCCCTTTCCCTAATCCCAAAAATCCAATCTCCTTTTCCCCTCGAGCCATTCGCAAAACTAATTCAAATTTCCCTTTTCATTTATTGTCACTTGTGCTGAGTCCATAGATTTAAAGAAACATATCATTTGCGTAAACTATTGGTACTACGCAAATACCACATATGCAGTGTGGTATCTGCGTAAACTACTGGTACCACACCCTTTGTTGTTCAAGTATATCCTCCTTGGGATATTAGCCTAAACAATCGATGCTGCGACTTGCAGTGGTATAAATCTTTGTAATAGATACCCACAAACACTAGAAAACGTTTCGGTCCTGGGACCGAAACGTGTCTTTTTAAGCCACGCCATGCAGTATTTGTGTAAACCTTTGACATCTTGCTACACCCTGTAAAATAAGCATAAATAATTGATACTACCGTGTGTGGTATTCACATAAACTCTTGATACCTCCTGTTATGAAAGGTAATGGCATCCCACACGCCAGCTAGCGGGAACATAGATTGTATAGAGCAATATCTACTGTTTCGTATACCAGGCCGGGCCCCAACGGCAGGGAATGGAGAGAGAGAGAGAGAGAGAGAGAGAGAGAGAGAGAGAGAGAGAGAGAGAGAGAGAGAGAGAGAGAGAGAGAGAGAGAGAGAGAGACTGGAGGGGAAAGGGGGAAGCGATAGAGGGGAGAATTTAATTGGATAGAGGGAGTACAGTTATTATCTATTCCAATTCACTTTACACTATCAATTTGTCAGGCTCCTGTTCTCAAACCGAAGAAAAATAGCGAGTGTCTGGTTGGGGACAAGACCTCGTTTCCCTATAATTAATCGCAGCTGTCATTAATAGTGTTATTATTGGTGTGGGGTTACGTTGGGACGAGGTAGTGCAATTACCACGGATCAAAGAGGAAGCACGCAACCTCTACGAGGGCGGGTATACACATCAAGAAGTGTATATCTCTAAGTGGATATCCACCTGGAGTTACGTATCTCTCTGTGTATATACACAAAGAGGTATGTATCTCATTATGCATATACAAAAAGAAGTATGGAAAGAGGATAAGGATACCCTTGGAAAAGAACACTGTGCACTAGTATGTCGGTACGACGACACCATTTACAACCAAAGAGAGGTGTGCATCTCTCATATATATATATATATATATATATATATATATATATATATATATATATATATATATATATATATATATATATATATATATATATATATATATATTAAAGGAGTGGTTTTGGATATTGGCAGTTTGGAGGGATATGTTGTGTATCTTTATACGTATACGCTTCTAAACTGTTGTATTCTGAGCACCTCTGCAAAAGCAGTGATAATGTGCGAGTGTGGTGAAAGTGTTGAATGATGATGAAAGTATTTTCTTTTTGGGGATTTTCTTTCTTTTTTGGGTCACCCTGCCTCGGTGGGAGACGACCGACTTGTTGAAAAAAAAAAAAAAATATATATATATATATATATATATATATATATATATATATATATATATATATATATAAAGAGCTCAGGTTTTATTTCTTATTTCCAAACCACGGGGTGATGGAGATCTTTAGCTCAAGATCTTTCACACGTCACCGTGCGTCATCAGGAGCTATATAGGGTTGCAAGAGCAGACACAGGTAGGTTGAGGGAAGTTTCCTCAGAAGATAGTAACGTTTATATAAATACACCGGAGTTTCCCTTAATCTTTTTCTTCTAGAGTTATTATTTTAACTGTAAATTTACAAACTTGCAGTCAAAAAATCTCAAACTCATTTAACTGCAGAAGTTGAAATACTTTCCTGAGGCCTCACTGGTTACCCTTGGCTTCCATCTTCCGTAGTCAGTTTATCAGTCCAGAGTGAAAGTTTTAAAAATAAAAGCACTGAGAAAGAAGGCTAAATCAGGTTATAGAGGCCTTTTGACAATGATATTTCAATCTGTCACTGGGGAGGACTGTGGATGTGAAGCTGTTGCATTAGTTTTAAAATTTGTCAGGTCTCTGACTACTCACTGACGAGTCATCGGCTACTCACGAATCTTATTTTCAACAATGACGATAAAAGTTTTAATATTTTTTTCGTATTATGAGTTTCGGACAATGATGCAACGGGAAGATAGCATTATCAACATAATTTTAAACTTACAAGTGGAAATGAAAAATAACATTCACGTAATTGACTGGAGAAACTAAAGTTTTTCCATAGATATACTGAATCTCGGGTGCACCTTAAACCAGATAGCAAAATGGACATTGAGGCGAGTCCTGAGCGTCTGTCTGATGTGTACTGTAAAAGTAGTCATGAAGACATAACATTGTAAGTTCAGCTAGATACCTTGAATATTCATTAACCCTTAAACTGTCCAAACGTAGATCTACGTTTTTTCAACATTTGAAAGTATGTAAAAAAAGTAGATCTTCTTTTCTTTTTTTACATTTGAAAAAGTGTAAAAAAACTTTGATCTACTTTTTTTTTGTTATATTTGAAAATATGTAAAAAAAAACATAGGTCTATTTTTGGAGCACTACGCATGTGAACGTAGATCTTCTTGGACAGTTTAAGGGTTAAATAAAATTGAGAAGAAAGATAAAACACTGACGCCAAGATACTCATGGCACCACAGTGTCAAAAATGAATAAATTTTCCTTACTGTTTCGATCAGTAACTTTTATGATCAAATAGACGGATTTCGTGAAAGAGGTTAAAACTATCTGAAGGAGACTCAAAGACTCTCTAAACTATACACACAGCTGTGTCTTATTTCAAGATCAGCTCTCCTGCCACATCTTTGAGTACCTATAATTCCCTTTAAATTTACATTCTCCCGTCAAGATGACGAAAAATGCAATAATATACCATCTTAATTTTGTACGAAGATAAGAGCCGGTTAAGTAATTGCATCAGCTTTACCCAGCCTCAATAATACACTAAAGAAATCCGTTACAAAGTCGGTGAGACAGGTTACAGATTTAATACTGCGACAGCGAAATTCTTGAGAAAATAGATTCTCCAGCAAGTCTCGTGTAGTGAAAATACACTACATCATGCACAGATTACTAGTGATACCTGCTGTAGCATTTAGTATTTATTTTGTTAGCAACATTACTAACTAATGATAATTAATATCTTCGTATCACACTTTTGATCATGCATCATATACATCACTGACATCATAAAGCGATGAGTGTTGTTGAGTAAGCTTGAATGTTGTACTGTACAAAGGAACACTACAATCTTTTTCTCATTAGTAGAGGAAATAACCGTTTTTCTATCGGTAATGTTTTACACAGCCAAACTTGCAAATTCTTATATATATGTTAACAGAGTCCATTAAACTCTGCGTACGACACAGTAGTTGTTGTTAAATATTTTTTGTTGATTAACTAATGAATAACGAAAAAATAAATTGTGGGTATATTGTTCATTCAATTCGTAAATTCACACATAAAACACCATTGAACACGGAGGCTCTTACCATAGACAAATTTGTTAAAATGTAAGAAATTTCTCAAATTATTTACAAGCGAAGCATTACCCTGAAAAATATACGCTCTCCATCTCCACCAGCTGGAAGCTAAGATTTATGGCACACTTTACAATACTCACATTTTTCTAACGGACGAAGCTTGTAATTATGTTTATCGCTCTCTGGCGTATCCCCGGGTAATTACTGGCTCACTGCACGACAGTGCGTTCACCAGTAGTGCTACCGAGAGGGAGACCGACTCGACCTCACACAACGAACAATAAAATAAAAAAAATCCTCTGATTTAACAAGCTCATATTTTCAAGTAGACACCCCGCTGTTAGATGTACCCCTCTAGGTTTCGTATTTGGTTTATTTTCGGCTTGCTGTAAGTACACACGGGTTTATTTATCCTAACATGTAAAAAAAAATCGGGAATATAAGTGTTCAGAAATTGCCGTTATGTAGTGTGTAGAGTGAGGAAGCGCTTGGTCATCACCTGCGAGTCAGGCTTTTGTTTCTTGCTATGACTGTGTGGAAGCAACACATGTTTCTTGGTGTGACTGTGTGGAAGCAACACATGTTTCTTGGTGTGACTGTGTGGAAGCAACACATGTTTCTTGGTGTGACTGTATGCAAGCAACACATGTTTCTTGGTGTGACTGTATGGAAGCAACACATGTTTCTTGGTGTGACTGTGTGGAAGCAACACATGTTTCTTGGTGTGACTGTATGGAAGCAACACATGTTTCTTGGTGTGACTGTATGGAAGCAACACATGTTTCTTGGTGTGACTGTGTGGAAGCAACACATAGTAAATCTTATGTAAATTATCATAAGACGCTTCTTAATCTTACATATCTAGTCGTCCACTCTCACACAGTGAGTGCATCTCACTGACACTCAACAAAGGTTCCTCTCTACGTGGTCAGTCACTTTTTATATTTAGAAACAAATACAGGGAGAACAAAGGTGGTAAATCATTTCAACTTCTCTCTCTCTCCCAATCTCCAGGAAAACAAAATCTCACGGCACCCCCTAAAAAGTTTTCTAGAATCCTAAGGTTCTGTAGAACTCAGTTTGAAAACACCTGCTTCAGAGCACACTAAAACCATAATTCCTACAGACATGTTTGCAAGGTGCTTGTATGCGTGTATGAACGAACGTATGTATGTATGTATGTGTTTATATATATATATATATATATATATATATATATATATATATATATATATATATATATATATATATATATATATATATATATATATATATATTAGACTACTAGTGATACAGTACTCCCAAAATTTTATGCTGATATTACCCAACATAGTTTTCTTTTAAATTCAGATATAATGTATTTATAATTGCATTATTTTGTAATCCACTGTTATTAAATCATATTTAAAAAAATCTCTTTACAAATCCCCCCAAAAATTTAATTGCTATACTCACCTGCATATATTATTATTGAACGTTATAAAATATTTTACTACCTGTAAATGTTGACAAATTCTTGTTGGATTATGGTGTTATTTCGAAATGAATTGTTATAATTATAATCTTAAGCTTTGAAGGGGTGGACCGTTAAACCAGCTGAAGTACTCCGTCAGATGGCCGAAAGCTCCAGCTGTGGATCATCTTATGACTTAAGACCAGTGTCAAGAAACATTTGTACTGTTTCCTGACAAACCTTACCTAAGCTAACCTAACATGTTACTACCAGATAATTATGCAAAGCACCACTTAGCATCATACATCAACAACGCAAGGTTACAAGCTACACCTGGAACATGAACTCCTTCCATGTCTTGTCCATTCTTTCCCAGATCATGGAACTGACCAGAGATGGGTCGGTGTAAACTGTTGGATAAACATTATAACAATAAATGATCGCTAGGGCTACTGTGTTTTTTAGATTTGAGGTTTCTTTTACGTGTTTTTCATTTTTTAATCAATTATAGTTTGTCGATCTTAAGATTTCTATTTTGCTTCATTTATGATTTTGCTGAATATCTGACAATAGATTAGGTGCGTGTGTGTGTGTGTGTGTGTGTGTGTGTACTCAAATGCAACAGCACTTGAGTTTAGTTAGTGGGAAGTATAGTGTTCGCACTCTGGTGGTTAAGGATGTTGTGCTTGAGAAGGCCACCTGAATCACGAAACCAGCATACATTTGGTGAGATACTTATGCCAAATATTTGTCTTTCTGTGAGTCATTCTACCTTCGTGGGAAATGACAGGCATATAAAGAAAACGAGAGGTTTATATATGCCCAAAAATTCCTGTGCCTGCAAAATCTGTCTTGTGTTCCCTTCCCTCGTGCAGTTGATATATTGTGACATAGTGTTGACCTCTCTTTGTCGATGGGTGGTTGTTGTTGTTGTGGGTATTATCAAGTACGGAGAGAGGAAATGTAGGTAGGAAGGAGGAAATTGAAAGGGGAAGAGAGAAGGGAGGGAGAGAAAAGAAGTGAAGGGAACGAATAAGGAAAGAATAAGGCAGGGAAGAGGAGGGAAGTGGAAGGAGGGATGTGGTAGACAAAGATAGACGTCGAAAAAGGTCTTTATTGAACTTATCAATTCATTGCAACTTTCAACAGTGGAAAGGTTCACTCTGTCAGTATCTCAAGGAGATCACTCCAGTAACCAAGGTTCATTGTTTATTACTTGCATATATACAATATTCTAAGCTCAAATATTTATTTGTGATATCCAGTCAATTAACCCGATGTGAATAGATGATTCAGAAAAATCGACAGGTTGATAAATAAGACATTTGTGCAACATTTGGGTATCTTTATTCTGGAAACGTTTCGCCAGCCAGTGGCTTCTTCAGTCCAATGCAGAGAAAGTTTCGAAGTTGAGAAGGAGTTTGAGGTAATCAGTCCCTCAGTCTGGAGTCGATATGCTTATTCGATCTATTTTGATAAAAGTACAGCGGAGATGGGACTTATGTACTGCTGACAGAAGAGATGAAGCAGTGGTAGACGGAGTCACCAGTGGCAAAACCAACAAGTGGAAGTACAATGTGCTGTACGCTGTACTCAGCAGTAAAGGGGGGGGCACTGTGTAACACTGTAAACAGCAGTGTACCAACAGTGAAGGGAGAGCACTGTATAACACTGTACACAACAGTATACCAGCAGTGAAGGGAGGGCACTGTGTAACACTGTACACAGCAACGTACCAGCAGTGAAAGGAGTGCACTGTGTATGTAACACTGTACACATCAGTGTACCAGCAGTGAAGGGAGAGCACTGTGTATGTAACACTGTACACATCAGTGTACCAGCAGTGAAAGGAGTGCACTGTGTATGTAACACTGTACACATCAGTGTACCAGCAGTGAAGGGAGAGCACAGTGTTCTAACTCACTTTTGTTATTTTCTCAGTTTTTCTTGTCATTAGTGCGATGCTGGTGAGTAACTTATTTTTATCATGATGGTCAAATGTGGAGGCTGTACCAGATGTTGGGAACAGTAAGCGCATCTTTATCTGTTTCACCGTGTATGACAAAGCTAAACTGATTATGTACCCCAACGTAGTTTAATTTTAAATGTAATATCATTATTATTATTATTATTATTATTATTAGTATTATTATTATTATTACCTAAATTATTTAATGTATTATTATTATTATTATTATTATTATTATTATGATTATTATTATTATTATTATTACCTAAATTATTTAATATATTATTATTATTATTATTATTATTTTTACCTAAATTATTTAATGTATTATTGTTATTATTATTATTATTATTATTATTACCTAAATGTATTATTATTATTGTGATCACTGTCAGCCTCAGAGTATCTCTGAGTTGCCAGATCCTGCCACGTGAAGGCCAATGGTTCGTCTTTAGGGTCAACCCACCCACTTACCAGGTCCATGTGTCCAGGAATACATCATTCGCTCTCGGATGTCTTCCCTACTCCACTTCTCCAAGATCAGCCTCAACAACCTGATCTTACCCAGGTTAATGTATCCTGGGTATACACCGAGATAATTTTATTTTGCTCTGATTATGTACCCCAACATAGTTTAATTTTAAATATAAGGTGAAACATTCATTATGTACATTGTTTATCCCTAAAAGTTAATGAAATTGTTATTAATATATTAATGGTAAACCTGGACGGGTCAGTCATCATCTTGGGAATGGAAGGCAATTAGGAATATGTAATTAGGTATTTTTAATTACATTTTTCCTAATTATTAACAGTGTACGTTTTACCATAAACAGAACTAAGGCAAGAACACTGTAGTGTTTCAGAGCATTCACTTTATAATTTATATACTACTGTTGGTGTATTATATGCTAGCATCCATACAGCATAACATAACATCGTAGTACGTCACAGTATGTGGTACTGGAGGTATTAACACAGAGACGTAGTAGCTAGATTGTAGGAGCCACCACCAAAATACTTATTGTCCACTGATCGTGTTTCACGAACATGTAGTTTTCATTTTCTTCTCAAAAGTTTCTGTGAAAGAATTAAAACTGTGAAAAAAATGAGTAAGAATTGTTTAAATATTTCAGAATTATTCCTTTCTCAACTTTATCCATCCACTAGTGTCTCACATTTGATTACTTATTCAAATCTTCCACTTTCATTACTTATTCAAATCTTCCAGTGGTTCTCTTTTTCACACTTCCACCATTCTTACTAATTCTTATGCTACTGCTGCCTCTGCTCTCTATTAATTAACTCCTTGTTTAAACAGTGTCATTTCTGCTATTACTTCTTCATTACTACTACTATAACTATTGCTCCTCCTGCTATAACTACTCCTATAACTGCTATAACTACTACTATAACTACTGCTCCTCCGGCTCCTCGCTCACCCTGCTCTCTTCTGGCCTTCTGTGATTATCTCGCTCAGTTGTGATTTAACAAAGGATCAAGAGGGACCAAAACGTTGTTCTATCGTGTTTTTGGTGAATTGTTCCAGCCACAGTACTGTGAATTATTATTATTATTATTATTAAACATGGTATAAAATAGCAATAATAATAATAGGCTTAAAAATATTATAAAAAGGAAGAGGGCTGAGAGAGTAGAGTTGAACCTGGGGAAAGTGACGACACTGTCTCTCTCAGAGGTCGGCCACGTCTCTCCCATGGAAAATTCTATTATAATGGATAAATAAGTCTTGGTATGAAATAGTGTTGCTAACTAAGCAGTGTAGCAGCAGGTAACACTAACAGTGACATTCATTAGGTAAAGATAGCGACTAGGAAGATGATAGCAAGGTGAGAGAGATGAGAACAGTTTGAGAAAGATGACAACAGAGAGCGGGAGATGAGAGCTTGGCGACTGTAAAGAGTTCAATGTGAGAGAGATATCAGGATAAGGGAGATGACACAAGGATTAACGGAAATATCAGCATGATGAGGGGAAAATCACTCACACACACACACACACACACACACATACACACATACACACATACACACACACACACACACACACACATACACACATCTGTTGGTGGCTACTCTTGTTGTGTATGTTATTGTGTGTTTACTCATGGTGAATATTCATATAACAGTCAACAGGTGTTGTTATTAACTGTGTTCACGCACAATAGTAAACATTACGTTGTTCTTACATTGTTACGGTGAATAACAAATTACAATCTCAGTTGTATTTGTGAACAAGAGGTGAAGCGCTAAGGCTGGTTATAGGTAAAGATGTATAATGAACGACAATGAAAGCGCAAAGTGATGCTGAAATGCGTTGTATATGGAATGTATAATGTAAGATTATGAGATGAAAGTTTTACATTTGAAGATGTAAACAGAACGACTAAGAAACGAAACTAAAAATTATATTTAAAGAGAAAGATGGGTTTGATCAGTATAGTGAGAAACCCAGCAGAGCATCTCACTCTGTGATCTTTACACCGTGCAGGCGAGAATGAAGCGTCAGGTCAGCGCATAAGAAGACAGGTCAAGGAGTGAGTGTGATGAGAGGTAGGAAGTTCGTCTGTGATACTTAGTTCCTGATCTTGTGTTGCGTGCTGGTATGTATTTATTGAGGGCGAATTCTGAAATCACGTCTGGTTTCCTTGTCCGCGTGAGAGGTTAAAATTAAGGGTGGTAGCAATGAGGACAGATTCTATGGATTTTTGCGTTTGTAACTGTAGTGTGATTTGTGTTTGATGGCTGCAACGAATTAGAAATTTTGTCTCAAGGATTTGTGTCCTGTGGTGGTGGTGGTTGGGGGGTTGGGGGTGGCTTGGGTTAATCTCACTGCTACTAAAACTACTATTTCTTCTACCATCTATTTTAATAATGCAAGAAACAGAAATTGCCAAAATGTATTATTATTTGGGACCACTGTCAGCCTCAGAGTTATCTCTGAGTTACCAGACCTTGCCACGTGGAGGCCAGTGGTTCGTCTTTAAGGTCCACCCACCCACTTACTGCAGGTCCATGTGTCCAGGAGTCCATCTGTGTCCCCTCAGATGTTTTTTCCTTCTCCACTTCCCCAAGGTCTGCCTCAGCAACCAGTTTCCTCGCCTTTCCCAGGTTCATGTGTCCAGGAATCCATCCGTGGGCCCCCGGATGCCTCCCCTTCCCCACTTCCCTAAGGTCAGCCTCGCCTCTCTCGGTATCCTCACGTCTTGCTTCCAGCCTTCCCCAGGTCTATCCAGGAATCCATACGTCTGCAGACCGCATGTTTTCCCTTCTTCACTTACCTAGGATCAGCGCGTTCTTACGTTATTGTCTTGTTAAGGTCCATGGGTTCAGGTGTCCATCCGTATCCCCTCGGATATTCACCTTTCCCCACTTCCCCGAGATCAGCAAGTCCCACCCCAGGTTCGTGGTTTCAGATGTTCTTACAAACACTTTTCTCCACTTCTCTAAGGTCAGCAAGTCTTACCCCGGCTTCGTGGTTCTAGATGGTCTTACACCCTTCCCACTTCCTCGAGGTCAGCAAGTCCCACCCCAGGAACGTGGTTCCAGATGTTCTAACAAACACCCTTCTTCACTTCCCTAGGGTCAGCAAATGCCGCCCAGGGTTCATGATACAAGACGTTCTTACAAACACCCTTTCCAGTGTCCCCGAGGTCAGCAAGTCCCACCCCAGGTACATGGTTCCAGGTGTTCTTACAAACACCCTTCTCCACATCCCTCCCGTCAGCATTTTCATCACTCAAGAAGCATTGTCCATGTATGACATAAATACACAAGTGTATAAATATCAATATATTCAAGGAAGATGTTATCACAGAAGAGAACACACAGAAAAATCTGTGTTCCGCAATAACATCCATCAGGACAGCCGCGACCCGTCGACTACCTAGACGAGAGAGATCTCTTGCCCAGTTAGCCCACCAAGGAGTGACTACTTGATGGAGTTGTCGGACCTCTATTTATGTTTCACATTGCATATATATTTATTTTAATTAGTATTTTGGTCATATAAATTATGATAAAAATACAAAGAACCATCAATAATTGTTAGGAAATAATTTTAAAGTTGCTAATTATATATCGATATCATCATTACAAAATATTAACAAAGATAACATTAACGAGAGATAAAGTTTATTCAATAAATACATATGTGACAATATTGGTATTAATATTTTTAAATTAAAAATAGTTTGTAAGAAGTATAATGTAATAATGTGGAATAACTTTGAAGATCATTATAACTAGATTACAACTGCATTTCTTTTGTATTTATTATGATTTATGATGCATTTCATATTATCATTAGTGACATAAATATATTGGTAATATTTCCATCCTTTGAGAACAAGCTTTGAACATGTTAGTTAATTGCAAAATAACATAATTAAAGCGATATTCCCTATTTAACGTATTAATCACTATTTCATAATCAATAGAAACAACACAATTAGAATATTAGACCGTCACCTGTTATTACCTGTCGTGTAAATAAGTAATTGGACTGTTGTAAATATTTCAGGGGAATAAATCTGTTAGGCTGTCGTTCAATGATTTGAGAAGTGTGATCGATGGAGATTAAGTGTTTACACTGAGTCACGAAATCGTAATGACACGATTGCAAACAAACCATACCCCGGGCGGGGTTAGAATCCGCGATCAGAGAGTCTCAGTGGCCGAGTGGCCCAGTGGCTAACGCGACGGTCTGGTATTTTGAGACTCTCTGATTGCGGGTTCTAACCCCGCCCGTGGTATGGTTTGTTTACACTGAGGTTCGTAAGTGGTAAATACTTACATGAGAGGGAATGCCCCAATACTCATGCTATACTTACATGAAAGAGAATGTCACAATACTGAGGTTGGAAGAATTCACGAAGAACCTAAAAACTTTTGACGAAACTTTAGACACCAGTTTAATCTGCGCTGAACCATTGTACTCTTATTGATAATGGTTTAGTACTAACCGAAACATAGTGAAACGTTTCACCTCTACAGAGTGGTTCAGTTGTTAAAGTGATGTAAGGAATTGGAGAGATACCTAACATTTATTGTTGTAGTGTAAGTATGGAAGAGGTAAGTACCGTGACTGACGTCATAAATATAATGAAAGTGGTGTGAAGATCTTTAAAGTCGGTCCAGTAAGACGTTCTGGAGTAATGAAAAGAAATTAATTCATTTCTCACAGAGACGAATCGACCCGAACCTCTTTTATCAGGTGCTGACTGGCTTTGGAAATTGGCAATTTTAGCAGTCATGACAAGCCATATGAATCAATTCAATCTGAAGTTGCAACGTGCAACAAATTTGTTTTGTGATTTATTCACGCATGTCAAAGCATTCAGGGTGAAATTGATGCTTTTTGATAGACAGGTGAAAGTTTCTAACTTGGTTCATTTCCAATGTGAAAAATTTTATGAAGAAAGTGAAGTGAAGCAGAATTTCCTGCTTCATTTGCATCGAAAATCATTAATGTCTTACAAAAACAATTTTAGAAACTATTTTCTGATCTTGATTGAAAAACATATAAAATAAAGTTGTTTCAAAATCCATTTGACCGCAGTGTTGAAACACTCCCAAGTCTGTTTCAAATTCAAATAATTGATCTGCAATCAGATAACATACTGAAAAGAAGTATAAAGAAGGAAATCTGATCCAATTTTATAAATCTTTACAACCTGAAGAGTTTCCATATTTGATGCAATTTGTTTGTGGATTTGTATCAGTTTTTGGTACAAAGTACCTTTGTGAACAAACATTTTCAAAAATTAAGCATGTCAAGTCCAAATATCGCACAAATTTATCTGATAAACATTTGAAGTCCATGCTAATAATTGGCTTCTCAAGCTTGAAACCTCAGTTCATCAATATTTTGAAATTAAAAAACCAGTTCTTTCATTTCCATTAATCTTGTGCAATTTAATTTGTGCCAGCTTTTCTCATCTGCAGTTCAATAATTGATTATACTGTCAGAACATTAGCTTATGCTTGACATTTTTACTCATTATATATCATTTCTCAGTGTACACACGATATTGTTTTTTCGTAATTGTTACATTTCTCTCTTTTCTGAATCATATCATGCTGATTACAAAATGAATCCAAATAAAACTTATTCATTCACTAAAAAAGAACATTCATTTGTATTTATTTATAAGACTGATTATTTTCTTTTGGCAAGCGAAAATGGGTAAAATATACGATGTGGCCCTCGTAGTGAAAAGTTTGGAGACCCCTGGTCAAGTCTACCGAGAACTGGATGTTTAAATTATATGCTATAGTTCTTTTTCGAGAAGCGATCCCCTGATGATATCAATTTCTTATTAAAATGGCACACTAACATGAAAGCAGCGAATGGTGACATTTACCAAAATCCTGAACTTTAGAATCACTAACAACTTTAATGCATAATGTGCCTTGACATTAGTTGATGTTGATCTAATTGCTTAGAGTCTATATCTAGATTAATTCGTAAATTCTACTGAAAAGATAGACCTATCATTATTAGTAGTGTATACGGGAACTTATTTATTCACAATTCGCTCTTTATCTGAAAAAAAGAATAGTGAACATTTCTATTATTCTTTTGTTTATTCTTACAAATTAACCTTACGTAATATCCTTGAATGTCATCTGCAAAAGTCACCTTCAAAAGTCATCATAAGACAGTTATTGTGTTGGAACAAGAATATTTAAAAAGAATCATTGCACAAACGTGTTAAATATGATGCATGATACACTTGAGTAGGCAAAAAGTTAAGAAAAAAGCAACACGAATATCACATAAGTTCTGGCCAGGATTAAATTAATCTGTTTATTCAAGTAAGAAATTTTAATCATCTTCTTGACCGGTGAAACCTAAGATAATTGTCCCCAGCAGCTCAAGATTTGCAGGAAACATAGCAAAAGGAAATTCCGTGAAAAACAGCCCTGATTATAATCTGATTGTAAATCCTTATATGTTGGATGCTTTCCTGTTTTATAAAAATCTGTAAAAGATTTACATTGTATTGACGGACGGGGATCTCTACTAACCTGACATCGTCACATGCCATTAACTTTACCATAGTCATGGTTTATTACCTATGGAGCAGAGTTTCATGCAGATGTTTTGAGAAGAATCTTATCAACGTTACTTATCTGAAACAAAAAGGAAGATATCACAGAATCACTACTACCAGTAGCCCATATCTACACTACCTTCATATCAAGAAACTATAAACACCACCGTTCACTGTGACCTGCTGCAGCAGCAGCACTCAGCAACCGGGCCAACAACATTCCGATTTAACGAGAGCAATAATAAAGACACTAGTTAAACAACGCGAATTATCGAGTCCACCCCCCATAGGGTAACAATACCTTCCCTGTTATACCAATAATGATTCTTTCGAGGCGCTACTGAATTGCTCGTCATATGACGAACTATTCAATAGAAAAGAGACAATAGATTTAAGTAGAGCTCTTAAGAAGCTGCTGAATAGATCATCACATAATGATACTTCTCGTTAATTGTTTTCCCCCGACGAATAAAGTAACATCAGAATCAAATTTCTTCTTCCATGTTGTCTCTTGAGAGTGTAATTTATGGAACACTAAAGAACTCTTCGAATTTGTCTCTGTTTCACTCTGGTCAAAGGAAAAATGATTTCTGTTTATTTTAATCGAAAATACTTACAGAGCTGAATTACTGTGTTTGCTTATGTTTGATTATCCTTTAGATCAATCTTTTAGCAAGCGATGTTAAAAAAGACAGAAGAAAACAAGCTTTGTTAAGAACAATACATAATATATTTGTTTGTGAGTTTTGTTGAGCATATCCACCAACTGACACGAAACAAAAAAAAACATACGCGTCACACACACACACACACACACACACACACACACACACACACACACACACACACACACACACACACACACACACCAATCTACACTCAAATACAATATTCATTTTAGGTTTTACAACGAAGGAAATAGAAAAAATACTACGTGATAACGATCAAACAGTATTCAATATCTGGCCATCAGAGTATCACAACTCTAAAGGGAGTTTTATCTTTACTCAATCAAACGCAATATTTGAAAAAGCAGCACTTTTATAATAAGGGAACAAGCAGCTGTATCATCCTGAGGGTGTGCGAAAAGGGAAAGCGGAAAAGAAAGTGAGGGTGCGAGTATTGAGATGTGTGTGTGTTGGCGTGTGTGTGTATGTGTATGTGTCTGTCTGATTGTCTGTCTGCCTGTGCCTGTGCCTGTATGTAATTAAGACAGCAGAAGGCATTACAGTAGCTCTAGCAACTGATCCTCTTCTTATTTACAAAACTGAATACTGATTGACAAGAAGATTCTCTTCCTAGCCTACAATTACACCGCTGGCCGGAAACAAACTATACTCCCTTAGTTTATATGACCAATTAGTATCATAGGAGGAGGAGAAAGACATACTGATCCTGTCATTGTAGTTTCACTTAAACACACTTAATTACGAACTGAAAAATTAACTACTTCTCAATTTCATTGCTAAGACTGGATTTAACATTACATAGTGGCTTATCTGGCACGCTCATTGTACTGCCAGATAATCTTATTATAAAGCACAAAATCTCACACATAAAGACTTACAATGAGTTATGTGAGCTATTAAAGAAATGCACTACTTTTGTTATGGAGAGATATTAATGTACTGTTAGTTTTTATATTGATGTGAAGTATCAAACCCGTGTGGGTTAATCAATGCAAAAAGCACCGAAAGATGATTCTCTGTTCCAGCTTCATGTGTTCAACCTCTTATACACTTGGAAACATTCCAGATCTGCAATAAAGTGATAATTTTTAGAAATATTAGGAAGATACATGATGACTACAGCTTACAATTACATTCATGGCTATGAAGGTCTTACAAGGTATCTCTCAAGATTAAGGCAGCCTCGAAGTTATCTCTAAATATTTGCGTTAGTAATCTACCCTTGGCTTCATAGGGTTCATTTTCCACTATCAGCTTTTTAAAAGACTCCTTGTCTTCACGACTGCTAATGAGAACCTCAAGGAAGAGTGTTTGTAGGTTGGCCTTTTATTGTGCTTAATTAAAATCGGTATTTCCAAAGTATTTGTCCAAGCGTTTCTCAGCGACATTTGCTGTTTGAGTTTGCTTTATCAGAGAGTCATTTGTTCTAATGCTTTTGACTGTTAACTAGAACATCCTTTTTCTTATTCACATTACGTTTATCACTTAGTAATCATTCTCTTAGGGTTTAACATTGCTGCACTAAGTTCCATTACTTTATATACCTGAGTCCATCGCCAAATTCTGGAGTTTTTTGAAGATTAATACATCCTGTGACGGACTTAGCATCAATACTTTACGTGTATTTACGTTAATATTGTAAAATATGATGTATGTAAATGATGAAGAGGATTTTTCAGAGAAACAGTATCTGATGGGGTCTTTTTATTACGCTCGACCACTCAGATGTTTCCCTAGATCACAACACACGCTGTTTGCAAGCCACATAGATGCTTATAAAAGAATATTGTTCTAAAGAATTGTAGTACTCATTCCCTTCACAGGATCAGTCATGACTGTCTCTCATTCTCCAGGCACTGGATGACCTTTATGAGTTTAGTGTTTCCCCATTAATATAATCTATGTAATAACGCGAGCTGCTTCCTAGCTTTAATTCAATCATTTATCCAGCCCTTAAATTTTCGTTCAAGACCTTTTGGCCTTAATTTTACTTAAAAATATATTATGCTGTAACTTGTTGATGAATTTCTGGAAATCGAAGCACACATCCGTAGGAACTGTTCACTCAGTAGATGACTTCAGGTCTTATGTTGACTATGTATTTACGTCGAATTTAGAAATACGTAGAATCACAGGCTTCTAAACCCTGATTTTAGATCTCGTGAACGTTTAAAAATCGTTGGTAATATAATTGGTAACACTACAACATTTTCAAGGCCGCAGTCTTTACAACAATTTTTGTACGAATGCGAATTTTAAGACTCTCTTGCCATGGGTTCAAGTCCCACTCTTTCTGTGATTTTGTAACCAATTGTGAAGTTTCACTAACAATGGTTATTATCCGCTTTTGTTCAAGCTTCTCTCAGATCAATAATGTCAAAGTGTTAGGAAAGTACGAACACGATTAATTCATCTTTTTCACTGTCAAGAAACATATTGTGGCGTAGAAAGCACCAAGGTTGACCAGCAGACAAAATAGAATATATATCAACCGAGTTCATTAGTTAAAATTGCTGCCCAATTAGACTATGGAATGCCTATGGAAATCCAATGACATACGTGTAATTATTTCTCTGAATTTACTTACCTCCATTTTTTTTGTTATCTTTGTTCCTCTTGCTCTTATCTCTAATGCTTCCCTCTTCCCACATCGACCTCTTTCCCACTATCTCGCTCCATTCCCTCCTCGCTTCCTATCTTTCCAATTTCACTCTTCCTTCCTGTCCCTCTCCCTCTCACTTCCTCATTTTGTCTGCTCAGCATCCTACACATTCCTCTAAAATTCATCAGAGTCTCTCAAATCAAACTCCATTTATGTGCAGATCATTTGTAGAGGAAATAGTTCTATCGCTGTTAAATATATTTCATTAATTTAAGCAATCTAAATCATCCTCCGTCCAACATATTGCATGTATTCCCCGTTTAATAATTTATTTATATATAAATGTTGCTACGGTACCTTAGAAAGAGACTAATGACGATTATCCCCAACTGTTACACTAAAGCTTCTTGATGTTATCCACGCATCTCTCCAAGACCCTGCTCTTACAACATGGCTTTCTCTGTGTGATTAATAAAGATTGCATCATCAGAAAAATCTTTTGTTAGTTCGTCAAAGTTAGGTTGCTAATCTTCGTCCACTGGAAAGCAGGTCACTTTTCTCACTGCTATTTCCGCAGCAGATTTCTGCTGCAGAAATAGCAGTGGTGGAGCCCAGCAGAATCTCCACTGGAAGTTTTGCTGGGCTCCAGCAAGTTCATCTTAGCAAGGAGATCTGGTGTCCTGTTTTTTTCTTTATAAGTTCAGTTTTCCTGGGCCTATAGACATTTCTGATAACTGAAAAAAATATTTAATTATGTTGGCATTAGCCCATTATCATGACTAAATGATCTGCCAAAAGTGTCATTTTATTTTTCTCTTATAAGAAAAATCAACATCAATGACATCATAACTCTCACTCACATCTACATACTCTTGTAGAGTCACAATTCTTTCTGTATTTATATATACATTTTTACATATTTATTCTATAAGGTGACACCGTTAATGAGAGTAGAGAAACCTTTAATAAACTTGTTTGTAGAGAGAGAGAGAGAGAGAGAGAGAGAGAGAGAGAGAGACATATAGACACTGGTTAAGTCAACATTACATCAAACAAGCCTGTTGTGTTATCAACAAAATCCCGGCCCAGTTCACTGTGGATCTGCACAGCAACAACAACAGGCGGTAATCTCACCAATCTAACTTTTATTGCTTTCTGATATTGGCTACGTGAAAAAAATGAGAATTTTACTGGAGCAAACAATGACTGCAGATGTGAGTGTTTGTGGGAAGATTTGAGTGAACATTGTAGAATATTAACTATTTTATGGCAGATTTGCTCGATTGTGGTGTCAACAGAGAGGTGAAGGTTTTGTCTGGTGTGTGTGTGTGTGTGTGTGTGTGTTTGCTCGTGTATTTGGTTGCAGCTCAAGTTAGTTCTTTGGGAAGAGATAGGTGCTGTGTTTATTCCAAGAATTTTGTTTTTATATGTTTTCGTCACCTGCTCTTAAATTCTTCTTCACTTATTCCGTCTGTTCATTATTTCTGAAAAGCACTTTGTTTCCACCCTTAATATAATATATATATATATATATATATATATATATATATATATATATATATATATATATATATATATATATATATATATATATATATATATATATATATATATATGTCGTACCGAATAGGCAGAACTTGCTATCTTGGCATAAATAGCAACGCTCATCTTGCCATATAAGACAAGCGAAAATTTGTGTATCCAATAATTTCGCCAAAATCATCCTGAACCTAACGAAAAAGATATATTTCATTGTGTTTGTTTAGTATTAAATTATTGTAAACGTATCTAAAATATATTTAGTTGGATTAGGGAAAAATAAATTGCGCTTGTTATAATAAGGTTAGGTAAGTTTTCTAAGTTCCTTTTGGCGCAAAATTATAAATTTTTACATTAACATTAATGGAAAAATATATCTTTAAACGTTTAAGAGAAAATTTTAGAAAGGACTTAATTCTAAATGAGTTCTTGCTAATTGACCAATTTTACATATTCGGCACGACATATATATATATATATATATATATATATATTTATATATATATATATATATATATATATATATATATATATATATATATATATATATAGTCGCGGGTTCCCAGGAATCTTCACGACAGAGCCAAAGCTGTCGTTCACGAGGACTCTGCCGGGTGTGCCACAGGGAATGTGCATTCAATCCCACATCTGGCAACATCCGTGCACACAATGGATGTCTAGGCTCCAGGAGAGCTCCAAATGAGAACAACCAACAGCCTCCCCCAGCAGACAGGGCTGACAGCTACCGTGACTTCACCTCTACAGAGGGACCTCGAATCTGCAATCAAATTAACATCCACCAGGACTCTGACACACATCCCCAAAGCAGCTCGCCCTCAAGCTGCTAGCAAATTCACTGACCTTCTGAAGAAAGTCAACGATGCTCCTTCAAACAACAGATCCTGGCACAACTTGCTGCTTTTTGGCAATGCCTGTTTGGCTTTCCCACCAAGGAGGGACAAGTCACTAGCAACACATGTTATTAGGGCAATAAATGCATTCCCAAGGGATGACAACCTCGTCCGTCTCCCCCCTAGGGCGACAAACACCCGCCGGGCAAATGCCGACAACAGGACACCCGACACCTCAAAAATCAGAGCCCAAATTAGCAAAAAAATAGAATAGGGTAATACTATTGGAGCTTTGAGACTTATAACCAGTGAGGATACCATCACTCCCAAGGACGTCAGCACGGCGCAAGCTCTGAAGGACAAACATCCACCCAGGGCTCCCAGCACCAACATTGACCTCCCTGACATTGCAGCAGGCGAAGAACATCTAACCTTACAGGATGCGGATGTGTATAAAGCTGCTATGTCATTTCCACAGGGTTCAGCAGGAGGTTTCACCGGTTTAAGGCCTCAACACTTAAAACAAATACTCAATCCAGCACTTGGTGAGGTTTCAGAGAGGCTGCTGTCTGAACTCACCAAATTCTCCAACCTGTGCCTGGCTGGCGGTGTCCCAGAGGCCATCAGACCCTTTTTCTTTGGTGCCCTCCGGAAAGAGGATGGCGGAATCAGGCCCATTGCAGTGGGTAACACCCTTCGGCGCCTAGTCGCCAAGGCTGCAGTAAGGGTGAGTCAAGAGGCTGCTGCAATGCTGAAACCAACTCAGCTCGGTTTCGGCGTTCAACAGGGCTGTGAAGCAGCTGCCCACGCAGCACGAGTATATATCAAAAACATGTCCTATGAAAAAGCCTTGGTCAAATTGGACTTTGCCAATGCTTTCAACTCAGTCAGAAGGGATGCTGCTCTCCAATCAGTTTATAGAAACTTCCCTTCCCTTTATCCCTTCATAGAATCGTGTTATAGTGTGACTTCCAAACTATTGTTTGGGGACCATGAAATTGACTCGTGTGAGGGCGTGCAACAGGGGGACCCTCTCGTCCCCTTTCTATTTTGTTTGGTCATCAAGGAAGTCACGGAGGCACTCTCCAGCGAGCTCAATATCTGGTTCCTGGACGACGGTACCCTAGCTGGCACAACAGAATCTCTCCTAGAGGACATCAGTAAAATTAAAGACATGGGAGAAAGCCTGGGCCTTTCTTTAAACTCCACCAAATGTGAAATAGTTTCTACCAATCAACAGATGATCCAGAATATTAGTGCCGCTTTACCAGGAGCACGAGCCATTGATCCAGCCAATAGCACTCTCCTCGGTGCTCCTCTTGGGCCCAATGCCATCGATCTGATCCTAGGAAAAAAAGTCTCAGACCTCCGGACGATGGAAAGCAGGATGAAAGACATTGACACACACGATGCCTTCTACCTACTCACCAGGTGCCTGTCAATCCCAAAACTTACCTATATTCTGAGATGCTCCTCAGCCTTCAGCAGTCCAAAACTCAAGGAATATGACTCTCTCCTGAAGGCCATGCTAGAGAGTGTATTGAATCTTTCCCTTGACGATGGACAGTGGTTGCAAGCCTCACTTCCGGTCAGGCTTGGAGGGCTAGGAGTACGCAGATCCTCCGAGATTGCTCTACCAGCTTTCCTATCCTCTTCCATTGGATCAAACGAGTTCCCCTCAAGGAAGGTTCCTTGATGTTGGTGAGGGGCTCTTGATTTAGGGAATTAGATCTGTGCTCCAGTTCCCCAAATTAAGCCTGAATGCCTTCCACATCCCCCCCCCAGGCGCTGTATAATCCTCTGGGTTTAGCGCTTCCCCCTTGATTATAATAATAATAATAATCAAACGAGTTGATAAGACAAATTCTTCCTGACACCCTCAGTGACTCAGCAGGAATAGAAGACCCTAGCTATGCCAGTGCCATCACCGAATGGGAGACTCTTGCTGCTCCAGCACCAAACCCTAGTGCAGCACTGGCTCACAAACAGTCAAGCTGGGATGACCCAATTGCTGAAAAGGTGCTTGCCAAAATGCTCAGGGCTGCAACATCAGATAGGGAGATTGCCCGTCTCCAGGTTGTGAGTGCACCTCACTCTGGGGACTTCCTCCAAACAGTTCCCATATCGGTAATGGGAACGCGACTCGACCCTAAGACCCTCCGTATTGCAGTGGCTCTGCGCCTTGCTGCCCCAATTCACACAGAATATATGTGTATTTGCGGCGAAGTGCAAGCAGACCAATACGGTCTACATGGTCTTAACTGTTCCAAAACCAAGGGCTGGCATGCAAGACACAGACACAGCTACAGCTGGATGCCCTGCCGAGAGGGAGCCACGATTACTTGCAGCAAACAATACCCACAACCCAGCAAACCGCCCCGACGGGATCACCATCTATCCTTGGAAGAATGGCAAGCTCTTAGCATGGGACTATACCTGTGTGTCCACACCGGCTGACACCTATATCCATTACAGTGTGGGGCGACAGTGAGGAGCTGCTGACCACAGGGAGGAGTACAAGATCAGCAAGTACAGGGACATTAGCCAACAGTATCAATTTGTCCCAGTGGGATCAGAGACCTTGGGATCATGGGGAAAAAATGCCACACGTTTCCTTAAAGAATTGGGTTCCAGACTCATCGACACCACCAGGGACCCAAGGGCAGCCACTTTCATGTTCCAGCGCCTCAGCGTCGCCATCCAGAGGGGAAATGCTTGCTGCATACTTGGCTCACGTCCAGCCTCGGAGGAGCTGGAGGAAATTCATGATCTTTGATACATTGTGCCATTGCATTCATGTTTATGTTTTTTTCTGTAAATGTATTTGGTTTATTAATAAATGTTCACATAGAATAAAAAAATATATAGGGGGTGGTAGGAGAAGAAAATATTCAAACAGCTCCGGGGAGAACCTTGAGTTTTCCCTGAGGTACGTTTATTGTCTTCTCTGAGGATGAGGGTCCCCATTCCAGCTATAGAGGTGGTACTTCCCTATACTTATATATATATATATATATATATATATATATATATATATATATATATATATATATATATATATATATATATATATGTATATACAGTGGTCCCTCGTTGTTCGTAATTAATCCGTTCCTGGAGCCGTTACTATAAACGAAATTTACGATTTACGAATTAATTTTCCCCATAAGAAAGAATGTAAATACAATTAATCCGTTCCTGACACCCAGAAGTATTAAAACAAAAAAAATTTTAACATGAAATATGCATGTAGTACATAAACAATACAATGGGAAATGATGAATGAAACATTAACAGCATAACACTTACCTTTATTGGAGATTCTTCTTAGTGTATGGGAGACTGGAGGAGGAGAGAGAGTGGATTGTTTATAGTTTGGAAGGGGAATCCCCTTCCATCAACACCTCAGGTACCATTTGCTTTTCTGGGGTTGCTTCTCTTCTCTGTTTCTTAATGCCACTAGGACCACCTTGAGAATCACTGGAGTCCTGTCTCACAAAATAACTGTGGAGAGAGCTCTGTTTCTGGCGTCTCTTTAACACTTCCCTAAAATGGCCCAAGACTTTGTCACTGTACATGTTGCCAACCTGGCTTGCAACAACCTTGTTAGGGTGATGTTTCTACATAAAGCTTTCCATCTTACCCCACATAGTAAAAATCTCTTTAATTTCTGAAGAAGGCACCTTCTTCCATCTCTCTTCCTCCTCCTCTGTAGCAAGATTCTGAGCTGCGATGTGTTGCTCTTCCTGCTGAAGCTCTTGCAGCTCCTCATTGGTGAGCTCTTCATTGTGGTCTTCCACCAATTCTTCCACATCCTCCAAACTCACATCCAACCCCATGGAACTCCCTAGTGCCACAATTGATTTTACAACAGACATAGGCTCATTAGGGTCAGCCCAAATTCTTCAAAATCCCTCTTGTCGACACAATCTGGCCACAATTTTCTCCAGACAGAGTTCAAAGTCCTGGTAGTCACTCCCTCCCAAGCCATACCTATAAGGGTTATGCAGTGGAGGATGCTGAAGTGTTCTCTCCAAAATTCCCTTAGGGTCAAGTGTCTGTGGTCACAGTCAAGCACCTGTGAAACATTGCTTTTGTGTAGAGTTTTTTAAAGTTTGCAATAACCTGCTGGTCCATGGGTTGGAGGAGAGGAGTGATATTCGGGGGCAAGAACTTTACTGTGATGAACCCAAACTCCTCGAAAATTAGGTCATCCAAGTTTGGAGGATGAGCAGGTGCATTGTCCATTACTAGCAGGCACTTGAGATCCAATTTCTTTTCCAGGAGATACTCCTTCACACTAGGGCCAAACACTTCATTGAACCACTCGACGAAAATTTCCCTCGTGACCCATGCCTTACTATTAGATTTCCAAAACACACACAATTTACTCTTCATAACATTGTTTTTCCTGAACACACTGGGATTTTCAGAATGGTACACTAGTAATGGCTTCACTTTGAAATCCCCACTAGCATTAGCACAGAACATTAGCGTCAGCCTGTCTTTCATAGGCTTGTGCCCTGGCATTGCCTTTTCCTCTTGTGTAATGAAGGTCGTCTTTGGTATTTTCTTCCAAAAGAGGCCTGTTTCTTCACAATTGAGCACTTGTTCAGGTTTCAGTCCTTCAGCCTCTATGTTCTCCTGAAATTCATGCACATATTTTTCAGCCGCCTTGTGGTCCGAACTGGCAGCCTCACCATGCCTTACCACACTGTGTATGCCAGTACGGTTCTTAAATCTCTCAAACCAGCCTTTGCTGGCCTTAAATTCACTCACTTCACCACTATTTGAAGGCAATTTCTTTACCAAATCTTCATGCAACTGCCTGACCTTTTCACAAATAAACGAAGTCTTAAGAGTATCTCCTGCTAATTGTTTCTCATTTATCCACACCAATAATAACTTCTCAACCTCTTCCAGTACTGGTGATCTCATTTTTGTCAGCATAGTTACTCCCTTTGCAACAACAGAATCCTTTATTTCATTTTTCTTGGCCACTATGGAACATAAGGTTGTGTAGGGTTTTTTATACATCCTGGACAGTTCGGCCACACTTGTACCACTTTCATATTGTTCAATGATGGTTTTCTTAAATTCAATCGTATTTCTCACCTTCTTTACCACAGGCTTGGCACTAGGAGCTTTCTTTGGAGCCATGGTAGCTTATTTAGTACTTGCAAGCACTAAAATAAATGGAATATTATGAAATATTTTGCTGGAGCACGTGAGGGGACCTTCGCTCACTGGAAAACAATGCCAGACTGGCTGCCGCCCTGGCTCACGCCGTTGGTACGCGTCCCGGACGAACTACGACTCGCGAGTCAACCTATGAAAAGCGAGTCCATGTTTATACGAAAATACCTCTATGATTGGCGAATTTTACGATTGCCGGGAACTACGAAAAGCGGGGGACCACTGTATATATATACATATATATATATATATATATATATATATATATATATATATATATATATATATATATATATATATATATATATATGTGTGTGTGTGTGTGTGTGTGTGTGTGTGTGTGTGTGTTAAAAATATCTCAACTTATGTTTATCGTTTCTTGACATTATTTTTTTCTCTTTAATGTCTCTGAATTACTACACTTGCTTTAACATACCTTCCGCTTTTATGTCTTATTTGTATTTTGCTTTGAATTACCTACGTACTAATTTGGACTTAGACAAGGATGTAAAAAAATAAATGAGTGCTAGAGTGATAGGGAGAAGTGATGAATTAATTTATAATAAAGTTGATCTTTTTAACTGGGGGAGGGTAAGAATTTGTCAGAGTTGCTGTTTGCTGATCTCACAATTCTTCTGCGAGATTCTGAAAAAAACTGCAAAAGTTAGTGATGTAATCTAGAAGCCAGTATAAAAGAAGGAATTTGTAGGAAAATGTTATAATAAACAAAAGAATAGAGATCAGAAAGATAAAGGTATCGATGGACCGAATGCGTTTACCTACTTAGGAGTGAACACGGTAGAAGATAAGGCTATGAAGAATGAACTTTATTATATATGACAGCAAGAACGCTGCATAAGTGCCGTGAACTCTGCGAAAAGAATGAAGCTTGTTAATGGCTACTGAGGGAATATACACAGAGCAATGTGCATCTCTCAGCATATATGCACTTAGAGTTTATTTTAATCTCATGTATTAGGGATTTAAGTATCCTTTTACAGGATACATGCATCCTTAATGGACCTTGTGTAATCGATAGATCTGAAACACAATAAACCAAGCAACGAATTGTCACTGGATGCAAATCAGTGTTTATATCGAGTGGTGTGTGTAGCGAGGTTTTTAAATGTCACAGAGAGGACCAGGATAGAGGCAATGTTGTGTTCTAGCTCAGTGTCACGGAGAGGAGCAGGATAGAGGCAATGCTGTGTTCTAGCTCAGTGTCACAGAGAGGAGCAGGATAGAGACAATGTTGTGTTCTAGCTCAGTGTCACGGAGAGGAGCAGGATAGAGGCAATGTTGTACTCTAGCTCAGTGTCACGGAGAGGAGCAGGATAGAGGCAATGTTGTGTTCTAGCTCAGTGTCACGGAGAGGAGCAGGATAGAGGCAATGTTGTGTTCTAGCTCAGTGTCACAGAGAGGAGCAGGATAGAGGCAATGTTGTGTTCTAGCTCAGTGTCACGGAGAGGAGCAGGATAGAGGCAATGTTGTGTTCTAGCTCAGTGTCACAGAGAGGAGCAGGATAGAGGCAATGTCGTACTCTAGCTCAGTGTCACGGAGAGGAGCAGGATAGAGGCAATGTCGTACTCTAGCTCAGTGTCACAGAGAGGAGCAGGATAGAGGCAATGTTGTGTTCTAGCCAAGTGTCCCAGAGAGGAGCAGGATAGAGGCAATGTTGTGTTCTAGCTCAGTGTCACAGAGAGGAGCAGGATAGAGGCAATGTTGTGTTCTAGCTCAGTGTCCCAGAGAGGAGCAGGATAGAGGCAATGTTGTGTTCTAGCTCAGTATGTGTTGAGAATACAAGTATCATGCAGAGAATAAAGAGTGAAAAAAAAGAGAAAAGAATATGCTGTTGAGAGGTATAAAAAAATTTCCTTATAGAAAATAGATTACATTGTCTATACAAAGACTGAAACTTATAACGACGTTTCGGGCTGACAAAAAACAAGTCAGACAGAAACGTCGTTATGAAGTTAATTCTCCTATGTGCGGGTTATATGTGTATGGGACCAGTCACGGTATTGTATGTGCCTTTTCATTCATTACCTAGTCCATAAAAATTAACCAAACAAGTGCTTTTCGAATCTCTCTCCGACACAATAAATCTTTCTCATCCATGAGAAATAGTTTGACTTTTATTACTCCTATACCTTTAATTCATTGGTTAGCTTTCTGGGAGAATCTTTCTGGGAACTATTTTTGAAACTGAAGCAAAAGAAGTCTGCTCATCCTTTCCGTTCCCGTATGATGTCCATGACACTTTAGTGGTTCAGTAGAACAGATATAAAGTGTAGGTTTGTACGACACTGAAGCGTTTTACGGTTATACGCTTCTACTTCTCCCGGTACTTTGTTTAATTTGTCTTCTAAGTTTAGCCAGTGTTTTTTTTTTACATCACCTAGTAATGAGTGTTTTTACAAAGTAAGGTAAAATAAAACACACACACACACACACACACACAGGAACAATATATAGCTTTAAGACGAGGTATGATAAAGCTCATGGGGCAGGGAGAGAGGACCTAGTAGTGCTCACTGAAGAGGCGGGGCCAGGAGCTGAGTCTCGACCCCTGCAACCACAATTAGGTGAGTATACACACATGGAGGTATAATAAAGCTCATGGAGCAGGAAGAGCGACCCAGTAGCGGCCAGTGAAGAGACGGGGCCAGGAGTTGTGACTCGACCCCTGCAACCACTACTAGGTGATTACACGTAGACACAGTATTTAGCAAAAAAACACTTCGTAGTTTATTCTTTCATGTGTATGTGTGATCTGGCAGTGCGTATGTGTTCGTACATGCGTATTTATGTTGGTGCATGGTTGCGTGTGTGTGTGTGTGTGTGGTGCATGTGTTCTATTCACTTTAGTTGACCCGTTCGGGCACAGCCATCGCTGGGTTTTATATATACACGAATAGTAATCCCCTGTCGAGTTCGGAATATAGATATTCTGAAACCAAAATTCTTAGCGCAAAATAAAATAAATAAGTAAATCCCCTCCCTAAGAATATGGTCCCAAAAAAACAAAATTACGCAGTTTAGGTCAGTGAATTATATATTGACCTTATTTTTACTTTTAATAAGCTTAAAGTCACAATCCATCAGTTAACATTTATGTTTCCTATGAGGAAAAAATATATGTCGACTGCGATTTTTTTAAGTGTTCGATGTCGGCAATTAACCTTTCTAGTTGTGCTTCTGAACGCTATTAAGTTCGTCAAATATTTTTGGTCCATAGCAGAACAATAAACTTAGATGTGTCTACGCTATTTCTTGAAAATATCAGTGATAATGAGTCAAAATTTTGATTGAGCCATATTTTTGAGGAGTAACTGTCAGGCACAGAAATGGTTAAAATAGCTATTACATAGAGCATAACTATAATAATACCTGATAATTAGTCTATCGACTCATATGCCGAATGTATGTTAACACCAGACTAATAACAAAATGTACATTGCAGAAAACTCTTACTGCACTGCTTGATGCTTTTAAGCATCCAAATGTGCAGTTCACTAATATACGACCCTAAGTCAACATACGAATATATGTGTGTGCAGATACCATCTAAACAAAGGCAAAGTCCACAAAATACGATGTCTTTATAAACTACAACTTGACAGTATTTTTATACCATCTGCTATAAGAAAATGAAGTGAGTAAACACCAACAAGGCAAGCAAGGAAAAGTCCATTCAAAAACTAGAATAGGCTGAGTCCACAGATGTAAGCAAATACTTCCTATGTTTAGTTTGCAGAATCAAACCTCTTCCTGAGATTGAGTACACAATAGAAAAGCGACCAGTACAAGATGCAGAAACTAAGTAAACAATTACATTATGTAAGATATTTGTTAGTGAAGTTATGATAGGGTTTTAGGGGTAACCTGAACGAATTTCGAAATGGCATCTCTTCCTTTCAGAGGTTATGTCAAAAATGCATTTACAACAGCACGAGGAAAGGCAAAATCAATTCAAAATTCCGAACTGATATTGTATAAAAATAGTGTATGTATGCGAGGCAATGTTAATGGAGACAGAGCGACTGCTCTTCATCCTTCCAGAATGGCAACTACTTGCCAACTGAAAACTTCTGAGTAAGTAAGGATTGTGAGAGTTGCACTTGGCTGTTTGTCAAAAGGTAACCATGAACACTGCTTGTTACATCAGTAATTCGTTCCAAGTGACACCAATAATATCCACAACGCTCTCAAAAAAATATACAGACAATAACCTAAAAACGGCAAATATACTAAATAACTTAGATAATTACAACAACAAAGGTTCTAGACATTATCTCGGCTGTCAGACAATGAAAATTATTCCTTTGATATAATAACAATTCTAATATTAACATTAACCATTACATAACAAGCAGTCAAACACCAACTAATATTCACATGTATGTTACAGGAGATACTCAACTCCAAAATATCAGGATATAATAGCCAACGACGAGAGCGTAATCCTTCGCCCCTTAGGGCTCTGGACTAATTAGACGGTGGTATTTCGCTTGAAAATTATTATCATTATGCTTTTAAAAAAAATTATTTCCCGACAAACAAATGTATCTGGAACGAAGAGTTTAATTCTGCGGTTTCCGTATTGAAATAAGTCACTTTGTCTGACATTTTTCTGGGTTATCCCAGGTGATTTACAGATATATGTAGCACTTAACAAAACCCCCGGAGAGCGAAATGTTGCCACAATTTCACATTAGTTGCATCTGTGTTCATTTACCTAATGCCTATGTGTACCTATACTTAAGAAAACTTACTGTGATAATGAATAAACAATGGATTATTGGAAGCGAATGAGGATGAATGAAATGAAAAAGATAGGAAAACTGGAAGAAGCAAGGAAGGATGGAGAGATGGAAATTAGTAACAATGCATAACTGGAAGAAATGTAGAAATAAGGCATGGAGGGAATAAAAGTATAATGAAAATTTGAATGGATGGAGGATAGGAAAGATATTAGTGGTAGAAGAAAGATAAGTAGGAAGAATAATTGAAAGTAAGAAATGACTGATTTCTCCTAGAAAAACAAGAGATAGATATTATGAATAGAAGATAAGAAGAAAAATTAGGTAGAAATGAGGAAGAATGTAAGGAAAGTAAATAGTATGATGACACTCATGATGTTGAAAAAGACAATTATGTACAGTTCAGAACATTTATTAAAGGGAACGTTTCGCCAAGAAGCCGCTCGTGGTGAAACCTTCCTTTTAATAAATGTCCTGAACTTGTACACAAGTGTCTTTTTACCCAGTGGAAGGAAAAACGAACGACTGTTCGTGAGTAGTTGAAAGCCGAGGCCAGGAGCTAAAACTCAACCCTGTGAAAAACAACTAGGTGAGTGCGCAAAGCTCATATATCTCCCAGCTCGATATCATCTCTGCTGATGATGCTTCAGCCCAAAAACTTTTTTAATCAACGACCAGCTACATCATTAGGAAAGGGTGAACGAGCTAGCTTTGCAACTGTAATTATTAGGATTACCAAAATAAGCAGTGGTCAAAGGTTATAAACGTGGGTACCGTGTCTCGCAAAAAAGTTGTAGGGCTGCGTAAAGAACTTCCATAGGTTTGATTAGGTCAGATTCGTCTGGAAATATAGCAAGTTTCCTGACGAGGGTCATATTTATGGGATATCCCGCCACTGGGGCTTTTGCTTATCTGACCGAGGCCTTCCGCTGGCTTACCGGTCATCCCCTTCAAAAGATTAAGATTATGTAAAGTAAAAGGACACAAGTGCAACTAATGTGACATTTATTGTGGCAACGTTTCGCTCTCCAGGAGCTTTATCAAGCCATTGATAAAGCTCCTGGAGAGCGAAACGTTGCCACAATAAATGTCACATTAGTTGCACTTGTGTCCTTTTACTTTACATATTGTCGGTAATTCTACCAACTTTATTACAGATTAAGATTAACTGATCTCCTGGGTTATAATACCTGAGGATTAGGTTAAAGAGTGTGGTATTTCTCGAGACCCTTGAAGAAAATGTGTAAAACATAATTATCCTGTTTCTGATGTTATTAGAGGCCAAGAGGCAATGGCAGCTGTATTAATAGATCAAATAAACTTGTCAAGCAAACTGATAAGTAAAATCCTCAACAAAAGTGGGGAAGGTGGTATTTCATTTCTGCTCCGAGTTCATTGTGGCAGCCACTCGAGTTTACTTTACCATCCACTCTAGTTCAGCGTAGATCCCACTCTAGTACCTCAGTATATCAGTCACTCTAGTTGAGTGTTATAGCCACATTACTTGCAATAACTGAAGTCCCCCGTTGCACATTTTATGCAAAACCTGAAGGCGCAAACAAATACATGAAATTCCAATCAGTCGAAATTCGTCAGGGGTTGAATGTGCTGACTTCGTGAAGATGACTCCCAAAAGCTTTCGTAATTTACATAACTGTTGCGATACCTTTGCGATTTAAATTTGACCATTAAAAACAATCTTTTAGAATTTAGTTAAGAGGTTTGTAACGATCTTTTACGTAAATACTGAAACAACCGAATAATATCTACAATAAACTCTCTGTAGATTCAGTGTTGTATACATTCAAAGAGTTGTGGAAGGTAACAATGGATATTTTGAGAAAGAAATATATTTTAGCACTAAGCAAATCCATTTCTAAAAAAGCCAGTGTCTACCTTTCGCCTAAAAATCGAATTGTGTATAAATGTACTGAATTTAAAGAGGAGCAAAACTCTTGCCAACTGTTGTTGCTGTGAAGCGTGAGAAGGGACATAATGCATAGCACCCCCGTCTGTCTGTCTGTTTCTCTCTCTGTTTCTCTCTCTCTCTCTCTCTCTCTCTCTCTCTCTCTCTCTCTCTCTCTCTCTCTCTCTCTCTCTCTCTCTCTCTCTCTCCCTCCCTCTCTCTCTCTGTTTCTCTCTCTCTCTCTCTCTCTCTCTCTCTCTCTCTCTCTCTCTCTCTCTCTCTCTCTCTCTCTCTCTCTCTCTCTCTCTCTCTCTCTCTCTCTCTCTCTCTTTCCCTTCCTCTTTCTTCTTTCCTATCCTTGCCTCAATCACCTAGATAATACACGAGAGTTCTTAATTTAGATAGAAGCAGACAGTTCTCAGTAGATAGCATCGGCAAGGACTTGCAAGTCTTCTGCTGTCTGTCTTTCCCACGTTCACTCTACCTCATCACCACCAATAGAAAAGCCAAGTTCATATCACACCATACATTTTGGGTGGTGAGGCAGCCTCGGGCATCATGTTATTGTGTGCGCTGGACACCAGAGCTTGCCAGTTCTACATGACTGTCACAACAGCTCATCAAATAACACTGGAACAATAACACTCCCAGCCGCGACACACAGACTCATTCATCTTTTCACCCCCCTCCATAAAAATACACAAATAGGAAAAAAAATATACGTGCGGTGACCTTTGCTTTCTCACCTGCTGGGGAGGGTGAACGGTCAAAATATTCGCTGCTGGTTATCTCCAGTAGGAAATTGTTGGAAAGAAACGAACTATTTGCAGAGCAAAAGTTTATTTACAGACGATGTAAGGAAAGCCTTATCATATCATTGACATGATGAAGTTCTAATTAGAGGGAAACGTCACCTTTATAAATAAAAGTCTTTTACTGTTTTAGTATACATTTTGGTAGGCTTTGTCATTCTTCATTACTGCAATTATTACAGAACCTGCATTCTGAGAGTAACGCTGGTACTGAACTCTTGAAAAAATTCATAACACTGGAGCTCCTTCCAAGAGAGTTGGAGAGTGAGTTAACATTTATGAAGGGTTTCAGGGGAACCATTTACCCGGACTTGAGTCTTGGAGGTGGGAAGTACAGTGCCTGAACTCTGAGGTAGGGCTGGGGATGTTGCAGTTTGGAGGGGCATCTGAACGGTAGTATCGGCAAGCCTCTGGTAAGACAGTCATATAGGGTAAGTGTTTCCTTCTTTTCGGGTCACCTTACCTTAGTAGGATACAGCATGTGTGTTATATATATATATATATATATATATATATATATATATATATATATATATATATATATATATATATAATTTCACACGGGTAGCTGAACAACTTCAAAACACAGGAGATGAATGTATTAAAAACTGGAATACGATGAAACAAAAATGTATGTAATCATAAAATTAAAAGACTAGAGAAAACCCCTTCACAAGTGCATCCTATTTACGAGACAAAAGTGGTGACATTTACTTAATAATTCACCTTATATTCTTGTCTTGGTGTTGATGTAGATTTCCCAGGCGATGTATGACTTACGGGCTTTAAATATAATATAGTATCATGGCATGATGCTTATCTTTATAATTGTTTGCTAATTCTCTTAAAAAGAGATATTGATGCTGCATATTTATATTGTACATTATAACGAAAATGATTTAGAGGAGTGTATAGAATAAGCAACTGTCAAATGTTATTTAAAAATAGCCAAAGATTTTTGAGTTGTGAGCGATGTAAACTATTGACAAGTGCATTAAATTATTTATTTAATGATCCACTGGTTGGTAGAGAATTAATAATGAAGAACAATTTGAAGAGAGTTGAGCTCTACAAGCTCGGTAAATTTCCACAATGGCCGCTGAAAACGTTTCAAAGATTTTGGTCATTTATTTTGGTTCAGTTGATATCAAATGTTGAATAAGTAATATTTTGCAACAATACAATTCATAAGTTAATGCATTAGTTCTAACTTTTATACCAAAGATAATGGAACCAAAATCTCCAGATTACCTCCACAAGCAATCGCTTGCCTATAAATCCAAATTTTTTCTTTTACACTCAATACTAACAATACGCCAAAGCATTCGCAGGCATTTCATGGCTTATGATTTATTCAATCATCCCGAGCCTTGCATTATAGGTATACAAATCATAACTAGAGAAAATAATTATTATTAACCCATTAGAATGTAATAATCTGGAAGTGAATCGAGGTGAAAATAAGAGTAGGATTATTTGAATTAATTAATCAGGATTTAAAAGAGATACCGGGAGAGACGGACGGACAGATAACATATTTGATCATAATGGATTAACATTAACATTTTTTTGCAGCACCACCGAGAGAAACACTACCAGCACTAGCAGGGTGAATAACAACACCATAAACACTAGCGATGCAGACACCAATACACTAGCACCAGCAACACCAGCCCCACGAGTTCTAGCAGCGCCAGCACTAACACCATCAGTACCAACACCACCAATGTAGGCACCAGCAACACCAGCACCAATAATATCAGCATTACCAGCAACGTTAGCATCAGTAACACCAACGCCACCAACTTTAATATCTCCATCACCATCTTGTACAACACTACGAAACTCTAGCACCAACACGATCAGAACCACTAATATCAGCACAACCATAACCACCTACATCACCACCCAATACCAGCACCATCAACACCACTAACACCACCACCACCACCACCACCACCACCACCAACACCACTACCACCACTACCAACATCAGCCAGCACCAACACTAGCGCTATGTAATATGTCTACGACATATATCGTACTAGCTATTATTTTTGTGTCAGGGAGCAGACAAAGACCTTTTATGGATATTTTTATGTAATAATGCACATAGGTTTCACTACAATATGTCCTGACAATGATGTCAAATTTCAGGCTGATAATTTCAGCAACAATGATTACAATTTCATGAATTCGGCAAAAGCCGTGACCTATATCATAGAGTTTTTAAAATCTACAATCGCTTTAAATATAAATTTTCACTCAATGACAGCAATAGAGTTGCTTTTGAATGTCTGTACTTACAAAATAATATAATATAATTCTGTCTGCATTTTACGTAACAACTAATAACAAAACCAAATTTTCTGCCGACGCATCACAACACTGCGTTTTACACAGCAACAAAATTGTATAGAACTGGTCATATCTACAATTTATTTACGCAACGTGTTGCCCCAGTTTCACAAAACTAAGCGTATAAATATTCAACCAAACCCTTTTACACCCTCCGATAATTCTCCAACGCATATTTTTTCTGAAATTCAGCCTCCCGACCGAGCAGTTCCAGCGGGTTCACTGCAGACTGTTTATCCTGACTCTGCTTGACAAAGCTCACTTGATGCCTCTCTCAACGAGTGTTTAAAAACTATTGATTGTGGGTGAAGTGAAGATTATTCGGAAACCAGTAACTGGATTTTTTTATCCCGATTTCGGAGTAACCGAACAATTGGCAAGCAAATTGTCTGAGGGTGTATACAGACTTCATCATTACTGTGGCTATGAACGCCCTGACAACAGAATTGTTATAGACGCCATAACAACAGGCGTCATGTTTATAAACGCTGTGACAATAGGTGTTATGGCTATAGACGCCGTGACAATAGACATTATGACAGCAGAAGCTATGACAACAGACATCTTGACAACAAACCTTACAGCAACAGACTCTCTGATAACATTCGTTATGACAATAGACACCGTGACAGTAGACCTTGTGACAGTAGACACCGTGACAATAGACACCGTAACAATGCACGCCGTGACAATAACAAATCTGGAAGCTACTAACAATGTGCGCAGCCAGCCGAGTATCTGGTCGTGGTCGACTTTCCGGACACAAATTGGCTTTATTACCCTTGTCGACTAACGACTGAACGTTCGTTAACCACCCCGTTACCTCTCAACGAGAAATGAATTACATTTCCCTCTTTTACAAAGCTTATAGTGAAATGTTATTGCTCAACGAATGAAATATAGTGTCTTTTACGCAGGGAGAAACAAGCGTGAGAGCGCATATATTTAGAGCAACGTTTCCCGCTCGGCGAGCTCTTGGGGAGGTCTAGGGGACGTCTAAGAGAAGTCTAGGGGAAGTCCAAGGGAGGTCTAGGGGAGTCTAGGGAGGTCTAGTTAAGCTCTAGGGAAGGTCTGACTGATTTTGTCAGTCAGTTAAACATTCGAATAAATCGATCATTGAACACTTATTCTGCCAGTCATTCAGTCACTTGTTCAGTCAGGCAATCAGTCAGTCGCGGTCTGCAGAAAAAGCATGATATATGCTTTCATAACTGAAAAAAATCCCAATAACGAGAAACAAAGAATTTTTTATTATTGTCTGACGTATTCAAACAAAGACGTGAAAGACTGCGGCACCAACTATCAGCTCTTCCTGTCAGCCAGTGTACCAACCATCACCCACAGTGATGCTCTATCACCCACAATTGGGCTTTATCACCCATTTTAGGGCTTTATCACCCACAACTGGGTTTTATCATTCACATTCGTGCTTTATCACATAGCATATAAAGCCCCACTGTGGAGGAAATGTTGCAAAATCATGTTTCTCATTGCCTGATGTGTCTTTGAGTTGGCATCCAGCTGAACTGTGAGTGTCAACACAGCTATCAATCCACTTGTCATTTGACACCTCTCTGGTGCTTGCCACAACAACTTCTGCCACTCGGCAACACTCTAGCCTCGACAAAAAATAGCATTGTGCAACTTACATGACTTTTATCATTCACAAACAAATCATTACATGTATCATCAGTAAGAGCGAATGACTGACCCTTCAGTGGGTGCCTCAGTGCTGTTGAAGGGCCCCCTTATCCAAATAATTAAACCTGATTAATTAAGGTTATGACCATTAATCATCATACAAATTATGGAAAATCCTAATTTTATTGGTGAAATCCTTTCTTGTACCCGGTAAGGGGGTTCTCTTTGCTCCCAGAACAGCCTGAATTCTTCGTGGTTTGGTCTCAAGAAGAAACCGGAAATATTTATTAGAGATTCTGGTTCATGATGACATAACAGCATCACGCAGTTGGTGCAGATTTGTCGGCTGCACTTTCATGCTGCAAATCACCCATTACACCATATCCAAAGGTTTACACCAAATTCAAACCCTACCATCTGCATGTCGCAGTAAAAAATAAAATTCGTCCGACCAGGCGACGCTTTTCCAATCTTCAGCTTTTCAGTTTTAGTGAGCCAGTGCCCACTGTAGCCTCAGTTTCCTGTTCTTAGCTGACAGGAGTGGAGCCAGGTGTATTCGTCTGATGCTGTATCCCCTCCACTTCAAGGTTCGACGAGCTGTGCCCTCAGAGATGCTCTTATGCATATCACTGTCGTAACCCCCTTGCTTATTTGAGTTACTGTCCCCATCTGGCCATTCTTCCATGAACTCTCTCATTAACAAGGTTTTTTCGCCCACAGAACTGCCGCTTATTTCATGTTTTGTGTTTTTCCCATATTCTCTGTAAACTCGAGAGTCTTGCGCGCTAAAAATCCAAATAGATGATCAGTTTCTGAATAACTTAAACTTCCCTGTCCGGCACCAACAATCATTCCTTGGTCAAAGTCACTTAGATCACATTTCTTCAGTATTCCTCTTGACCATGTTTGCATGCTTTCCTAATAAAGTGGCCACTAAGTATATATATATATATATATATATATATATATATATATATATATATATATATATATATATATATATATATATATATATATATATATATATATATATATATATATATATTTATATTTATTTATTTATTTATTTATTTATTTATGTATGGTGCCGAATAGGTAAAACTGGTCAATTAGAAAGAACTCCTTTAAAATTCAGTATTTTCTAAAATTTTCTCTAATACGTTTAAAGATATTTTTTTAATTTATGTAAGTGTAAAATTTGATAATTTTGTACCAAAAGAACCTTACAAAATTTACTTATCCTTATTATAACAAGCGCAATTTATTTTAGCCTAATCCAACTAAAAATATTTTAGATAAGTTTACAATAAAATAATTTTTTTGTTGTTTTTTTTAGAATGATTCTTGCGAAATTATTGCGAATACAAATTTTCGATCTCCTTATTCCGCAAGAAGAGCGTTGCTATTTAAGCCATAACCGCAAGTTTTAACTATTCGGCACTATATATATATATATATATATATATATATATATATATATATATATATATATATATATATATATATATATATATATATATATATATATATATATATATACATATATATATATATATATATATATATATATACATATATATATATATATACATAATGTGTGTACTCACCTAGTTGAGGTTGCAGGGGTCCAGTCCAAGCTCCTGGCCCCGCCTCTTCACTGGTCGCTACTAGGTCACTACTGAGGTTTGTAGTCTCTGGCCCCATAGACTACTCCGTCTGCGGTCTTCTTTGCCCTTCCCCATTTATCATGACTTTGCACTTGGTGGGGTTGAACTCCAGGAGCCAATTGCTGGACCAGGTCTGCAGCCTGTCCAGATCCCTTTGTAGTTCTGCCTGGTCTTCAATCGAATGAATTCTTCTCATCAACTTCACGTCATCTGCAAACAGGGACACTTCGGAGTCTATTCCTTCTGTCATGTCGTTCACAAATGTGTGTGTGTGTGTGTGTGTGTGTGTGTGTGTCTGTGTGTGTGTGTGTGTGTGTATGTGTGTGTGTGTGTGTGTGTGTATGTTAGTTACCATTTTGTCCTAGGCACATGTCGATTCGACACTAGGCCTGTTGTATTTGAGTGTTTGTGTGTGTGTGTGTGTGTGTGTGTGTGTGTGTGTGTGTATGTGTGTGTGTGTGTGTGTGTGTCTGTGTGTGTGTACTCACCTAGTTGAGGTTGCGGGGGTTGAGTCCGAGCTCCTGGCCCCGCCTCTTCACTGATCGCTACTAGGTCACTCTCCCTGAGCCGTGAGCTTTATCATACCTCTGCTTAAAGCTATGTATGGATCCTGCCTCCACTACATCGCTTCCCAAACTATTCCACTTACTGACTACTCTGTGGCTGAAGAAATACTTCCTAACATCCCTGTGATTCATCTGTGTCTTCAACTTCCAACTGTGTCCCCTTGTTACTGTGTCCAATCTCTGGAACATCCTGTCTTTGTCCACCTTGTCAATTCCTCTCAGTATTTTGTATGTCGTTATCATGTCCACCCTATCTCTCCTGTCCTCCAGTGTCGTCAGGTTGATTTCCCTTAACCTCTCCTCGTAGGACATACCTCTTAGCTCTGGGACTAGTCTTGTTGCAAACCTTTGCACTTTCTCTAGTTTCTTTACGTGCTTGGCTAGGTGTGGGTTCCAAACTGGTGCCGCATACTCCAATATGGGCCTAACGTACACGGTGTACAGGGTCCTGAATGATTCCTTTATGTGTGTGTGTGTGTGTGTGTGTGTGTGTGTGTATGTGTGTGTGGGGGTGTTTGGGGTGTTCAGGGAGGGGGTAGTACCTCTGGCATGGGGGAGCTTGTCGTGCCCTTCTCGGGGCAGCTCGCCAGCTTTTGGTCTCCACCTGACGCCCAGCTCTCACTTTGGGCTCCAAGTAGCTGTTAGCATGCGACAGCAGCCACACCCCGGGCAACGGCTTCGACAGGCCGGCTAAACCAAGTGAGGGTAGCCGTCGGGTCATTGACCCCCGGTAAAGTCAACTAGGGCTTGCCTACCTAAGCATGGGAAGACTGGCTCTGGCGGACCGCGCGGATGAAACCACTAGATTGGTTCAACGGGCAGAAAGGCAGTTCCAGCAAGGCGTTGTGGAGCGCTAAGGGCACGATGAGGCACTAAGGACATCCTGGTCATCCACTGCATCCGATCCCATCTCCAGTCGTCTCGACTTTGTCTTGCCACTGGCCTCAGATGGCTCCGGACGAGAGAGTGAGGTCGACGCTGCGCAACTCTTCCTTACTTTAAACAAAGTCACAGCGCATGTCATCAGTCATCCTTTATCCCACCTCATCACCCAAGACCTGTGGCGACGGGCGAGCGACGAAGCGACAGGTGTGGGTACACTGGAAGTCGTAGCCGCGGACCTGCACACAGGCGGCTCAGGCCATAGGGTCGTTCTTTACCGACCGGAGCAGCGGTGGAGTCCGGCAGCCGTCTGAGTGACTGAGCAGCCCTCTTCAGGAATGCACTGCTCACCTCCATGGCATGAGGAACGGACTAGAAAAGGTGTCCCAAACATTGCCTGCTCCACGAAACCCTAGCCAGCTTACCGCGGTTGGCGGGCACCCTTCTACATGCGGTCGAAACTACAAGACATCAAAGAAGAAAACCAAGATCACACCTCTCAACCTTGCCACTTGGAACGTCCGTACGCTTCTCGACAGGGACGACTCAGACAGACCTCAGAGACGTACAGCACTCATCGCGAACGAACTCGCCAGATACAGCATTGACATCGCTGCCATAAGTGAGACTAGACTTGCTGGCGAGGGCGAACTCTGCGAAAGAGGAGCAGGCTATACCTTCTTTTGGTCCGGACGAGGAGCCGAGGAGAGACGGGAGGCAGGAGTTGGCTTTGTAGTGAAGTCATCCCTCATTGGCAAGCTGGCTGGCCCACCAAAAGGAGTGAACGATCGCCTTATGACGATGAGAATCCCCTTGTCCTGCGGACAGAAGTTTGCCACTATTGTCAGCGCCTATGCCCCCACCATGACCAACCCAGACGAGGTTAAGGACAAGTTTTATGAAGACCTGAACGCCGTCATCACCACTGTCCCCAGCGCAGATAAGCTCATCATCCTTGGTGACTTTAATGCGAGAGTCGGTCGTGACAGCACCGCCTGGGAAGGCGTGATCGGAAAGCATGGAGTGAGCAGCTGCAATAGCAACGGCCTGCTGCTCCTTCAGACCTGCGCCGAACACGACCTTCTGATCACCAACACCGTCTTCAGCCTCCCTACCCGCAACAGGACATCATGGATGCACCCGCGTTCCAAACACTGGCATCTCATTGATTATGTCATCGTCAGGAAGAGGGACAGGCAGGATGTACGAGTCACGAAGGCCATGTGTGGCGCGGAATGCTGGACAGACCATCGCCTCATCGTCTCGAAACTCAAGCTCCGTGTCCAGCCCAGGAGACGCCCTCAGGGCGCGAAACCACCAAAACGCCTGAACGTCGGCAAGCTGAAGGCCCACAACGTCAAGCAGTCCTTTGCAGAAATCCTGGAAACCCGCTTGGAGTCCGTCGTGCTGGACGTTCAAAACGTCGAAGCAGCATGGATCGCACTCCGTGATACAGTGTACAGCACAGCCATGGAGTGTCTAGGACCCGTCACCAGGAAGCACAAGGACTGGTTCGACGAACACTGCACAGAAATCCAGCAGCTGCTGGAAGAGAAACGAAAGGCCTACATGGCCCACATCAACGACCCAAAGTCCACAGCGAAGCAAGATGCACTGAGAAACATACGCAGCAATACCCAGCGAAAAATGCGTGAAATGCAAGACTCTTGGCTAAGCAACAAAGCCGATGAGATTCAGGGCTTTGCAGACAGAAACGATATGAAGAACTTCTATGACGGCCTGAAAGAAATCTACGGCCCTACCACCTCTGGCACATCACCACTCCTCAGCGCAGATGGGTCAACGCTGCTCACAGACAAGGAGAAAATTCTAGAGAGATGGGCAGAACATTTTGACAGCGTGCTGAACCGTCCATCCACCATCAACGATGAAGCCATCGAACGTCTACCTCAGATTCCGACCAACGAGACGCTGAATGCCATCCCCACTTTGGAGGAGACTCAGCAAGCAATACGTCAACTGTCCAGTGGCAAAGCTCCTGGGTCTGACGCCATCCCAGCTGAAGTCTACAAAGAAGGCGGAATGGCACTGGTAGAGAAACTTCGCCAACTTTTCCAGTTTGTATGGCAGTACGAGACAGTTCCTCAGGACTTTAAAGATGCTTCCATCGTGCATCTCTACAAACGAAAAGGAAACCGCCAGGCATGCGACAACCACCGTGGTATCTCCCTGCTCTCCATCGCAGGCAAAACCCTGGCTAGAGTTCTACTCAATCGGCTCAATGAACATCTAGAGCAAGGACTCCTACCTGAAAGCCAGTGCGGCTTCCGGAAAGATCGCGGGACTATCGACATGGTGTTCGCTGCTAGACAGCTACAGGAGAAATGTCAGGAACAGAACGCCGACTTGTACTCCACCTACGTCGATTTGACCAAGGCCTTCGACACCGTTAGTAGAGAGGGCCTTTGGAGAATCATGGCGAAGTACGGCTGCCCAAAGACGTTTATCGCCATCGTACGCCAACTTCACGATGGAATGCTGGCCAGAGTCCAAGACAACGGAGAGACGTCTAAACCATTCCCAGTCTCAAATGGAGTGAAACAAGGCTGCGTGCTTGCTCCCACCCTGTTCAGCCTGATGTTCTCGGCCATGCTTACAGACGCATTCAGGGACACAGACGCAGGAATCGGCATCAGGTACCGTACAGATGGGTCTGTCTTCAACCTCAGGAGGCTTCAAGCAAAAACCAAGGCTGCAACTGACACCATCAATGACCTGCTATTTGCTGATGACTGCGCCCTCAACGCTGCTTCAGAAGCCGCCATGCAGCACAGTGTTGACAAGTTCTCTGACGCCTGCAACAACTTCGGGCTGACAATCAGTACAACGAAGACTGAAGTGATGCACCAGCCTGCTCCGGGAAAGACGTATGTTGAGCCAAACATCACCATCAACGGGCAGCGACTGAACGCCGTAGACAAATTCACCTACCTCGGCAGTACCCTTTCCAGAAACGTTGTCATCGATGATGAGGTGAATGCCAGACTTGCCAAAGCCAGTGCCACCTTCGGCAGGCTCCACAAGAATGTATGGAACCGAAGAGGCATCACCACAAGCACCAAGATCAAGGTGTACAGAGCCATAGTCCTCACCACACTTCTCTATGGCTGCGAAACCTGGACTGTCTACAAACGTCACGCCAGAAAGTTGAACCACTTTCACACCACACGGCTCAGAAAAATTCTTGGCATCAAATGGCAAGATAAGATCCCAGACACAGAAGTGCTGACTACAGCTGGCCTGCCTAGCATCTACACCATCCTAATGCAGACACAGCTTCGCTGGGCAGGTCACGTTGCTCGCATGCCAGACCACCGGCTGCCAAAGAAACTCTTGTTTGGCGAACTGCAGCATGGAAAGCGCTCTCAAGGAGGCCAAAAGAAGCGCTATAAGGACACCCTTAAGACTGCTCTGAAAGCTTTCAACATCAACCACACCATGTGGGAGCTGATAGCTCAGGACAGGAATGACTGGCGAGCAGTTGTCCAGAAAGGGGCAACATCCTGCGAGGCAAGCAGAATCTCACTAGCTGAGCAGCGCAGGCAGGCGAGGAAGACCAGAGCCATCAGACCCCTCGATGCCGCCACCATTCCCTGTCCACACTGCCAGAGAACGTTTCGTGCACGGATTGGCCTGACAAGTCATCTGCGTACCCACCAACTTCGACCCCAGGATGACTAGATGGTCCTCATCGAATCTACGGACAAACATGATGATGTGTGTGTGTATGTGTGTGTGTATGTGTGTGTGTGTGTGTGTTTGTGCGTGTGTGTATGTGTGTGTGTACACATTACGTAGCCCTTGATATAATATTCAACAAGATATGTTTATAAGGTTGCTGAGACACGTTATAATCAGGGGAACAGTGTTATTATCATGAGATAGTGTTATTATCATGGGGTAGTGTTATTATCATGGGATAGTGTCATTATCATGGAATAGTGTTATTATCAGGCGAGTGTTATTATTAGGGGATAGTGTTATTAACAGGGGATAGTGTTCTTATCAGTGGACTGTATCATTATCTGTGGAACGTGTTATTAAAATGACAGAATGTTATTATCAGAGAATATTATTTTTTTAAGGAGAGATCTTTACTTTCAGAATATGTATTTTGCTGCGTGGAGAAGCAGAGAATTAAATTGATAAAGTTTCTGCATCTGGATAAACACATGCAGTGTGAGATTATTGGTGGAGAATGATACGAGTGTCGAGATCTTCGTCAACTGTAATGTTCAGTGTGCTGAGATCAGATCTTCAATGGGAGGTTTGTATCGCCACCCACGAGTCTTGCTTTGAAGTACTGAGAGTAAATAGGATGACAATTTGTGTGTGATGAATCGAAGAGGACCATGAAATGTTGCTTTAGAGAACGCCGAGGTATAATGACAATGACGACCTCCGAATCCACAGATTGGGTATTTGATATACAGCATCTAAAGCCAAAAAAAAAAAAAAAAAAAAAAAAGAACAGTAGGAGAGACTGAGTGTTACGTAAATTTTAGGTTGACATTCTAATGCGGTTATTTAAGGTCTTCTGGTGACTAAAACGAAATTAACAAGGAGTTATATAATTGTGATTTAAGATGTAGGTTTATAGTTCTATGCAAATTCCTTTTTCATTTATTTTAGAGGGTGGTGGTATGTTTGGTATCTTTCTGTAGCTGTTGATATTCAGGGTATTAATATCTACATATGCAGGGAAACGTTAGGTATTCATTGTATTTAGAAAAAAGTGAGAGTCGAATGATTTTGTAACTAATATTATGATTTCGCATGATAGCACATGTGCAGCTCTGATGTACATCACAGTTACTATTTAATTTTAATTATCCGCAACATTTTATGTGCAAGTTTAATTTAAACGTAATCTATGTATAAGATAAGTAAAATGCCTTTGCTATGCAAAGTTATTATTTTACTATGGCCATTATAACATAAATAACTTTGCTATATAATCATGCACTGAAATCAGATAAGTAAAGTTAATTTGACTTAACTGTAAATTAATATTTTCTTACTTTGATACCAGAAGAAATATTCTTTCTCATTTAAGACAGAGAGCTTGACGGTCGAGTTCTGAGCCTCGTATCAAAACCGGAATGGATGGAAGGATTTATCTCGATTGGGGTAAAACAAGAAAACTTTGTCATGATATATCCATACAACTTCTGGACGGGGTGCGGGGATGAAGTCGTTTATCATCGTGAAGGTAAAAACACATCCATGGATGCTTATAGGTTGGATCTGTAATGTTTTATGAGAGGCCCTTTGTGCCTGTGTGGTGTGTATGTTTGTTGGGTGATGTATGCATACACACACACACACACACACACACACACACACACACACACACACACACACACACACACACACACACACACACACACACACACACACACACACACACACACACACACACACACACACACACATACACACACACACACACACACACACACACACACACACACATAGCTGCTTCCATTATGAGACATTTATCACCTTTAAATCCAAATTTGCTTAAAGTTTTCATAGCAGCAAATACTTCCTATTTATTTAACACGATATTTACACAACATTGTATTCATATAACAGTCTAATAAAACACCATATTACTACAACAATATATACATATAACACCACAGCTTTAGTATGTCTGAACATCATATATGTGTCTAAATAAGAATGTATAAATTGGGTAAACTAAGTTTACAAAACTAATCTGGAGATATTCTCTAATGAATAAGTCATAATCACAAAAGGAGATATTTCCCCCATCCTCTCTCTCTCTCTCTCTCTCTCTCTCTCTCTCTCTCTCTCTCTCTCTCTCTCTCTCTCTCTCTCTCTCTCTCTCTCTCTCTCTCTCTCTTTCTATTGTATTTTTTTATTCTATTTTACCTAATTTTGAAAATCCTGAAATTAAGAATAGGATAATCTAGAAATAGTCAATTAGCATGCACTGTATATAATATTAAGAGACAAACATATCGGAAATTAAAGTGTAGTTATTATCTAATCTCCTCACTTGATGTTTTCAGTGTTTATTAAAAGGCTTTCAAAGAACGAGTAACCTGTGAAGGAACGAGTGGTCTCTGATGGAATAATCGCCTCTAAAAGGCTACCAGAGCAATTTTTTTCTGAAACTATGCTGCCGATAACACAGTAGCGGTTGATTCTTTGAAAACAATTTTAAGCGTTGTGAGATTATCGTCTCAGATATTTATGCTTGCGTGTAGATGAAGATACACATGCATGGTTCAGAAATTTATTGTGGACAAACTGTGCATATGTGTCTTTATCTACGCACTGTCTGTATCACCATCCCTCCCCAGCAATTTATCTTAGTGACTGAGAGCTGTGATACTGGTCTGTACTTGCCTGTCACTGCCCGACTCTTCCATTCAGCTGTGACACTGGTCTGTACATGCTGGTCAGTGCCCGGCTCTTCCAATCACGAGTATGCTTTGCCGTATTCGATTTATCTACAAAGTCATTTAGCATCTTCCCTTCATCTGTCTCATTAGCAAACTTTTCTAAACGAGATAGATGAGGGTTAAAAAGAGATGAAGCGCTTTTAAATAAATTCACCCTTTGGTGCAAACATGGTTAGCGTATTCCGTGGAGTGATTGCTGCTCGCTGGACTAGACAGGGTGAGCTGTGGTGTGTTGTGGCCTTCAGCCAGTTGGTTAATGGAATGAAACGTAATAAAAAATTAATGAAAAAGGCTCAATTGTCATTACTTCCCTTGACTAATAACGCAAAGTGATGTTAGTAGTTGAATTTACAGTGATTGCTATTCTACACTTTCCCATTTTAATCAATTTGTATTTTATGATTGAAAAAGTTTTCAATGTGTTTCGTGTTTACATCCTCGATTATATATAAATAGCAACTTAAAAATAAGCATATGTATAATACATATATATATATATATATATATATATATATATATATATATATATATATATATATATATATATATATATATATATATACATCATTTAAATCGTTGTTGTACAAACAAATTTAATATTATTGATAAATGCTGATGGGTTATGGATGCGAGGGACAGTAACGTTTGCCAAAATTACTGAAATATAACAAAATTCCATAGGCTGTAAATTCACACACACACACCAAATACTCCATTTGGGCTCGAAATATAATTTTGAGTGAAGCGTAATTGCATTGCATTTCGCTGGAACTTCAATTCTGTTAGTTGAAGCTGCAGGCGTAATAAGTTTAAATTTTTTCGTTCCGCTTGCTATTACATTCGTGTTAACAGAGACAGATACGTGATTAAAACAAAAGAAAAATAGAATTAAAACACCGCTCGGCGTAATAGCACCGAGTTAAATCTTAAATGCATCACGGACAGCTGAATGTCAAGAAAAACTGTAATCATTCGGTTTATTTTGTATGGATGAACTTACTCACTAGAGCAGTTTTACTTAGCAAAACAGGGTACATCAGATTTTATTCTGCTACCTTCGTTTAGGTAGGAGAAGCAACGAGGCGACAAGGAGAACACGATCAAGTAATATGTATTACCTGTTTGAGCGAAACGTTGTTTAAGTAAAGTCTTAACGTGGTTTAAGGCTGCCTATTCTAAATGTTATTTACATTGGTCATTCCCGTCATTGCTCGTGAAAGAAGAAGAGAAAAGGTGTATAAACCTTTGTATTATTCGCCTTTATTGTTCCCATTTGCCTTTCTACCGCCTTCAAGCAAAACAAATAAAAATTAATTAATTCACAGAACCATGGCATTCAGGTGTTTAACAACAGGTGATTTTAACTCTCCATTGGCACTGATAAAATGAAAAAAATATTTACTGACAATTATTAATTGGGAGGAATATATTGGACATTATATGTCCTCTTCATTTGAATGTTTGTTTATGAGTATTTTAGATAAAAAACAAAATAGCAGAAATAGGAAACTGCTTTGTGAAATGTAAAATAGAAACCATAAAGATCCATACAGTCCTATCTGACGACTAGTCAATTGAGAAATACAAATTCCTTTCTTGGTCTATTGTGCACATTGGTGATTCTTTTGTGAACTCTGATTATTTTCTTCCGTGAACATTTGTGATTTAGTTGTAAAAATTGTTCATTCTATTGTTTACACGGGTCATTCTCCTGTTCATATTTTATTGTACACAATGGTTATTCTTCTTTATGCGATGCGTATTCTGTGCAAATTGATTTTTTCTCCATGTGCATTAGTCATTCTCCTGTATTCATAGTCCCGTATCCCACACTGATCACTAGACCACAATATCCTACCAATGCCTCGCACACTGATCACTAGACCACTATGTTCTCCCACTGCCTCCCACACTGGTCACCAGTCCACTGTAGGAGGCCGTGGTTAAGCGATGACTGTCTCCTACAGTCACCACTTTACCACTGCCTCCTACAGTGCTCACTATTCCATTGCATCCTACAGGGATCACTATACCACACACTGTCTTCTACAGTGATCACTATACCACACACTGTCTTCTACAGTGATCACTAAACCACTAAACCATTATATCTTACAACTTACCTTAAGAGCATCAAGTCTTTGAATTCACTCTGTCCTTCCTGAGGAGCTGCTACTCTGGCTACCAGCCTCACTCAGGAGATGAATCTCACTTCGTCATCATCTGTTATTCTTGCCCTCTCAATATGTTATTCTGCCTTTCCTTCCCCACTTATATAACCCCTTCACCTCTGAACACACCTCCTCCCTTCCCTTCCTGACTACCACTGAGTATCCTACCTTGGTAACGGTAACCTTCCTCTCCCTACTCCATCAGCACATCGTTGGCACTGACACAACTCTAGTTGGCACTCTGACAATAGACCCTCCGGCAGTATGACACACTACAATTCTTGAGCACGTAACCAGTTATGTCAAAAAATATTTAGTATATGGCAACCACACACTTGTAGGAACTACCTACTTGTAGCCAACCACTGAACTGACTGCCACAGAATCACTGTTGTTTTCGCCACTATTAATAATATTTTTCAGCATATTGTATTCTTCCTTCGTCTCCATCTTTCTCTTTTTTCCTTCCAACATTTCTCGTTTTTTTCCTCCACCATTTCTCGTTTCTTCATCCACCATTTCTCGTTTTTTTCCGCTCCATATCCCTACTTTACTTAATAATTTATGGCTTTTCTCTTAACCATCTCTCGTTTGGCTTATTAATTTTCCCCATCACCTGTCGTCCTTCACCTACCACATGTCGTTCTTCCCACCACATGTTCTTCACTATTATCTGCTGTTCCGCCACCATCCGTGGTTCTTCATGATATATAACATTCTATCCCGCTCTCTGTCTTATTTCCCCATTATCTATCGTTCTTCCCCACCGTGTGTCGTCTTTCTCCTTATCATTATCAGAGGTGAGGTTCCATTACGATCCTGTCACCGTGTGTAATTCTTCAACAACCTCATTAACGGTTGACGAATCAGGCGAATCAAATTAAGAACGAGAAACCAATATCTCCATCTTGCAGTACCATTCAACTGTCATCTTTGACCTCAGTCTGGAACTGGGCAATTTATAAAAAGGGCTCCTCTTCCATTTTTTAACCCTACGATTCCTAAGAGATGGGGAGGGGTAGAGACAAGTGTATTCATTGTTGCCATGGAGATAGCGAATTCAGTTTCCCGATATCTAGGATAAATGTCTTACACTTTACCACTGGCAGTTGCTATAACTCTGGACTATTTGAAGCTCTGTTATGTCTTTAATGCAAATACTGACTTTTTATTTTTCATTACCTCGTTCATTTGCTACTACTGATGCTGCTACTCATTGCTGTTTCTCGTTGCTGTTTCTGAATGCTTATTTTTACACACAGACACACAGCCACAGATGCACACGCAGCCACAGATGCACACGCAGCCACAGATGCACACACAGCCACAGATGCACACACTCACACACACACACACACACATACACACACACACACACACACACGCGCACACACACACACACACACACACACACACACACACACACACACACACACACACACACACACACACACACACACACACACACACACATACATAACACAACATACCTAAGACCAGGTAAATAACACTGCAGTACGCCTCCAGACCACTCAGAAGCTAACGCACTACAAAGGGAATTAGCATATATGGAAATGTAAAGTCATGTGTAAAATTAACTGCGTGCGAAATATCATAGAGCTGGACTGCGGAAATCAGACAAGCGTTAAATTCCAAACCACAACCCCATTTACAACAAAAGCTTTATTGTGGTGGCGAATATTGGTGCATGATAGAACTACATCTCATCTGTGTGCCTATCTCCCCCTCTCTCTGTCTCTCTGTCTCTGTCTCTGTCTGTCTGTCTGTCTGTCTGTCTCTCTCTTTTTTTTACACAGGGTTTGACAGGGTTAAGTTAAGGATCTCTCTCTCTCTCTCCTCTCTCTCTCTCTCTCTCTCTCTCTCTCCTCTCTCCTCTCTCTCTCTCTCTCTCTCTCTCTCTCTCTCTCTCTCTCTCTCTCTCTCTCTCTCTCTCTCTCTCTCTCTCTCTCTCTCTCTTTACACAGGGCATGACAACGTTAGGTTAAGGATTCCAAGCTTTATTGACAAGCTATTTACAAGTTAAGGATTCCTAACTTTGTTGACAAGCTAAGAGCTGTTACCTACATTAGCTAATTTAAAAGCATTTTTATTATTATGATACATAGAAGTAGGGAACAGGATGAAGTTGGAGCCATCTGTGGGCCAGCATTTTCATTTGATCAACTGAATTTATCTCGTTGACATCATGATGCTGTACGAATGTGTTCCATACTCGAGTCATCCTGGGGATAAATGATCTCAGATGAAGTGATGTTCTGGAGAAGGGTACAACCAGACTGAAGTTGCTGCTTTCTGCCCGTCTTGTGGTATAGAAGCTTGCTTCTCGCTGTCCTCCAAGTGGATCCAAGTGTGGTACTTTGACAATGTTGGCCTTGTACATAACAGTAAGGCCACCCACATCCCTCCTGTATTGAAGGCTCTGCTGAAATGACAGATGTACACAGGATGGGTCCAGGCGAGAGATGAGACATTTTGCTCTGTTCTCTACTCTGTCAAGCAGTCACAGATGAGAGGAGGGGGGGGCAGGCAGACCAAGAAAGTGGAGCATACTCAAGATGTGAGCGCTCTTGTGCTCTCTCTCTCTCTCTCTCTCTCTCTCTCTCCCTCCCTCTCTCTCTCTCTCTCTCTCTCCTCTTCAGAACTGCATCTTAGAAGCATCTTCTCTAATCTCTCATACCCTGAGAATCCCGTGACTGAAGGATCTCTGTCCTCATCAGTATTCCATAGTAGAAGAATTTCTCTCCGTCAGTATCACATTAAAGAATCACCGCTTTTTCATCTTTTTCCTCCTCGTTATGTCATGATAAAAGCATCTCTCCATATTCTCTCTTATCCACCTCCCCATCTGTGTTTCCGTAATGGTTTCCAATTAAAAGTCAGTAATGCCTGATACTTCCTACCTCAGATCGACATTCAAGAAAACAATGTTCGAGCCTCATTGAGGTCCACTAGAAAATGTAATTTTTTTCTGCAGTAAAGAAAGAAATTGCCTTTTGAAGCAGTTTGAAAAGGTACATAAATCGTGGTAGTTTATTAGAGGGAAACCAAGTTGGTAGTGTGAGGAAGGGCTGTTGTAGCGTCTCAGAATCACAATCACTGCACAGTTCGTACATGCTTTGTATCTTAATATTTTAGCTGACATGCTGTAACATTCCAGCCACTTGAGGGAGGTGCCTTGATGCCGGTGAGGGACTCTCAGCTAAGGAACTGGACTTGTCCTTCCCTTCCTGGGGTCGAACCTGACTGTCTAAAGACTGTAGAGTAACATTTTAACCCACTCACACGGATGAATTCGAACACATTGTAAGACTCAAATACAAACTGATAGCATTCGATAATCTTCAAACACACACGGGACCGTTACAGAAAACTCTTGCCAGAGTTCAAACACACATGTGGCAATATTCGAACACACATGAGGTAGCATTCCAACACACGCAGCAGTAGTCGCCCACTGCAGCTTGTATAGAGAGTAAAAAAGTGTAATAAAGTCCGTCTTCCAGTGAACAAAATAACATTGAAAGAATTCTCGTAACACAAATAAGTCAGACCATTTAAAGCAGCTGGATCAGCGAGCGAAACAAATAATTTTTTGTTTTCAAGGAAACATTGGCAGGAAATGTCCTCAACCTCGACCAACCTCAATATATATATATATATATATATATATATATATATATATATATATATATATATATATATATATATATATATATATATATATATATATATATATATATATAATGTAATGTGTGTGTGTGTGTGTGTGTGTGTGTACTCACCTAATTGTGGTTGCAGGGGTCGAGACTCAGCTCCTGGCCCCGCCTCTTCACTGATTGCTACTAGGTCCTCTCTCTCTCTCTGCTTCCTGAGCTTTATCATACCTCTTCTTAAAACTATGTATGGTTCCTGCCTCCACTACTTCACTTGCTAGGCTATTCCACTTCCTGACGACTCTATGACTGAAGAAATACTTCCTAACGTCCCTGTGACTCGTCTTGAGTCTTCAGCTTCCAGTTGTGACCCCTTGTTCCTGTGTCCCCTCTCTGTAACATCCTATCTCTGTCCACCTTGTCTATTCCCCGCAGTATCTTGTATGTCGTTATCATGTCTCCCCTGACCCTTCTGTCCTCCAGTGTCGTCAGTCCGATTTCCCTCAACCTTTCCTCGTACGACATTCCCCTGAGCTCTGGGACTAGCCTTGTTGCAAACCTTTGTACTTTCTCTAACTTCTTGACGTGCTTGACCAGGTGTGGGTTCCAGACTGGTGCTGCATACTCCAGTATGGGCCTAACAGACACAGTGTACAGTGTCTTGAACGATTCCTTATTAAGGTATCGGAACGCTATTTTCAGGTTTGCCAGGCGCCCGTATGCTGCAGCAGTTATTTGGTTGATGTGTGCCTCCGGTGACGTGCTCGGTGTTATGGTCACCCCGAGGTCTTTCTCCCTGAGTGAGGTCTGTAGCTTTGCCCACCTAGCCTATACTCTGTCTGTGGTCTTCTTTGCCCCTCCCCAATCTTCATGACTTTGCATTTGGCAGGATTGAATTCGAAAAGCCAGTTTCTGGACCACATGTCCAGCCTGTCCAGGTCTCTTTGCAGTCCTGCCTCATCCTCATCCGATTTAATTCTTCTCATCAGCTTCACATCATCTGCGAATAGGGACACTTCAGAGTCTATTCCTTCCATCATGTCGTTCGCATATATCAAAAATAGCACTGGCCCTAGAACTTACCCCTGTGGGACCCCGCTCGTAACAGGCGCCCACTGTGATACCTCTTCACGTACCATGACTCGTTGCTGCCTCCCTGTCAGGCATTCCCTAATCCATTGCAGTGCCCTCCCTGTTACATGCGCCTGATCCTCCAGCTTCTGCACTAATCTCTTGTGGGGAACTGTGTCAAAGGCCTTCCTGCAGTCTAAGAAAACCCAATCAACCCACCCCTCTCTCTCGTGTCTTACTTCTGTTATCTTGTCATAAAACTCCAGGAGGTTTGTGATACAAGATTTGCCTTCCATGAACCCATACTGGTTTTCATTTATAATCTTGTTCCGTTCCAGGTGTTCGACCATTCTCCTCCTGATAATCTTCTCCATGACTTTGCACACAATACATGTACAGAGACACAGGTCTGTAGTTTAGCGCCTCGTTTCTGTTTCCTTTCTTAAATATGGGGACTACATTTGCTGTCTTCCATTTCTCAGGAAGTTGCCCAGTTTCAAGGGATGTGTTGAAGATTGTGGTTAGAGGCATGCACAGCATCTCTGCTCCTTCTCTAAGGACCCATGGGGAGATGTTGTCCGGTCCCATCGCCTTTGAGGTATCAAGGTCACTTAGCAGCTTCTTCACCTCCTCCTCGGTTGTTCGTATGTCATCCAACACTTGGTGGTATATTCCCTCTTGATGTTCCCTTCTGTACTGACTTCCCACAGCCCTTCCTGTCTCTACTGTAAAAACTTCCTTAAATCTCCTGTTTAGCTCCTCACATACCTCCTGGTCATTTCTTGTGAGTTCTCCCCCTTCTGTCCTTAATCTGATCACCTGGTCTTTGACTGTCTTCCTCCTGATGTGGCTATACAACAGTTTCGGGTTGGTCTTGATTTTCGATGTTATGTCATTTTCATACTGTCGCTGGGCCTCCCTCCTTACCTGTGCGTACTCGTTCCTGGCTCTGCGACTGATCTCCCTATTTTCGTGTGTTCTCTGCCTTCTGTACTTTTTCCATTCTCTATTGCACTTTGTTTTTGCCTCCTTACACCGTCGGGTAAACCAGGGACTCGTTCTGGTCTTCCCGTTGTTTCTGTTGCCCTTGGGAATAAACCTTTCCACTGCCTCCTTGCATTTTGTTGTTACATATTCCATCATTTCATTTACTGGCTTTCCTGCCAGTTCTCTGTCCCACGGGACCTCCTGCAGGAAGTTCCTCAACCCTATGTAGTCCCCTCTTTTATAGTCAGGCTTTTCCCATTCAACTCCTGTTATTCAAAGCACAGAACCACGTGGTTGCTAGCTCCTAGGGGACTCTCATACGTGATGTCCTCAATGTCTGAACTGCCCAGGGTGAACACAAGGTCCAATCTTGCTGATTCATCCTCCCCTCTCACTCTGGTAGTGTCCTTAACATGTTGGTGCATGAGGTTTTCCAGCACCACGTCCATCATCTTGGCTCTCCATGTTTCGGGACCCCCATGTGGCTCCAGGTTTTCCCAGTCAATCTCCCTGTGGTTGAAATCCCCCATAATCAGCAACTTTGCTCTGCTGGAGTGAGCTCTTCTTGCCACCTCAGCAAGTGTGCTTTCTTCATATTCCTCTCTTGGCCTCCTGCAGTTCTGTGGTGGATTATACATCACTGCAATGACCACTTTGTGTTCCCCAGACTGAAGTGTACCTACTATGTAGTCTCTTTCTCCCATCTCATCTATGCCTTCCATTTTCTCGAATTTCCATCTGTTTTTTACTTGCAGAGCAACCCCACCTCCCCATTTCTCCTTTCGTTTCTGAACTCTCTTTTTCATCGTCCTCCTTTCCTCCTGTGTTCTGTCTCGATCGAGGTACACACTCATGATCTCCTGCCTGCCTCTCAGCCGTTCTTTCTCCTGCAGGATCATGGTTCGGGTTGATTCTGCCTTGAAAATTACTTTGAGAGGCCGATTCCTTTTCTCTGTGAACCACCCGATTCTCCGAAAATTTGCCACCTGGGTCATGTCCCCCTCGCCTATCACCTTCATGATACCTTCAATCGCTTTTTTCTCCTCCTGCTTTCTTTCCTCATAAGTTTCCCCTTTAGCTTCGTCTAGCCCATAGACAAACACTGATCTCTCCCTTTCCACCTCCCACTGTGACTCCCATTGCATCCTCTGATGTGTTTTAGTTCCTTCCCGTGGAGTGTTCCTTCCTTCAGTCCCTTCCCTAGCTATGGCCCCTATCCTCCTTGGTTTCTCCTTCCTGCTCACCTGTTCCTGGCCCCCACAGGTGTCTGGTAAGGTCCCTGCACATGTCCTGGTTCCTTCAATGTCTTCCAGCCTCACATTTTGTCCTAGTGTGCTCCCTGTCTTTGTTTCAGCCCCATGTGGGTTTGACGGGACCTCTGCATACAGTTTAGTTTCCATGCTCCCTTCAGACCCGTTGTCTGTGTTTGATGTAGCCATTGCCGATGCTACTTCTATAATATCTTTGTCTCTATGCTGTTTCAGATGTCTCAGCTCCTTTTCTAATCTCTTTATCTTGTTTTCTGCTGTTGTAGCATGTTGCTTCCACCTTCTGCATTCTGCTTCTAACCTCTCTGCCATCTTCCTTGCCAGCTCCTCTAGTCTCCTTCCCCAGTCTTCCTCCCTTTTTTTGAGCTCTGTTTCCCAGTCCTCCCCCCCAGGTTCGTCCTTCGAGCCCCTTGTTCTCATCCTAGTTCTGGGTTCCCCCGTTGCTCCACAGAAGGAAGGGGGAGGGGTGGTTAGGGGTAGGGGAATAGATGGTTGGGGGAGAGGGGATGGATGGTTATGGGGAGGGGGAGGATGGTTATTGGAGGGGGAGAGGTAGTTGGGGGAGGTGGGTTAGATGGTTTGGGGGAGGGGTTAGGTGGTGTGGGGGAGGG
>NC_091307.1:17960330-17977830 GCF_038502225.1 Cherax quadricarinatus
CCCCTAACCCTCCTGTCCTCCAGTGTGTGTGTGTGTGTGTGTGTGTGTGTGTGTGTGCACGCAATAATACTCACAAAGAGATACAATAACCACTCAACAGACATACAATAGCCAGTCAACAGAGAAACAATAACCACAGCACAGACATACAACAACCACACCTCAGACATACAATAACCACACTACGGACATACAATACCCACACCTCAGACATACAATAACCACAGCACAGACATACAATAACCACAACACAGACATACAATACCCACACCACAGACATACAATACCCACAGCACGGACATACAATACCCACACCACAGACATACGATAACCAAAACACAGACATACAATAACCACACCGCAGACATACAATAACCACAACATAGACATACAATACCCACAACCCAGACATACAAACCACAACACAGACATACAATACCCACACCACAGATATACAATAACCACATCGCAGAGATACAAGTAAACCTTAAATGCGCATTAACCGAGCCAGAGAAATACAGCAGCCACACCACAGAAATACAATAGCCAGGCTGGATCCTCCGCCACTAGCACAACAACACACACACTGGTAGTCTCTAGAAGCCTCTCATAACACATGCTCACAAGACGGATCCCAGGTAAGGGAATGTTTCTATTGTTGGTATAATTACCCGGGGAAGCTGGGGCTTAGACAAGAGGCAGAAGGATGAGTTTAGGTATAGACAGGAAGATATAAATAGAGAATGGCAGAAATAAATGGACGGAAATGAAGAACAATGGATGAAGAATGAAATGCTGGAAGCAGGTGTCGATGGTGCAAGCAAATGTTTGCTGCTTTCTTTTAATGTAAGTTTGAAATGGAAAGCAAACAAAGAATTGAGACCAGAATGTTTGCTTTTTTATATATAAGGGGAAAATGGAACAAATAAAAGTGTAGGAAGAAAAGTGGTATGAATTTGTTGAGAGTACTAGGTAAAGACTATGTTAAAATTGTTATGAGTAGAGTGACAGTAGAGGCACAACTAATTGTTGTAGAGGAATGACGTGAATTTAACACATTTCCTTTATATTTGAGTTTATAGAGCGCTAAATAAAATTTATTTGGTGACGTGATGTTATATATCATTTTAATTGTAGTATTTTCTGTTATACATTATTTTATTTACTGCTAAAGGTTTTTAAATATAATCTGAAAATTCTGACATAATTAGTTATCTTTTGCTAAGTTACATTTTAATGAATTACGTTTACAGAAAATTCCTTCAGACCATTTGTAACTACGAACATTTTTTTATGGTTCTTGATATTTTATAACGAAAGCTTTCGAGATGGAATCAAATATTTTATAAGGAACTTTAAAAAACACACTGCCACAAAAACAATTCCGATTTCAATTAAAATAAGAATTCTAGTGAAATTGAACGAAAATTTTGGCTAAAAATTCTAAGAGTCATTTATGTGTTACATGGAAGAATAACTCATATGAGCCGAATTAGAGTTCATACATTTATTATTATTTTCATTAATATTGGTATTGCATTTTTCATTTTGCGTTATCCTGGCAATGTTTATTATCAGCTGTTTCTAAACTATAGTCTTAAACACTGTACCTGTTCAAGATCACATGACAGACTTCATGTACAGTATTGTTGGTTCGTTAAGAGGAGTCAAAGACATTGTGTTATATCTTAAAAAATTTACAACTAACAGTTTCATGAAGGCGAGAAAAAAATAGCAAGTACAAGCAAGAAATTACTGAGTAGTCTCACGTTTTATTAGAGGAAAATATAATAAAAGAGATCAAAGGTTATAGAAAGTTTGTGATATTTGTAAAATTACTGTAATAATAAAAATCTTAATAATAATAATAATAATAATAATAATAATAATAATAATAATAATAATAATAATAATAATTATTATTATTATTATTATTATTATTATTATTATTATTATTATTATTATTATTATTATTATTATTATTATTATTATTATTATTATTATTATTATTATTATTATTATTATTATTATTAAAATAATAATGACGATGGAAGAAGCCTGCTCTCAGACGGTTTCCTTGACACTCCCACAACAGGGAGCCAAGGACGGGCCACCTCTTGGAAAACGTCAGAACCGGACGATAATACCGGCGAATCTGCTACCTACCTACTTTGCTTTATAATGAGTGATACTCTACGGTCGCCCCTACCCGCGTTTTACTACCACGTAGGTGCTGGAACTCAGTAGAGTACGCGCACACTTCTGAACATACATCTTTTTTTTTTTTTTACTAAAGACCGTCGGTAAAGCAACGTTTACACTATATGATGAACATACCTTATTTATATGTTGTGTTTTTAGGCTGCTGCATAAGTTTCCCATTGGCATTATTGTAGGTAAGACTGTTCAGTTTTAACTGGATTTCAGTCCACCTTATACAACGATTAACCTAACCTAAATATAGTGTGCTGAGAAATTACCTTAACACTGTACGAAAGAAATTCTCGTTGGAGTAAGGAGGACAAGTTGAAGTATTTCTCTGGATGCTGAGGGAAGAGAGGCGGGGGAAGATAGAGGCTTGCCTTATGCATGTGCTATTACGATGGCACTGTTTTTTTACTTAGAGCAGCAGTACTATTGCATCAGAATGGCATCAGAATGGCGTCAAGTTTTGTCCCTAAAGAAAAAACTAGCCTGGCACAAGAATTTTTCTTAATTTTCTGCATAATTTCCTTTTGTAAAAATTCCCTCCACTTTTTCTTACAGCGGCATTTACATAATCTTATGATTTTAGGTCTAGACAGTCTCCAAAAGTTAATATGGTGTAAAAAAAAAAATCTGCTTTTACTGGCTGTACTCAGAGATAAAACCCAGAGACAGCCTATGCCAATCAAAACAAGATTAGGTGAAATTACAGATAATCCACATCATAGGTATTTTAAGTCAATATGAACTGAGGGATTTTCTTGCTGTCTGGCACTAGTGACTTTGAAAATTGATATGTGATATGTGTCTATAAACCATATTTTGGTTCTCCTCTTGTTATTTTATCTAAGTCTGTTCATTTCATGACTCCTAATCATCCTTATTTTTTTATTTATATTTCCTCTCATTGTACTTCTCATCCCTTTTCTCATGCGTATCATTCCTTTTCTTATTTTCCCTTTCCTACTTCTCTTTATCATTTTTTCCTCTTGCTCATTATCACACAGCGTTTAGAAAGCTTTGAAATATATTTTTTCGTTAGGTTCAGAAGGATTTTTGTGAAATTGTTGCATGCACAAATTTTTGCTTGCTTTATTCGGCAAGAAGAGCGTTGCTATTAAAGCCAAAATCGCATGCTTTACCTATTCATATATACATATACATATATATATATATATATATATATATATATATATATATATATATATATATATATATATATATATATATATATATATATATATATAATATATGTATATATATATATATATATATATATATATATATATATATATATATATATATATATATATATATATATATATATATATATATATATATATATATAATATATGTCGTGCCGAATATGAAAAACTGGTCAATTAGCAAGAACTCATTTAAAATTAAGTCCTTTCTAAAATTTTCTCTTATACGTTTAAAGGTTTATTTTTTTCATTAATGTTGATGTAAAAATTTATATTTTTGCACCAAAAGGAACTTAGAAAACTTACCTAACCTTATTATAACAAGAGCAATTTATTTTAGCCTAACCCAACTAAATATATTTTAGATTTGTTTACAATAATTTAATACTAAACAAATACAGTGAAATGTATTTTTTTCTTTAGGTTCAGAATGATTTTGGCGAAATTATTGCATACACAAATTTTCACTTGTCCTATATGGCAAGATGAGCTTTGCTATTTAAGCCAAGATCGCAAGTTCTGCCTCTTCGGCACGACATGTATATATATATATATATATATATATATATATATATATATATATATATATATATATATATATATATATATATATATATATATATATATATATATATATATATATATATGTGTGTGTGTGTGTGTGTGTGTGTGTGTGTGTGTGTGTGTGTGTGTGTGTGTGTGTATACAACACACAGCTACATACTGCATTCAATGTACAATAATACAACACAAACCAGTCCAATACGCTTGTATAAAAAAAACAGGAATACTACATTAAGCTACAATATACTCTCAGAAAATGTAGAAAAACACAGCACAAAGCCGTTGAGGACACGAACGAATAAAATGTCGAATGAAGGACAAACGTTGTTTCATAAAAAAGAATTGGATGACATTAAACGAGGACAGTGGACAGTTGTGATGAATAAATCACCTGTCACACCCAGTTCCACCCTCCCGTCTCTCTGTCTCTGTCTGTCTCTCTCTCTCTCTCTCTCTCTCTCTCTCTCTCTCTCTCTCTCTCTCTCTCTCTCTCTCTCTCTCTCTCTCTCTCTCTCTCTCTCTCTCTCTCTCTCTCTCGTAGACTTTCTCTCTTATGCTTGCCTCCTGTCTCTTCCTTTCCTCCTCTTCCATCCTGTGATTTTTTTCCCTCTTTTATTTCCGCCTCTTCCCCTTTTCCATTTTTCAAGTTTCTTTCACACACAAATACTCACACACATAAATACACAGCATCACACACACACACACACACACGCACACACACACACATATATATATATGTCGTGCCGAATAGGCAGAACTTGCGATCTTGGCTTAAATAGCAACGCTCATCTTGTCATATAGGACAAGTGAAAATTTATGTATGCAATAATTTCGCCAAAATCATTTTGAACCTAACGAAAAAAATATATTTGATTGTGTTTGTTTAGTACTAAATTATTGTAAACGTATTTAAAATATATTTAGTTGGGTTAGGCTAAAATAAATTGATCTTGTTATAATAAGGTTAGGTAAGTTTTCTAAGATTTTTTTGGTGCAAAATTAAAAAATTTTTCATTAACATTAATGAAAAAAATATATCTTTAAACGTATAAGAGAAAATTTCAGAAAGGACTTAATTTTAAATGAGTTCTTGCTAATTGACCAGTTTTACATATTCGGCACGACACACACACACACATATATATATATATATATATATATATATATATATATATATATATATATATATATATATATATATATATATATATATATATATATAGAGAGAGAGAGAGAGAGAGAGAGAGAGAGAGAGAGAGACAGAGTATAGTTTGAGAGTATAATTTTACCAACGCTCTTATATGGGTTTGAAGCGTGGGTGATGAATGTTGCAGCGAGGAGAAGGCTGGAGGCAGTGGAGATGTCATGTCTGAGGGCAATGTGTGGTGTGAATATAATGCAGAGAATTCGTAGTTTGGAAGTTAGGAGGAGGTGCGGGATTACCAAAACTGTTGTCCAGAGGGCTGAGGAAGGGTTGTTGAGGTGGTTCGGACATGTAGAGAGAATGGAGCGAAACAGAATGACTTCAAGAGTGTATCAGTCTGTAGTGGAAAGAAGGCGGGGTAGGGGTCGGCCTAGGAAAGGTTGGAGGGAGGGGGTAAAGGAGGTTTTGTGTGCGAGGGGCTTGGACTTCCAGCAGGCATGCGTGAGCGTGTTTGATAGGAGTGAATGGAGACAAATGGTTTTTAATACTTGACGTGCTGTTGGAGTGTGAGCAAAGTAACATTTATGAAGGGATTCAGGGAAACCGGCAGGCCGGACTTGAGTCCTGGAGATGGGAAGTACAGTGCCTGCACTCTGAAGGAGGGGTGTTAATGTTGCAGTTTAAAAACTGTAGTGTAAAGCACCCTTCTGGCAAGACAGTGATGGAGTGAATGATGGTGAAAGTTTTTCTTTTTCGGGCCACCCTGCCTTGGTGGGAATCGGCCAGTGTGATAATAAATAAAATAAAAAAAAATAAAATATATATATATATATATATATATATATATATATATATATATATATATATATAGAGAGAGAGAGAGAGAGAGAGAGGGAGAGAGAGAGAGAGAGAGAGAGAGAGAGAGAGAGAGAGAGATAGAGATAGAGATAGAGATAGAGATAGAGATAGAGAAAGATAGATAGATAGAGAGAGAGAGAGAGAGAGAGAGAGACAGAGAAACAGAGAGAGAGAGAGATAGACAGATAGATAGATAGACAGACCGATAGATAGATACATACATAGATACATAGATAGATAGATAGACAGATAGACAGATAGATATTCATTAGTAGATATATAATCTAATTATTGAAAATGCTCTTATTTCCTCACATAATATTAATACCGCCTGATATCCGGTCATATTTAAGATAATGCATTAACTGTGATTTTTCCGGGAGAATAACTCTCTGTTGTATCTATTCTTATGTTTTAAGTTAATCGTACCGTAGTTCGTGCTGGAGTTAGATGAAAGCTGATTTTCAAATAACAATAATAGTAATAAAACATTAAAAGTAAATTTATTTTTATTATTATTATTATTATTATTATTATTATTATTATTATTATTATTATTATTATTATTATTATTATTAACTAGGAAATGATTTACTGTCCATTCAGTGCTGCACTGTAGAGGGTTAAAACATTTCAGAGAAAAATAAGAGAAGTTGAAAACAAAAGGAATAATAAGAGAAGTTGAAAACAAAAGGAATAATAAGAGAAGTTGAAAACAAAAGGAATAATAAGAGAAGTTGAAAACAAAAGGAATAATAAGAGAAGTTGAAAACAAAAGGAATAATAAGAGAAGTTGAAAACAAAAGGCAATTAGAAAGGCAAAATAAAAAGGATAAAGTCATCAAATTCTGGACGATATAAACATAATAGAGCGCAATCTACTCGAGAATTCCTGGTGTTTGATCTCGTTCTAAGTGTCTGAGATATACTGCTAAGTATCAGTTATAGTTATGGAATACAGAACTATACAATTATTCGTTTCAAATTGCTGCTTAAACAACACATTTAATAATCTGAAGGTCAGCAGGATTTCATGAAAAACGCTTTCACGTGTACTTGTCACATTCGATAGATGTTCGAGATGGCTGGTAAAAATTCTTTGCTGTATGAGTATCGCTTTACCTGATACTCATTTACTTCTTCTGAGACTAACTGGATATAGAGCCTCCTTAGTTATATCCATTTCTCTGGGTGTATATCCTACTCCTCTGCTGCGTCTACTTCACTTTTGCTATATCTCCTGCACCTCTTCTCTATTTCTTATTCGTTAGCAATATTTCTTACCACTTCCAATATCTTCAACTCCTTTTCTTTGACCTCTTTCGTATATCATTCAATGTTATTTTGATATATTTTTTCCGCGATGTTAGCAGCACACTAAGATCTAACAGTATTCTCGGTTTAAATCCCTGAGCGACGCACTGTTTTTGTTTAGTTCTCCTCTTTTTAATTCTGCCAAGTTAGACGAATCACCCCTTTGAGTACGTATTTCCACAAGTTTAGTGTGTTGGGGCAGCGGGTCCCGGGGTTGTCGTTACTCCCGGCGAGGTAACATAAATCCTTCGGTCGGCGTGTGTGTGTGTTCCCCTGACGCGACGAAGGTGTGGAGCATGCTTGCTACTGCGGGTCCGGTAATTGCGTTAGAAGCCCTGCGGGACACCTAGCTCACTCACTCTCTCTTCGGAAAAGTCGTCACGACTATTCCAGGCTCTAAGATCACCACCAAGCTGAAAAGTCAACAAAATTGTATCAAGCTGGCAGGTTCCCCTGAATTGTTCCAGCCTCGAAGGTCAGGAGAAATGTTCATTTTGAAAGGTCACCAGTATTGTACAAGACTGACAAGTCACCAGCAATGTACCAAACTGCTTCATTGACAACGGGATTGCGGTTTATAGACAAATATTAATAAATTTTTATTCAAAATTGCTATTGACTCAGCATTATTTAATCGATGAACACAATTAAGCTAAGTATAATGTACAATTAAATTTATGTGAAATAAAGACAGGCATTGCTTTATCAGGTCACGCCATGGTTTTATCAAGTGATGGTGTGAACTGATGAAGCTCTACACCGAGTGAAACTTTGTGCCATTAAAGGCTTGTTCTGTAAAATGTGTCTCTTCGTCACGTTCGATGGCAGTACGACATTTGATTCCGGAGGGCTCTGAATGACTGCTAGAGCTTTCTATTATAGTTTCTTTATTACCGAAGGCCATTTAATTGTTTCCAAAGTGTTTTTCTTTTTCAGTGTCTCCTTATTCTTCAAAGCCTTTTAATTGTTATCATAGTTTTCTCGGATTGTTCTTCCACTTGTTTTAATTTCAGAACTATAAAGCCTTGCCTTTGCACATTTCGCATGTTTACACACTTTATTTCTTCCCTACGTAATTAGTGAGCGCTCCAGCAACCTTGCCCTTTGGCCTTGAACCTACTCAGCACATTCAAATTCAGTGGAATTAAGGTTCGGAGCCAAAGCGTCACTTAAAAAAATGCACATGTAGCAAATGGAGACCATTATTTATAGCTTGTATAATTATTGCTATTTTATTACTGTTATTATTATTATTATTATTATTATTATTATTATTATTGTTACTGTCATAATTATTGATGTTATTGTTACTGGTATTAATAATAATAATAGTAATAATAATAATATTATTATTATTATTATTATTATTATTAGTAGTAGTAGTAGTAGTAGTAGTAGTATTTTTATTGGTATAATTATTGCTGTATTTATTATTAGTATTATTATTATTAAGATATTCATGAGGAAGCACTAAACTCAGAAAGGTTTTATAGCTCCTGGAAAATGGGAGGTAATGAAGTTTGATTCGAGTCAGGGTAAGGTGGCTCCTACTCCGTGGTTCAAGATCCATTCACCAGATTAATGTTAAGGCAACTCCCTGAAAGTGCACAATGTACAATCTTGATGGCATCAATAAACTCTACTGTTTATTTCATACTTTATATTTTTTTTTCTGTTGTTGTGTCTAAATTTGGTTCATTTCTTTTCTTCCCTTATACCTAAATTTTATTTATGTTATCTTAAATATAAATTTTATTTTGAATTTCTTTACATGAGGGTTTTCTTCCCCTCTTAACTGTTTAAATTTTTTGTACTAAGTGGAATGTAAATTAAATGACTGAGTGTGAATTCATTTTGGGTCTGTGTAAAACAAGATATATGGAAAGTAATGGACGAAAGTGGTGAGTAGTCTACCAGACCCGGAGAATGTGAAGCCAGCTCGGGTTCGATACGAGAGCATGTACAACCAGGACGGGTTCGTTGTGACAAGCCATCCTGGGTTTGTTCGCTAGATCATTTTAAAGCCCGAATGGGTTCCTTGTGGGAGGAAATGAATCCCGGGTGTAATATGAGAACAGCTGCAACCAGCTGGGGTTCGTTGTATGAGTATATACAACCAGGTCGGATTCGTTGCGAGAGAACCTGAAGCAAGTTCGGGTTGAAGAAACATAGGAATAGTCGTAGAGAGAAACTTTAGTGAGACGTTTCGCTTGTGTAACAGGCGGCTTCAGTTTGCTCTCCATCTGTGGGCTCTGTGCCGTTTGTCTCCAACTCAGGTTCGTTGTGAGGGCACCTGAAGTCTGCCAGGGTTCATTCAGAATGCATTTGAAGCCAGTCATGGTTCATTGTGAGACAACCTGAAGCCAGCTTGGTTCAATGTATGAGGCAACAGTGATTGGACAAGCGGTAGTGGCCAACGACCCGCACTCTGGCGTGTGAGGTGCAGTGCTCCGGCAACTGAACTGCTCCCGTGATTAAGTAAAATGAGATTAGTATCCGTGTGACCGGAGCTAGCGGCTGTTGAAGATTGGATTGTCGGAGTTGGGAGCTATAAAGTCGGCGCTGGCTTGATGGCTGCTGGCAGTAGAGCTTCTCTCTGCCACACACTGTTACCTCCTCACCAGCATTGTTTACCAGCATCTTCACACCACTGGTGGGTTACAATATATATAATCTTGTTTTTGGTTGGACTCGTAGATAACTAAACTTTTAAAACATTCGTTTAAACGAGGTAAAAGGTAAAAAAACGAGTAGCGGATGTTTCGAGGCAGCATCCTCAGGTGGAACAATGCGGTAGCAGTTCACGGATGTTGCTGTCCTAGTGAACTGCAGATAACCAAGTGACTGCATAGCCCAGCCACGATGGTGGTAATAGTAACACAGAAGTAAATAGGTGGACGCTTTTACATGTTGTCTATATTCCTCGAGTATCACACGCAGAAACTGATTCTCCTGAGTGGCAGTGTATATGATGCCGTTGAGAGGGTGCTTCTGATCCAAGGAACTGGACCTATTCTCCTCTCCCTTGAGTCTGATTACCTCCGATTCCTAAGTCTCTGTTTAACCACAAGTGATTTGGCATTTCCTGCCAAATCACTTGTGTAACAGTTTATACGAAGGCGAACTATTGCTAACAGAATATAAAAATAAGCGGCTCATTATAAAAGAAAATTTAAGATAAACATTCCGTAAATGCAGTAATTTGAATAACAGAGGAATTCGAAAAGAGACAATTTTTTTTTTTAGTATTTCTATATTTTGAGCATATGAACGGTATTCAGCACGAGAATTCATGAAATTTTAAATTTTCACCTGAATGAACGTCAGACAAATTTCAGGAATTAACGAAAACAACACAACTCTTCTAGTGAGTGTAGAAGCGAATGTTTTAAATTTCAGCATAATGCTAGAACCCAGGGCAACATGGGCTTAGAACAGGTCGCTCCTGTCTGTCTCAACTATTGGATCACTACGACAAGGTCCTAAATGCACTAGAAGACAAAAAGAATGCAGATGTAATATATACAGACTTTGCAAAAGCCTTCGACAAGTGTGCCCATGGCGTAATAGCGCACAAAATGCGTGCTAAAGGAATAACAGGAAAAGTCGGTCGATGGATCTATAATTTCCTCACTAACAGAACACAGAGTAGTAGTCAACAGAGTAAAGTCCGAGGCAGCTACGGTGAAAACCTCTGTTCCACAAGGCACAGTACTCGCTCCCATCTTGTTCCTCATCCTCATATCCGACATAGACAAGGATGTCAGCCACAGCACCGTGTCTTCCTTTGCAGATGACACCCGAATCTGTATGACAGTGTCTTCCATTGCAGACACTGCAAGGCTCCAGGCGGACATCAACCAAATCTTTCAGTGGGCTGCAGAAAACAATATGAAGTTCAACGATGAGAAATTTCAATTACTCAGATATGGTAAACACGAGGAAATTAAATCTTCATCAGAGTACAAAACAAATTCTGGCCACAAAATAGAGCGAAACACCAAAGTCAAAGACCTGGGAGTGATCATGTCAGAGGATCTCACCTTCAAGGACCATAACATTGTATCAATCGCATCTGCTAGAAAAATGACAGGATGGATAATGAGAACCTTCAAAACTAGGGAGGCCAAGCCCATGATGACACTCTTCAGGTCACTTGTTCTATCTAGGCTGGAATATTGCTGCACACTAACAGCACCTTTCAAGGCAGGTGAAATTGCTGACCTAGAAAATGTACAGAGAACCTTCACGGCGCGCATAACGGAGATAAAACACCTCAATTACCGGGAGCGCTTGAGGTTCCTAAACCTGTATTCCCTGGAACGCAGGCGGGAGAGATACATGATTATATACACCTGGAAAATCCTAGAGGGACTAGTACCGAACTTGCACACGAAAATCACTCACTACGAAAGCAAAAGACTTGGCAGACGATGCAACATCCCCCCAATGAAAAGCAGGGGTGTCACTAGCACGTTAAGAGACCATACAATAAGTGTCAGGGGCCCGAGACTGTTCAACTGCCTCCCAGCATACATAAGGAGGATTACCAACAGACCCCTGGCAGTCTTCAAGCTGGCGCTGGACAAGCACCTAAAGTCGGTTCCTGACCAGCCGGGCTGTGACTCGTACGTTGGTTTGCGTGCAGCCAGCAGCAACAGCCTGGTTGATCAGGCTCTGATCCACCAGGAGGCCTGGTCGCAGACCGGGCCGCGGGGGCGTTGACCCCCGGAACTCTCTCCAGGTAAACTCCAGAACATCACATCGCAGCAACAGTGAACGGTGAAATGCCACATCGCTAACACAACCTCTGAACGCTGTCGACTTTGTGAAATGATCGCGGTTCTAGTGTCTACTAGATGTTAAAATATTCAAGAATTATCGCTGTGTCCTCGTGTTCTAACTGTTCGCAATATGTCAACACGAGCAGCTGTGTTTCATATATATTTCAACTCTCACTGGCAAATTTTATATATATATATACATATATAATAATTTTTAGTTTTTGATAAGCATTCAGCTGGGGTCCCAGTTCAGTGTTAATGTGAGGGCTGTAAAAATAACCGAATGTTGACAGCGCAGTGTTAAGCTTGTGGCTGTCAAACCACCGATTATGGATTACCAAGAGGTTTGTCATCCCACCACCAATGAGTATACTCCTCGTAATTCTTGGAACGCTAAATATATGTGGGCAATTGTGCCCACATCTTTTTTCTCGATATTAAGCACTAAACAAGTATTGGTAATTCGGAACAGGGAGTTTGATGCTTGGTCCTCCTTTCGCTGAAAGCTAGCCGGATCCCCATTTTGTAAAGAGCCCCGGCATCACTGGGTTTTGTGATAACGAATTTTGAGCATATGTCCTGCGCTCCTGTTGATGCAAGCCGAAGTTTTACAACCTCCTGAAAGAACAAACTGTGTAAAGGAACACAGTGCCCCGGTATCTACCTCCCAATAAACCTAAGTCCCTCCCTCGTTCCCCCCCCCACACCACATTCCTTACATCCTGCTAACCCCATTCACCCCAGTTTCCACACATCCATCCCCACCAATCCTCCAGATACCCTCCCACCGTTCCCCATGTCCCTGGCTGAGTAAAGCCCACAGGTGCACCAAGTAATTAAACTACTGGAGGTATATTACCATTGACCAGCAGGACCTAAGCTTCCTACACCCGGCAACACCTAGCCACCCCCACCAACCCTGCAATCTACTCCACTCCCACCAACCCTGCATTCTCCTCTATCCTCACCGGTGATCTACACCAGCACCAAAGCTCCACCACAATTAAAGTGGGAGACAAAGCGGTCCATCGGGTGAGGGAGGGGAAGAGATCGACAGTCCAGACCTGAAGTGATGAAAATGTCCAGCAAGTGTGGGAGCTGTGTTGAACAAGTCAGCAGTGGGGGAAAGGGAAGGGAGGGGAAAGGAAAACGAGGGAGAAACGAAAGAAATGTGGAAAGAAAGGGAGGAAAAATGACGCTTATTATACCCACTGAATGTGTAAATCAACAAATATATATATATATATATATATATATAAAACAAGTCGGCCGTCTCCCACCTATATATATAATTCTATCAACAAAGCAGCCGTATCCTACCGAGGCAGAGTGGCCCAATAAGAAAACCGCAAGTTTCTCTTTAAATTTAGTAATTTAGTCGCGGGACACCACCTTTAAAGAAGCTAACGTCAAGTAATTCTTCACGAACTGTCCAGATTACCGCCTTGTCTTGTTTAAATATACGTTATGAAATCGCAAAAAAAAAAAAAATAAAAAGCAATTGCAACTTGTATATATACTACCAATTCAGAGTCATGTACCTATATATATGTTATATTTATGTGACTGATGGGTTAGTATTATACCCCTTCAAGAATATTCTATTATTTCACATACACTTTTTAAATTGCACCAAAGTGGTTGGACCACTTACCTTTTATATCCTACCTCACTCCCCCCTCCCACCCTTTTCCAATATTTCTATCCTTACCCATCCTTCTTCCTTACCCATCTTACCAAAGACTCTGGTCATAAGAATCGAAAGTCTCTTACGACACTCATGGCTTACGGAGGAAGAATTCTATTCCATTTCTCCATGGAGATAAGAGGAAATAAACAAGAATAAGAACATGTAAGAAAATAGAAGGAAACCCAGAGAGGTGTGCATATATATGCTTGAACATGTATGAGTAGTGTAACCTAAGTGTAAGTAGAAGTAGCAAGACGTACTTGAAATCTTGCATGTTTGAGACAGAAAAGACACCAGCAATCCTATCATGTTAAACAATTACAGGCTTCCGTTTTACTCACTTTGCAGGACGGTAGTACCTCCCTGGGCGGTTGCTGTCTACCACCCTACTACCTAGGAGATATTATATATATATATATATATATATATATATATATATATATATATATATATATATATATATATATATATATATATATATATATATATATATATAATTGTGTGTGAAGCATGGATTGTGAATGTTGCAACAAGGAGGCTGGAGGCAGTGTAGATGTCGTGTCCATAGGCAATGTGTACCTGGAGTTTACCTGGAGAGAGTTTCGGGGGTCAACGCCCCCGCGGCCCGGTCTGTGACCAGTTGTGATGAATGGTTTGAAAAACCGACAAGTTGAAGATTGAGACACTTATGCAGCATATGGGAATCTTTATTCAGGAAACGTTTCGCCACACAGTGGCTTCATCAGTCCAATACAAAGAGGAAGGCGTAAGGAGAGGAGGAGTATGAGGTAATCAGTCCCTCAGCCTGGAGTCGATGTGTTCAGTCCATCAATCTTGTAGAATGTACAAAGACCTACTTCGACTAGTGGATGATACCACTATGATCCCGCCTCCGTCTGCTTCAAGTCACCTCACTACAGTATATAAGCCACGTCTACGGCCCTATGCTGTACATTCTACAAGATTGATGGGCTGAACACATCGACTCCAGGCTGAGGGACTGATTACCTCATACTCCTCCTCTCCTTACGCCTTCCTCTTTGTATTGGACTGATGAAGCCACTGTGTGGCGAAACGTTTCCTGAATAAAGATTCCCATATGCTGCATAAGTGTCTCAATCTTCAACTTGTCGGTTTTTCAAACCATTCATCACAACTGTCAGACACTGCAGCATCATGGGATCTTCTTACAAAGAATTCTTCAACGCTTGTTCAACCTTTGGACAAAGACCTACTTCGACTAGTGGATGATACCACTATGATCCCGCCTCCGTCTGCTTCAAGTCACCTCACTACAGTATATAAGCCACGTCTACGGCCCTATGCTGTACATTCTACAAGATTGATGGACTGAACACATCGACTCCAGGCTGAGGGACTGATTACCTCATACTCCTCCTCTCCTTACGCCTTCCTCTTTGTATTGGACTGATGAAGCCACTGTGTGGCGAAACGTTTCCTGAATAAAGATTCCCATATGCTGCATAAGTGTCTCAATCTTAAGCATACTCTGTCAGTGATAGAGACAAGTATTGTCAAAGCCAGAGTTGTAAGAGCCTCAGGTTTCTGCTGAATTGCTAGATATGGAAATTGGTTCTTGATGGAATCGCAGCAGATTCATGAATTTCTCGCTTGTACACAAGGGTTGTCCTATTTGTATTCCCAGCAGTTTTCTTTCCATATACAGTGGAACCACAGTGATCGAACGTACCGGAGTCCGAACAATTTTGTTTAGAAAAAATTGACCCTGTCTTTGAACGTTTTTCTGGAGTGCGAACGCGCCGGCTTGTTGAAAATTCATTTGTGTAACAAAAAAAAAAAAAAAAAAAAAAAATTTACACGAAAGGGTCCTCTCAAAAAATTATATGAAATGTTAGTCACATCAAGGATCCTTCCAAACACTTTGTGAAAACGTAATTAGTGGGAAGAAGTGAAAAGCAAAATCAGTGTGAAGCCAGTAACAGTTTTGTTAATCATACCCTGAAGTGACCTTTGGCACTGACCTAACTCTGAGACTTTTGGAAGAGTCAGTCCAACATCCTCCAGTGTACGAGACTGATAACTGAAGCCTGGAAAACAGTTTCGGACATCAAACTTTTCGCAGCTCAAACACCACCTAGGAACCAATTAAGTTCAGACACCGAGGCATGTGAAATATACATGCATGAATATATATGAAACATCCTACCAGTTAATTTTTTTATTCTTAACATGGAGACGCATCTATTCCTACGTAGCAGAGGTCATATGTTCCGTGTTTTTAGTGACTTCATTTTTTCTCATTTGTCCAATGAATGACTTGCTAGTCTTTGCAAATAATTCTCGTATACACTGAGTACATCTAGGCCGGGTAGTTTTTTTTCTTAAACCGTTGGTGGTACCATTACTTACATTGTTAGAGTAATGATATCAAATTTTGTTGTAAGAAGGGATTACTTTTTACTACACTCTTGCATATGTTTTGTAGACATTAATGTTTATTAGAAAAATACACGGCAATGATATGACAGATAATTGATTTAATAAGAGATATGACTACTCTTTGCTTTTATAAGCATTGATACACATATTGGTAAGTTCTTTGTCGTGGTACCTGGTCATTAAAACAGCAGCAATTAGCTTCTCAACACTTGAACAGTCCTGTTCAGCTACACTGAGTTTGGTTATTGCCCAAAGATTCTCAATTGGGGTGAGGTCAAGAGCGTTTCCAGAACGCTTAGCCCACTCTCTTCGAAGAATTTCAGCATTTTTCTGGAAGTGTGGCATAGAGAAAGATCCTGCTGAAAAATGTCTTCTCCATCAGGAAAGTCTCTATCCACAATGGGAAACAAATGAGTTTCCAGGATTGCCTTGTATTTGTCACTGTTCATCTCTCCCTCAACAATAACAAGCTGTCCAGGGCCTTTAGCAGTAATACTACCCCAAAATATCTTAGGCGGGTATATTGGTGCTTGTTGAATGTGTCCATTCCAAATGGGTCAGTCTTTGCTCCTCTCACTACAACTGATCTGTACCAAAGTACTTCAAAATGTGCCATGCCTGAAAATTTAGCATTTCTATATTTATCTGTCGTCCCCTTTTTTCTTCATATCCGCAGTCAAAAATCTGTTTCTTTACCGGCGTTCTGGCAGTTTTGTTAACTTCAAGCAGCCTTCGTCGAACAGTTTCAGAAACAACATTTACGCCAGCTGAAGCCAAATCTATCTGTAGATCTTTGTTGATTTTCTTGGGACCCTTTACACTATTCTTTATGACAATTTTGTCATCGTAAGATGTTGTCTTGCGTTATCTTCCACATCTTCTCGATGCAGCGCTCCACAATCACTAGCGTCGTCAGCTCTCTTCAGAATCCGACCAACAGTTCGCTTTGCTAGGGTCAAATTTTCGGCGATCCGTCTGATACTCAAATCAGCACGTTTTCTAAGAGCTACAATACTCGTGCGTTTTCTCGGTGTAACATCCATCATTAATTTCAGCAGTAATCATGAACTGAAGGGGAGAATTTGGCTAAACCACATCCACTCATGGAGCACGTTTGCAGGAATAGTCTCACAGAACAGCTGCTGTAGCATTGACTACAGTCGCAGGGCAACATACAGCTGGATATTTACGTGCGCGTGTGCGCTCACACATACACAATATGTAATATATAAATATATATATATATTATATATATAATATATAAATTTGTGTGTCAACCTTGAATCAGGAAGCACTTTTATAATTAGATGGATCA
>NC_091307.1:17982830-18007830 GCF_038502225.1 Cherax quadricarinatus
TCTGATTGTCAGAGCACTCGTAACTTGACCTGACCTTTGCCGCCGCCTCTCCTCTTGACCTGTCTTCTGTATTTCCGTTGAATTTCCTGTTTTCTGAACTTTTTCTGTTCTTGCTTCCTCTTTTCTCCTAAGCACGGGTCAGTAGGCCTCCTGCAGTGCTTCTCTGTCCACTGAAGGACAGTTTTTACTATTGAGATACTTTAATCTTCGAACCTTGAAATGTTATTTACTCTTTACTCTATTATTCGGCTCGCGGAGGTTTTATTTAAGGGGGGTTTTGTCAAAGGAAATTTTTGTCGCACGGAATTTTGTCTACGCCAGGAGGTCTACAGTGCTCTTGTTTCTTTATGTACGTTGAACTATTACTAGTTCTTCACTGCTGCTGCTGCTACTACTACTACTACTACTAGTTCAGACTATTACTACCTCATTACCACTACTTTCCTCTGCTGATATATTTACTACTCCTAATTCTGCTATTCCCACCTCTATTCCCGTTATACTCCTCTCTTCCCTTCATGTTTCTGGACTTCTTTTCCTCACTCAGTTGTGACTTGGTGATAGTCCAAGACGGACCGAAACTTCACAAGTTTGCTCTCCTAAGTGCGACTCGTCTGAAAATTGTTTCGGCTGCGGTATTGTGAATTATTTTTCTTGAACTGATCCATATTTGCGCAGTTGTGAAACACCTGCCTACTGAGATTATTGTTACCACTGTTCGATTTCTCGTGATTTGCCTCGATACATTTAACATCTGAGATAAATTGGTGGCTGATAAGTTTCAACATCTGATATATTCTTATGCTAAATGACTCTTTTTCAATCCCCTCGACGGGTTTTGACACTAGCATAATTTTGTGTTGTCTGGATTCTCTATGCCTTCGATGGCTTGTATATAGATAGATGTCTAATCTCTCTGCCTTCAACAGGTTAACAAATTGTGTTGTGTGATGACATTCGACAGGCTAGCATGCAACATGCATTGGTTCTTCTACACTGTACACATTTTTGTTGAGACTCTGGATTCTTGTTGCAAAATTTTACGGTGATAACGAGCTCATCCGGTGAACACCTGACATGTATGATATACTCTTGACAGATTTAGAGACTAAAGTCCCTCAGAGGTGGCTGTTTTCTGCTTCACCTCAACGAACTTTAGACACGAAGACAAATATATAGGCTTCAGAAAATACTTTTATTGGAAAAATCGTTTCGCTCTGTATACAGAGTAATGAAGTCATAACGTAAAGCTCTACAGAGAGCAAAATGTTGTCTTAATAAGTTTGTTCTGCAACTTTATTTTTCTTTTGGTTTTCGGCCAAACTTACATTCGCACCACTGACACGCAGCTTCTCTTTTATCTTGAGAAGACTTCATCTATTAGTATTAACTTCTCCTGTTGTAAATAAAAATATTCTCTTTAGTATTTCAGCCATCTAGCCTGCTATCTCTAAAATCTTCACTATATATATATATATATATATATATATATATATATATATATATATATATATATATATATATATATATATATATATATTATATATATATATTATATATATTATATATATATATTATATAATATATATATATAATATATATATATATGTTTTAATTATTAAGAGTAATAATGAATTCAAATTTAAAATTAACAGAAAACCTACAAATAACTGTTCCTATTTACACTATTATTCTTCCCATCAAGATAAAGTTAAACTGTCTGTTTTCTCATCAATGTTTTTGAGAGCTTTACGTATTTGTAGTCCAGAGTTCATAGATGAAGAAATATCCAAAATTTATGAAATAGCCATTGATCTGAAATACCCGAAAAATGTAATTGATAAATAATTTAAAATCGCTAGAAATACTTTTTACAACCCAAAAAGGGACAACCAACCTTATTCAACTAAAAACATGTTGGTTCTCCCTTACCATGAAAACTTGGTTGATGTGCTTTCTCTTCTTAAGACTTTTAATATTAAAGTTGTATTTAAAAATCTTGATACAGTAAAAAAACTTTTGATAAAGAATTCCCCCCAAAATGCTGACGGATGTGTCTATAAGATTCCTTGTAAAATTTGCGATAAAGTTTATTACGGTCAAACTGGTAAAAGTCTCGAACTTAGATTAAAACAACATAAATATAGCATTAGAACTGGACAAGATTCCAATGCTCTATTTATTCATGTGAGAGACTTTAACCATCAAATTGATTTTCAAAAAGTTGAGAAAGTTGTATCAAGCAAGTCCATGGTTGACAGAAATATAGTTGAATCTTGTTTCATAAAAAGCAGTTTTGAAAACAATATGAATATTTCCTTAGGTTTGTATAAATTAGATTCATTTATAATTAATAAAATTTGGTTAGAGTTTAATAATACATTGGACAAATAATAAACTTTATTTCTTGTAGAATAATTTGTTAGTGGGATGTCGTGAGGACCTGTCTAGTTGGACCAGCGGACCTACTGCAGTGTTCCTCTTTTTTATGAGTCCGGTATTGTCCCGCGTCACGTGTTTCATTGTTGTGGGAGTTGACTGTGAGGTGTGGTCTAAGCCCTTTAATTGCCTTCATTTGATGTATTGCTTTCATAGTTCCTTGACAATGTGAGTAGTCACGAAAGCGCTTGGAATTTGACTACTCTTTCACATTGGTTGTTTTGCATATTTTAAAATCACCTGTTTACTGTGATCTTATTGCATATATTATATATATATATATATATATATATATATATATATATATATATATATATATATATATATATATATATATATATATATATATATATATATAATATGTATGTATAAAATCACACCTTTTCCCTGACTTGATTATTTAAGTTTCCTAGAAAGAAGAGGTAGTCCCAACTTAAACTAGTTGAGTGTTTGATGCTTTAAAATTACAAAGAGTTGTTTTATAGAATATAGTTAGGATGGTTCTGCTTCAAATCTGTTTTTACTACGCAACTGTTTTATTTTTTTTTTAGCTGCCATTGCTTCCATGGTTTCATGTTGAAGCTCCTGCTGTATTTAAACTTTACAAAGATAGATTCAGTAGTAACATCAGAGGTCTGTAAGAGGAATAAAATGCATGAGTTAGTGGTAATAAAAGTTCCGACGTGCATTTTGTATGTGACACGCTAGCGACTCGACCTACTGCATCCACAATAAACATATATTCAATAGTTATACCTTACGCAATAGACATGGCAGTATAACATACATGCCAGCCAAACTGCCCTTGCCATTCACAACAGATATACTACCTGCAACAGACATACTGGCCATCCCACCTATTCCTTCACTGATCTCAGGATTTTTTTTTCTCACGAGATTAATGAGAGTTCTAAAACCAGTTTGTTTCCAAGCGAGCAAACCTCGGCAGCCGTCTTTCTATAGTGACTTAAAATTTATTATCATTTCTTTCGGTTTAACTGTACGAATGACTAAATGTTCACTTGCCCTTAAAACCTCAGTCTACTGACGAACGTGAGTGCAAGCTCACGAACCATTCATGCCTCCCCTCGGATTGCAGCAAGATCCCGCTATCACTTTTAAACAAGAGCAAAAATATCCTGAACCTCCCAAACAATGACACGGGAAAGAAAAGCTCACGTACACAACCACATAAAAAGAAAAAAAAACAGAATGAAAGATTAGGAAAGTAAAACGCAGCAGCAGTGACACTAGACAGCTCATGTGAAAGGAGGACGCAACACAGGCCGCGCTGTCTTCACGCTATGAAGAGTGACGAGTAAAAATCTGGGTTATATACATGCATGGATACTATGAGAGTTTACATATCAAAGAATGCTTTGTATTCTTACTATGAAGTGTTGCAGGCAGTCAGCCACTTAAACCACTTATTGGTGAACCCGTAATTGTTGGTAAAATATTTTTTTTCCAAGTGTATCACCTTTAGGAATCTTTGATGAATTCATCATGACTACTAAATATTTTGCATACTTTATAATAGTAAGTGTCAGCCACAAAAATACGTTCATATCGTTGACTAACTTTTCTATAATATTTTTAGAGGCTTCAAATATCTGTGTTTTCACATCCACTGTAAACATTGGCATAAAACATATTCTATATATGTTGTCAAATGTTTAATATACATTGTTAATATTTGTACTATATTGTATCATATTCAAGGTTACTAAGATACTCAGTTCCAGTTTCATAACATATATGTTTACCCTAGAAATTAAATTTATGAACAAGAGATCATGCAAATTATAAATGAACATTTCTCCAGCAGAGATCATGTTAGTTTATTTTTACTCATTTCAAATTTTCCTTATGAATTTGCAATGGTCAAAACTGAATTCAATGGAGAGGAAAAAGGTTTAAGACCTCTGAACCATGTAAGACTGCACATAAGAGGGAAAGTAATGGCCACAAGCAATGTATACCCAGTTTCCTGGCGGCCATCTTGTATTGCTGTGAATATTGCAAAATGCTCAATGCTGCCATGGCGACTTTCACCTGATCCTGTCACAAGAATAAATCTATACAAAAAAAAATGAGCTGCCTACCAATAATTCCAGGTTCATCCCCTTGACTGCTGGACTAGTGTGTCAGAGACCACTATATACATGCACCACCATTTTTAGTACTGTCAAAGAGCACTATCAAGGCAGAATATGAAAGGGGCGTTACAGAGAGTTATACAGATAAGATGATATAAGCCTGTTAGCCCGAGAACCAGTAAGTTTTTTCTGTTTATAACTTTGATGTATATGTATGTTTATTTAACTGATATATACGTCTGTATCTTTGATATTTTTGTCAGTATACCTGATATATATGCGTTTCTATATTTCGTGTATGTTTGCTCAGTCTCACAAGCGACTGTATGACGGTGTTAGAAATATTGACTGATGTATCATGTGCGTGTTATGGATCTTACCAATGAACAGAAAAAAATGAACTTTTGCCTTTCTTTTATTTTTAAACAGAATCATCGACTTTAATTTCACTCATTCTAAAGACGTAGTATGTCAGCCATTTTTTAATTATAATTAAGTTGTACTCGACTAAAAAAAATAGAAAAAGGCCCATAGAACATGGATGTCTTCATTATATAAGACTTGAATTAGGTAATGAATAAAAAAAAGGCGCAATACCGTGATTGGAACAATACACAAATAACCCGCACATAGGAGAGGGGATCTTACGACGACGTTTCGGTCCGACTTTGTGTAGGTAGAGGAGTGTAATGACATTTCGATCTGTTGTGACTTGACACGGTGATGATGACCTTACGTTTTATAGCGTTATTTGCCACTATCGTGTAATTGTTAATATTACACTCGCACCTCTCAGCTGTTTACCCTTAATTAAAAATAATATTTGTGATATTTCAAAATATAATTTCAACTTTTTATTCCCGGAAGCATATAAAATGTTTAAGTCGGAAGGGATATTGTCTGTACTTGAACAGTCTCGAATGCTATTTGCTGTTATTTATGAAGCAAATGGTCGACAGAGTAACGTAGATATAACTGAAAGGTATATCATTAGCGTAGAAACACTTCACGTTAATGGTTCGCGTTACACAGGAAATTTTACCAGAAAAGTTGTTCGTGGTGGAAGCCAATGGGCATAAGCTCTCCTAAAATATTCACTATTTTTTAATGCAAGTTTACTTTTATCTCCAAAAAAAATTATCAAAGTTGCACGATTTTCTGTCTATACTAAAATGTGATTTTTTTTTTTTTATAAATCATTCATAATGTTATAATTATTTTTTATATGCAACTTCATACAAAATCCAAATTTTTCTCGATAACCGAGAAGGGTGTTAAAGCCTCTCCCTACCCTTACTTCCCTTCTGTATCCCTTCTCCCTTCAAGGGAGGTTCCTTGACGTTGGTGAGGGGTTCTTGATCTAGAGAATTAGATCTATGCTCTAGTTCCCTGAATTAAACTTGAATACTTCCCACATCCCCGCACAGGCGCTGCATAATCGTGCGGGTTTAGCGCTCCCCCTTGATTATAATAATGTTATCCGTTCTCCAATATCCCCTCCCTTTACTCCGAAATTTACTTCCCATCCTTCCCCACAAGAGAATTTCATGTTGCGCAGCTACAGACTTTGCCTAAGTTTACTCAGGGTGTGTATTACACCCGAAATTCCCTTTGTTGCGAGTTGGTTTCTGTGTGCTCGCCGAGATGTACACACCTAGTGTTGTTTTGGGGGACGGGGGGGGGTCGAGTCTCGGCTCCTAGCTTCACCTCTTGAACTACAATCGCCGGCGTTATTGGCTCGCGTGTGTGTGTGTGCGTGTGTGTGCGTGTGTGTGTGTGCGTGCGTGTGTGTGCGTGTGTGTGTGCGTGTGTGCGTGTGTGTGTGTGTGCGTGTGTACGTGTGTGTGTGCGCGTGCGTGCGAGCGAGCATATATTTTTCTCTATTCGTGAAAATACACTTATTACATCCTACTAAATAACTCATGCGTGTGCTTGTTCTGCCAGCTGTGATAATCACTTGTACTAATGAGCTTGTCAGGTGCCATTATTTACATGGCTCCCCCGCTCGCATCTGGCTATCCACCTCACACTTGCACTCCAGTGATATTTACGTACCAGATCGCGCTTACACACCTGTCATGTGTACAGATTCTCTAATCAAGACTGTCTACATTCTTGTTTTCCAAAGTTTTATATTCATCTTTCTAATGTGCTAATCCCTTAAAGGACCTCTTCTACTATATCCCATTATTCCGCTCCATTCAGTTTATCAGCATACTAATTCCTCAATATCACAACACTGCTCATTCCTAATGCAACGGACAGGTGAAACGGCAGCAGGAAAATACTCCAAAAGGATCCTGTAGTGGTTGGTACCTTTGCCCCTCTTAACATCGTCTGCCATGCTGCTGCCACACCCTTCGAGCCCAGTGTGGGCGGGGTTTGTGGCAGCCAAAGGTGCCTAGCTTCTCCCTCCGAGCCCCGTGGGGGCGGGGAATGGGGCTAGGCCTGGGGACAGCTAGCCCCAGAAGACGATGAGGTACTTGTGCCTCCTCCCATGGCAGACATTGGTCAGAGACACTCCCACGAGAGGGAGCCAAGGCCGGGTCACCTCTTGGAAAAGGCCCGGCAGGGCGATTATACCGGCGAATCTATTACCTACTGATCATTCTCCCGAACACGTCAGACTATGAACGAGAACAACATTTCATTCATTCCTCGACATTTTTTATAACAAATCATACACATTTGATTGTACAACATTCCCATCACTTCCATGTGATTAACTCAAATAATTCCATGAAATTTTGCACAGACATACTCTAGCTTTCCACCAGTTCACCCAGTCAGTTCTCTTGTTTAGTCTATTATTCTCTTCTGCTGCCCCGTTACCTACTTACTAACTCGTTCTCTCATTCTCTTTCTTCACTTTATTATTTATCTTTACTCTGTGGCCCTCGCTTATTCTCTCCTTCACTCGGTCCATATCTCTTAACAATAAATGTATTTTTATATACGGCTCCTTCATCACATTATGTATGAGCCGCTAAAAAAAGAATTCTTTTTATAATTAGTATTTTATGTGGTGTTTATATCCTTTATATATACTTCATTAGGACCAAGATTGTACTTCCTTGGGTCGAGACTCAGCTGTTGACTCTTAGTCTTTTAGAAGCTGTCATATTTCACTGAAACTAAGTGTGGAGTCCCTTTGAAGTAAGACCTCGTCCAGCTCGTTCCACTCGCTCATTACCCTGAAAATGACAAATATTTTGTAGCATCCCTGTCGTTCATCTGGGTTTTCATCTTAATTCTGTAACCCTTTGTTGATACTGTCCTCTTACCTGGGCCGGATTTGATTACTTCCCTTTCTCCAGGCGCTTAGTTACGATCATAATAATTCTCCAGGCATTGTGTGACTCAGATTTAGCGCTTCTAGAGATTTTAATAATAATTTCTTAGTTGTGACCGTTAGGGACAGGCTATATATTACCAACAATATATATATGGAATCTGCCACTAGCACCACCTCATCAAATCGTTCTACTTCTTAACCTCGCTTAGACTTAAGTAGTTTCTGATATCTGTGACTTGTACGAATGTCTTGTAAAACTGTGTGTGTGAGAGTAAGAGAGAGAGAAAATCTCTTACTAACCAGGCGAGGACATGTTCTCTCACTTTCTTTTCTCACACATATTCCCTCTTTCTCTCGCTTTTTTTTTATATCAATCTTCCCCCTCAACTTCCTCACCAAACTTATGTTATGAACGGAAACTCAGCGGAGTGGGAATTTATGTGGGGGAGAGAGAGAGAGAGAGAGAGAGAGAGAGAGAGAGAGAGAGAGAGAGAGAGAGAGAGAGGGAATTGCAGGCTCTACGCTATGTCTCCTCAGTGATTACCTTCATGGTAGATCTCTAAGTGTAGTTCTCAATGGAACGGAATCAGCAAGACATCCTATTGGGGCAAGTGTTCCACAAGGAAGCGTGCTGGGACCATTGTTATGGAATGTCTACTTCAACGACCTTCATCTCATCCCAGAATCACATGCATATGCAGACGACTGTACACTGACATTCACTTATCCAAGAGAAGAAATGCCAGCTGCTCTAAGCTACATCAATCACCAGCTGAGAGCTATATCAGCTTGGGGAAATAGATGGCAAGTAACATTTGCACCTGAGAAAACGCAAATGATGATCGTCTCTAGGCACCATGATGGTAATGCTGGTGCAGTAGCAAGGATGAATGGGAGGGTATTGGCACCTGGAGAAGTTGATATCCTTGGGGTGAAATTTGACTCCAAACTAACCATGAAGAATCATGTTGTAAATCTTGCAAACACGGCAGCCAGGAAGCTTACAGCACTTCGCCGTATCTCGCATCTACTTGACAGTAGGGGTTGCAAGATTCTGTACGAGGCGCAAGTACGCTCACACCTTGAGTATGCTCCACTTTCTTGGTTTGCCTGCCCCCCCCCCTCTCATCTGCGAATGCTTGACAGAGTAGAGAGCAGAGCAAGACGTCTCATCTCTCACCTGGACCCATCCTGGATAGATCTGTCATTTCAGCAGAGCCTTCAACATAGGAGAGATGTGGGTGGCCTTACTGTTATGTACAAGGCCAATATTGTCAAAGTACCACACTTGGATCCACTTCGAGGACAGCGTGAAACAAGCTTTTATGCCACAAGACGGGCAGAAAGCAGCAACTTCACTCTGGCTGTACCCTTCTCCAGAACATCACTCCATCTGAGATCATATATACCCAGGATGACTCTAGTATGGAACACATTCGTACAGCATAATGATGTCAACGAGATAGTCAGTTGATCAAATGAAAATGCTGGCCCACAGATGGCTCCAATTTCATCCTCTTCCTTACTTGTATGTCTCATAACAATAAAAATGCTTTCAAATGAGCTGATGTAGGTAACAGCTCTTAGCTTGCCAATAGAGTTAGGAATCCTTAACCTGTAAATAGCTTGTCAATAAAGCTAGGGATCCTTAACCTTGTCAAACCCTGTGTAAAAAAAAAAAAAGAAAAAAAAAAAGGGGGGGGGGGGAAGAGAGAGCTGATTTAAAATCTTTCAAGTATATATTAAATTGACTATGCGCATTTTCTCGTACAGAACGAAAAATTCCATTTGAGCATCACTAAGTTTCAGGACGAGTGACTGGAATGGGAAAGAGAAGGAAAAGAAAAAATGGAAAGATGGGATGGATAAAAGCATGTAATGGAAATTGCCCAAGAAACTTAAAAGATATTGTCACTGAAAGATAGATGGAGGTAGGGAGGAAGAAGACAGGAGGAGGAGGAGAAAATTCCTGGCTAATATCACCTGAAACTCTTCTAACAAAATCCGATAAAACCCCTTATAACATCTGATCCTGATTTCAGTACCACCAGGAGTCCTTCTCAACATCAGCAGAATCTTGACTGAAAGTGCACACGCATCGACCTTTAAAAATACTTGAGCTGTTTTTCCTGAGAAAATCCTCTTCCCAAATATGATCTTGCCCTAAGCCCCTTCCTATCCCAAGTATCTTCCTGTCTCAAGTATCTTCCTGTCCAGTGCATCTTCCTGCCCTACGTGTGTTCCTGTTACACGATTCCTGCTATCGTCTTTCTGTTTAAATAATCTCAAAGCCCCGAGAGGGCCCGTTGGTAAACATTTAAAAACTCACATGATAACTTCTCCTTTCATTTTGCATTTCTTCTTAAAAAACTATAATTAGCAACAAAAAAAAGCAAAATTCCGTGATTACAGCAATACACCAATACCCTATATATACTGACTCCCTCTCCTTCCAGTGTTAGTGAGACTTGTAAATGATCCAAGTCGGACCGAAACGTCGTCATAAACTTCATTCTCCTATGTGCGGGTTATTTGTGTATAATAGCAAAGTGGCACCATCACACTCTAAGTCCCATCAATCTTCTAAGTGGGAGACAGCAGTTTTGAATTTGAAGCCGAATCAGAAGCGGCTTTCTCAGGTCATCGCATCGAAACCAAATCCTATAAATGTCTACATAAAATTGATACGAGGATTCCGCACGGGCCGACAGTTGCTGGAACTTTTCCCTAGTTACAGTAAATCAGCATCGAAAATTTAAAGCCGATCGGATGAGGCGTTTTTGAGTTAGAAATAAAATCCTAAGAGAATTTAACAAACAAAATGAGAAATTTCTTTAAGTTACCCCTTCGAGGGTCCCTAACACATAAAAAAAATACTTTAAAAATATCACTGAAAGAAAACGAAACTTTTTTTTTGGCCGCAAAATGCCTCTTGATATTGGTTCCTGGCAACATTTTTCTCTTTCCATAAGTAACAGGAATAATTTTTTATAAAGTTTCCTCTTAAAACTCTCTATATTGACCCCAGCGCCGCGACGTTCAGGGGTAAAAAGGAGGTTTAACCTTCTCTTTGCAATTTAAGGAAATTGGCTCACGTATATTTTCAAGTCAAAAAGTTAGCAAAAAAAAAAAAAGTTTGTGGGGATCTCTCTCTCTCTCTCTCTCTCTCTCTCTCTCTCTCTCTCTCTCTCTCTCTCTCTCTCTCTCTCTCTCTCCGAAGGACTCAAGTTGACAGCCAAGTTAACAATCCCGACAAGTTGATGATTACGACACCTTAGCAAGAATTGGATATATTATTCCGGAAAGGTTTCGCCTCTACCCTAAGTGTCCGGGGTCCAAGACTGTTCAACAGCCTCCCTCCAGGCCTAAGGGGAATTACCATTAGACCCCTGGATGCCTTCAAGAGGGAGATGGACAGATACCTGCCTGAAATCAATACCCGATCAGCAGGGTTGTGGTTCGCACGTTGAACTATGTGCGGCCAGCAGCAACAGCCATGTTGATCAGTCCTTGGTCAACCGGGAGGCCTGGTTAAGGACTGGACCGCAAGGACTTTGACCCCCTTGAATACCATTCAATAACACTGAATACAGCACTGGAATCAGCAGTAGTATTGATGTGATCAGTTTACCACCCTCGGTGGGAGGTGGTCAGTCCCTCAAGCCTAAAGTATAGCCAAATGGCCAAACCTTACACACAAGGTTGAAGTGGTATGAAGCAGCTGGAGTTGACGTCACAGGTGAGTGTGGCCTCCAAATACAGGTAGGTCATGCTGAAGACTGGTTCAGCAAAGGAGTTCCGGAAGACTTCCCCTGTAACAAGATAACATGGTGTTCCTGTGTATAACAGATATCATACAACTTCTACTGCTTCCATCTCTGTATTCACATGTAACAGGCTGAAGAAGCCTGTTGCGCAGGCGAAACGTTTCCATAATAAAGATACTCAACTGTTGTAGACGTCTCGTTTATCAAGGCGACTTTAACATGTGCGCAGTATTACAAGACGAGCGCTCCTTTAACACAAACTCGTTAACAAAACATTGCTTTGCGACATGCAGAGAGTATTTAGAGCAGCGTTTCCTTAACACGCGCAGAAAATCAGGATCCAAACGCTACTTTAATACTTGACGAGAGAGAGGAAAGTAACGCATGAGTTTACACGAGTAGGGTCAAGAATATAACACTTTTAACTGCATTGGGAGGCAGGAGAAAGATGCTGTGTTTACGTTCCTCTGGAACGTGTAGGTTAGGCTAAAAATAGATTCGATTACAATAGTTCCTGATATCAACTAAACGTGTTGACCACAAGATGCTCCGGCTACACGTCACTTCTTAATAAACCTTCATTTCAAGGTGAGACTCCCCCTCATATTAGACTCTTGTCAAGAAAGTCAAGTTATTCTTGTAATTCTCATAAAACGCATCGGTTTAAAATAAAATGATGCCGTAGTGGGTTTAGTCTGAACTCAAAGGGAGAAAAAATACAGGAAAAGATGCACTAAAAAGATGAGGTACTAAAACATACAGCACTCAGTTTTTTTTCTGTGTGCGGTCGTTTCTGCCATTGATTATTTTATTTAAAATTAAGTCCTTTCTAAAATTTTATCTTATGTATTTAAAGATGTATTTTTTTTATTTACGTTAATGTAAAAATTAATAATTTTTGTAACAAAAGAACCTTTAGAAAACTTACCTAACCTTATTATAACAAGCGCAATTTAATTTTGCCTAATCCAACTAAATATATTTTAGATAAGTTTACAAAAATTTAATAAACACAATGAAATATATTTTTCTCGTTACATTCAGAATGATTTTTGTAAAATTATTGCATACACAAATTTTCGCTTGCCTTATTCGGCAAGAGAAGCGTTGCTCATTAAGCCAAAATCGCAAGTTTTACCTATTCGGCACAACATAATAAATATATAATATATATATATATATATATATGTATATATATATAATTAGATATTTGCGACTGCTTCACTGGTCAGCTTAAATTGTATTACATTCAAAGGTGACTTTCTGTGTGATGTTAATTCTGGTTATTATATAATGCTTTTCTAGACAGAAAGAGTAAATCCTTATAGAAATTTTAAAACTAAATGTTATTCATTATATGTATCAGAGAGAGAGAGCCGGGTAATACTGTACTTGGATTACATTTACAAATTTTGCACCCAATTTATGGGATTCAATACAACTGTGTTGATAATGGCAGAGTATGAGAACAACATCCAGTGATACATAATATACACCGTAAATAAGACGTATTTCTTAGCACATGCAAGGCGACAAGGATTATAATCAGGAGAGGAGATGCAAATTATGTCTTAAAGCATACTGGGAGCCTTTTAAAGAATGATTATTTTTAGGATACACTTCAATGAAGCATTTCAAAATTACTCCAGTAAAAACACTTAATGGAGCAGAGCTCCATATGGTACGAGAGTACAAATGAGATTTCTCAGGGAGGAGGCTAGTGGTAGTGAAAATGGTGTTTGTGGTGGTAGTGAAAATGGTGTTTGTGGTGGTGGTAGTGAAAATGGTGTTTGTGGTGGTAGTGAAAATGGTGTTTGTGGTGGTGGTAGTGAAAATGGTGTTTGTGGTGGTGGTGGTGATGGTGAAAATGGTTTTTGTGGTGGTGGTAGTGAAAATGGTTTTTGTGGTGGTGGTAGTGAAAATGGTTTTTGTGGTGGTGGTAGTGAAAATGGTTTTTGTGGTGGTGGTGATAGTGAAAATGGTGTTTGTGGTGGTGGTGGTGGTAGTGAAAATGGTGATTGTGGTGGTATACCTGGAGAGGGTATCGGGGGGTCAACGCCCCCGCGGCGGTGGTAGTTTCAAATGGCTGCAGTAGAGAAGGTGGGGGTGAAGATGGTATGTTGCCATGGTCCCACTGAAGTAGTGGTGGTGGTGGTGGTATTGGTGATAATGGTCAGATTGGTAATGGTATATTTTCGTGAACTGATGGCGAACACAGGTGGCGCAGAACAAGCTTTAATTGGTACAACGTTTCGCTTTCTGTAGACTATTATCAACCTATAACTTGACAAAACTATGTACTATGTAAAACTCTTCAATACAAACATTCCGGGACTTGTGTAGAACTTGTCTGTAACACGTCCTGTCATCGAGGAGAACACTGTAAACAAAGTTGGTGCAAACAACAAGTGTTGGTGGTAAGTGACGTTGGCAGTTGTGATGATAATGATTATAGATGATGATTTACCATACATGCATACATACATAAATAATTTGAAATTCGCGTTTTTGATGCCATCAAAATTTTTGTTTGTATCCTGACAATAAGTATGCTGACAAATTTGTAATATATTATTTTCCTTCCCAATAATTTTTTTATTATACATTGTAATGCATTTTGTTAATCTATAGTTAAAATTTCCAACCTGTCTTCTGCAGTGTTTTTCAATTAGACTGAGGCACGGAGGATGGAAGGAATGAGGGCAGTAAAGAGAAGAGAAGTAGAGTAGACAGAGACAAAGAAAGAATGATAGAGATACTACCGTAGTTCTTAATAGAGCAGCCTGACAGCCACTCGAGTGGCGTCAGCAGCTAATGGAAACTTCAGACATTTATATTACAAACTAAATATTGGAGAAGTGTCAACATTAGTACATCTTTCTATTTCTTTCTTTATCTTTCTATTTCTTTCTTTCTTTTTCTTTCTTTCTCTTTCTATTCTCTCTCTCTCTCTCTCTCTCTCTCTCTCTCTCTCTCTCTCTCTCTCTCTCTCTCTCTCTCTCTCTCTCTCTCTCTCTCTCTCTCTCTCTCTCTCCCCTTCCCCTTTACAGGAAAATAGGTAATTACACAGACGTGAAGAAATTGTAAAATCCTACATAGTTTTAAAAACTCAATGCTGTTCACTATATGAATTTGTGTGTTTGTTAGAGAAGAATAAAAGACGAATACCAGCCTCCCTCGCGACCCCCTCCCATCCCACAACAACATACACTCACAATAAATCAACAGAAACAGTGGTCCCCTTGACTCGCAAAAACCCACAGAAGAAGAATCAATTCATTTGTCTCTGCTCCCACACCCCTCACCCCGCCCTCTCGATCCTATAAGCCCTCACTCCACCCACAAGTACCATTGTACTGTAACATCAACACTCAGTCGTTTGCTCTCTCTCTTCACTATATATTCTTAAAAAGATGCACATTCTTCGGCATACTTCCATTGCTATGGCTGCAAGCCGATGATTATTTTTCTTTTTCTTCTAAGTTGCTCCAGTGGGATGTAACCTTTTCTTTCTCACCCTCTTCTCTTACCCTTTCCTATGTCCCTCCTCCTTTTTGCCTTCAGATTGATTCTCCCCCTCCAGTTTCTCTTCACCGAGACTATCCTCAATTTTCCTTTTGAAAGTCTTTATTCTCTGCTTCTCTTGTCGCATTTAATCTGGTAACTTTTTTTATTGACTCGGCACCTGGAAATATTGTGTGTAAAGGAACATAGGAGAACCAGTATGTAGAGAAAAATATACACTTCAATTCCGTAAATGTTTAATAAAAATATAGGGAGAGGAAATTTTGGGCAGATTAATTTAGCTCGGTGGAAATGACCTGGGTAGTAATGATGCTGAATGCTGAGGCTGATCTAAAAGGAAAGAAATGTAAGCTGATTCAGAATAGTTCAGAACAGGACTTATAAAGTACTGAAGTTGACTCAGAGCATAGAAACTGGCAAAACAAAGTACTGTACCTGGCTTAATAAGTACAGTCTTGAAGAATAAACCTTAAGATCACTATTGCTGACAGTCTCATCTTAAGTGATGATATCAGTTGGTATAAAACAGAGCTGGACCAAGTTCACCACCCTCAAGTACGCCTAACTGAAAAGAGAAGTTAGCAAAATTTCTGGAACCTTTAAAAATTAATTAGCTAATTCCGTTGCACAGATATCGATGTATGAACGATACAACTTTTCTTTCTACACCGATGGTGAGCAAACCATACCACGGGGGGATGGGGGTTAGAACCCGCGTCGGTCTGAAGTTTTATGACACTGATCGCAGATTCTGACCCCGCCCGTGGTATGGTTTGCTCACCATCGGTGAGCAAACCATACCACGGGCGGGGTAATTTGCTTATGATTTTACCAAGCTCCACGCGGAGTGAAACGCTCTCCCAGTAAAAGCTTGTTCCGACAATGTTCTACACAGAGAAACGTTTTCAAAGTATAAGTTTGTTTTGATAAATCTATCCACACAGGGAAATGCTGTGCGAATAAAAATTTATTCTGTAATCTGCAACATCTCTTCAATATTGTTGGCAGCACATTTATATCCAAAGCTTGTCATGCTGACAAATATTTTTCTTGCGAAGAACTCAGAGTGTAAAATAGGTAAAATTTCAGTACTTAGGAGACGCACACGGAGATACGGACGCATGGAGAGGCAGATATACGGAGTCGCACACGCGCGCCTAAACAATGAGGCCCTCAAAAAAAATACATTCGGAAGTGACAACACCGTTGCTGGAAGAATACACAAATAACTCTCATTTCGCTCAGACTTGTGACTATTAGTAAGTCACACAGACGACTTGTTAATGGTCCAAGTCGGTCCAGGTGGGGAGGGGGAAGATTTGTGCACTGCATCTATAGTCTTCTATTGTGACATAAATATTGCGAAGCAATTCAGCGTTTTCTCCTGACATCTGGAAAACATGATCTTAATACAGGAGACAGTGGAAGAAGTGAGATAGTCTTCAGGTTTCTAGTCACTTAGCTTTGATGGGTGTTCAGACCAAGTCCCAGGTTATGGAAGGGCTGAACACCCTCCTGTCAGGGACGAGGGGCTGAACACCCTCCTGTCAGGGACGAGGGGCTGAACACCCTCCTGTCAGGGACGAGGGGCTGAACACCCTCCTGTCAGGGACGAGGGGCTGAACACCCTCCTGTCAGGGACGAGGGGCTGAACAGCCTCCTGTCAGGGACGAGGGGCTGAACAGCCTCCTGTCAGGGACGAGGGGCTGAACAGCCTCCTGTCAGGGACGAGGGGCTGAACAGCCTCCTGTCAGGGACGAGGGGCTGAACAGCCTCCTGTCAGGGACGAGGGGCTGAACACCCTCCCGTCAGGGACGAGGGGCTGAACACCCTCCCGTCAGGGACGAGGGGCTGAACACCCTCCCGTCAGGGACGAGGGGCTGAACACCCTCCCGTCAGGGACGATGGGCTGAACACCTCAAAATTACCTCTCCACTTCGACCCCCTGAAAAGTATGCTTACAGTATTGAAGGGCTGGAAGACACTGCAACAGTACTGAGGGAGAGTTAAAGATTGTGGAAATATTAAGGAAAGAGACTGTAGAATTGTGAGGTTGGAAACGCTAGTTGCAAACAGTAAATGGAACAACAGTAACAGTGCTAGAGAACTAAGAGCTTTGCAATAATTGATTAATGAGCAAGATTGCAATAGTAATGAAATACGGAAGAGGCTGTAGCAGCAAAGAGGGAATGGGAGATAAGCAGTAGAATGAGAGAAATGAATAAACTTTGCAATGATAAAGAAATGAGAGACAAAGTAGCAATATTTAAAGAATTGTAGAGATAACAGCAATAATAGAGAAATGAAAGACTGTAACAGTAATGAAATGGAAGAGAAAGCAACCAATAATGGAAGAATTAGTGTGTAGTAGAAACGGAAGAATGAAAGTAACAGTAAAAAACAAGAATGTAAGAAACTGTAGGAATAATAAACTAATGGAAAAGAGGTAGAAAATATAGCATTAATAATGAAGGCATCGGGGCAGAGAAGCAGCAGACTCGTTAGTACCTTTCAAGAGATGCAAAATAATATTCACGTAAGTACACAAGAAATGCGTCAGAAAATCGCCAGCAATATTTTCGTACAATTATTTCTTGTTGGCATTGTTCTGAAACCATATTTTCATATCGTCAATTTAAAAACTCTTTTCTGTGCCTCGACAACTATTATCGCTCATTTCACACTGAAAAAAAAAAACAAATTAACAAAACAACTCGGAATTGTTTCAACAAAATATTTTTACTGTGCACTGTCATTACATCATATTTACATTGGTGTAAGTAATTTGCAAAAAAAAAAAAAGAGAGCACTTGTTTAACAACCGGTAACATATTCTTGCCGATGATGTTCAAAACAAAATTGTTTGATATTTTGTAATACATTAAAATTCAAGTACATTTTTCCTCCCATCGTCCCTTGATTTTATGGCAAATAAGAAGTGAAAGTATTTAGTAGTCTTTCTGCCATTAAATCCGATCGGCAGTATAAGCGGATCGATCAACAGACTGACGAACAGATAAAAGCATTCTCGGACTAATGGTTGGATGAATTTTGTACATAGAAAGAAGATAAATAGGCGGACTAACAGATGAGACGAACGTCAACTGCATTACGGCCAACATAATACAACCTGGTTATCTGGTTCACGCAATGAAATATATTCTTTTATTTGCATATAAACAAAATCATTTCCTAATAATGGTCACAAAAGGTTGTCCTCACAAAAGCACAACAAAAGTGATACGAGACGCTGAGATCGTTAGGGAAGCGTCATGCGAGACGTGAGAGAGATCTACCACTAAGCAAGAGATCTGTCAGCCGATACAATATATCCATCAGTAGATACTCGTGTTCCCCCACTTGAGATGGGAGGGAGGCTCGCTCAGGCCAGGTGTGGCAGCTTCTGTGCTAACACTGATCATCGCGAGAGTAAATACATCCTTTGGTGATGCTTGAAGTACACCTCTCCCCTTTCCCTTCATCCCGGTCGAGTGGACGAGGGGCATCCGGAGACACAGGACACGAAGCATCCGAACACTAAACAAAGAGCATCTGGACACCTTGCACATGCATTATCTGGACACTGTACTTGAAGCATAGTTACACTCGGTACATTGCCCATCCGAACACATATATATGACACAGCAACCAAAAATATTGGCCACGGAACATCCGAACACCTGTTGATACGGAACATCCGGGCCACTATTGCAATAAAGTAAGTTCTCAACTGGAGCCAAAAACTTCATGTAAAATACTTTAAACCTAAGCTATTGAACGAATGACTGCAAATGATATTTTCCTTTCTTTCGGGCCACTCTACCGCGGTGGCAGGCGGCCGATGTGTTGAAAATTTCATTCTTTTTCTCTACTACAACAGCCGTCTGCTACTATGTACAGTGACTCCGTTCCCAACCAATAAAGAAGACATCTACCATCATTCATTCAACTGCTGTCTTGCCAGAAATGCGCAGATATCCGGATAATAGGTTGGTAGACAGCAACCAGTCAGGCAGGTACTACCGTGACTGTAAAACTGAAACATGTTAAATATTTCACCCTAGCATGATTGCTAGTTTTTTTTTTTTTTGTCTCGTAAACATGGACCATGACCAGTAAATCTTGTAACTCGTATTTACATCCAAAAAACTCAACATAAATGTGAATACACAAATAACCCTCACGTAGAAGACAAACTTACAAAGACGTTAATGGTCAAAGTCGGATCGAAATGTTGTCGTAAGTTTGTCTCTTACGTGACGTTTATTTGGATATTGTTCCAGTCATTGTATTGTACCTTTATATTCTTCATTTGTGTGAATAAATGTATACGTGTTTGTGAATAAACACACTCCCCTGAGCTTTCTCTAAATTTCGTAGTGTAACCTTTCAAATTCCAGGATGAAGTGAGGTAGCTCTTCCATCGTAAGCAATAAGTGTCGTACAAGAGCACTGGGCTAATAACCCCGTCTTTTTTATTCAATAAAAAAGACAGAAAAGTAAATTCTTATAAAGCTAAATAACAATTCATTATCAATGTGACAATGAAAATACTGATGTGTTTTAAAAACAGTCATTTGTCTAACACAGCACCGTTTTTCCTGTGAGTGGCAACCAGTTCAAGCTTCGAGCTTTTTTTTTTTTAGGTAGGAAAAGCTTATTTAAACTCGCGTAGCATGACGACGGCATTAAATTTATCAAGATGCCAATATTTATGCTACAGGGTCTGGGGCTTTGAATTTATAGTCTGTAAGCGGAAATTTATTGCGTGTATATGAGAGCCGTGAGGCGGACTGGAGTGCCCGGGGGTATAAAGGAGTCAGGCAGAAGGGTGTATCGCTTGTTTAATTAAGACTGGCAGACGGTGAACTGATGAGTGTTGCGCTCGGAGGCAAACGAGGGAGGAATAATGGATTAGTAGCCCACTTTTTTTAAGCTTGATGAAGGAGGGGAGCATGTGGAGACAGTGTGAGCTGTTGGATGAGCGGTATTGCTCCAGAGATGAGAGGAAGTGTAAGGATTCTTCATGTAATTTACAAGTGTATTTTTTGATACTGGGTAATATCACTCAGGAAGAGGGCCATTAACACAAGGACTTCTATGGAAATATAATCAAAGGAAATACTGCAACTGTTTAATATATTTGAGGATATTAGAATTACATCCATATTTCATTTAATTTTAATGGCATATAAGAATATTAATAAAAACGACTAATTTCTTTTTATTTAAATAAAATTATTATAAATTTAAAAACCTTATTTCTAGACGAATTGATGTTTTTTCCATTTGTTATTTTGCCGTTCCCGAATAATATATATTTATGTAAACAGATGAGGTGATTCAGCATAAGGAATGTTGGATGTTCTATACCCACCTCTCGTTAAGCAAAGACTTTCACGCTGCCTTGTTGTGCTTGACTCGTTGGCCCTTCCATGTAAATATCTCCTCTATTATCTTTTATCTTTGAACAGCATAAATACTCACCAGTGGCTGACTGAAATTAGATTTCACACTCCTGATGGTTACAACTACTGTAGTCTTCCATTTATAGCATGTGATGGTCACTTTCACCACTGTGTTTTCAGCTCCCATGTTAAGAATGTGCTGATCTGTGTGAACGTTGTTTGGTGAACACAGTGAAAGTTTGTGCTAGTTCTTCAGGAAGCCTATTGAGTGTGTTGATCTCTGCATTCTGTGTCTGAAGCAAACGCTGCTCCTTCAGTTCCCAGCAACGTTTGCGCTCCCCACTCCCGTTTATTCTCCCCCTCCCCTTGTGCAATTTTCCTATTTCTCTACACACATCCCCTAATATATAATACACTATATATATTTATATATTCTCTTTTCCCTTCCATTTATTTTCTCCAGCCCTGTCATCCCATCCCTACCTTCTCCACCTCGTTTCTTCCTTCAGCTGCCTGTCTCTACCTTCCCCAACTACCTGTCTCTACCTTCCACAGCTACTTCTGTAACTTCTCCAGACATCTCTCTCTCTCTCTCTCTACCTATTTCCTACTTCATTGCACCTCTCATCCTTCCTCCCCTGTTCTCACCTTGATGCCTGGCGCAAGTAATGCATGACGCGAGGCTCTTTAATTAAGCCCTGGGCTCAGAGACCAAATTCGTGTGCGCTGTGGTTGTCTCAGGCATTCGTCTGTCCGTCCTTCTATACGTCTGCTCTCTCTCTCTCTCTCTCTCTCTCTCTCTCTCTCTCTCTCTCTCTCTCTCTCTCTCTCTCTCTCTCTCGCTCTCACTCACTCGTTACCCCTTATACCCACCGCTTCATTTCCCCGCTTTCCATTCCTATTTATCTGTATCATATCAGAGCCTCAGTTTTTACTCCCTTGATTACTCAGTCCCTGTTTTTTTTATCTGTTGAGCGGACATTCATTATCCGCCAGTGTTCTGAATGTTTTACGGTTATTTTTGCCCAGTTATGATAGCGATGTATCATTCTTTTACCAGGGTAAGACAACAGATCGATATATTATTCCTGGCCAAAAAAGAACGCTCGATAAAGACTTAAAACAGTACGACGGAGAATGTACTGCACGTTTCCCAGAGAGCTCGTCTGTGTTCTCTCTATCCTCGGGGCTACAATGTTAAGAAAAAAGTTCAACAATGCTACGTACGTTTTTGGATGCTGAACTCAGTGTACGGCTGCAGAATTCAACCGACCAGAGCTCACCCCACAACACCCACCCAGAACCAAAAAGGTTGGGGGAAAAATCGACTACGGCCCTATGGTGATTGTTTCTATGGTCAGTTAGGAACGTTTTAGCGTCATGATCTCTGCTAGATAATGAAAAAATCCGTTGTATAATCATGTACCGTGGGGTACGGGATAGCCACGCTAGCTCCCTCTACTTGTCGCTTTGTTATATTTTTTCTGACGTAACGTGTTGCATATTTACCTACTTTTTTTCACTCGTGTCGATACAAAGAACTGAATTATTGATGCAACTGCCTGATAACTCGGCAATAATTCTTCATGCATTCCTGTCAAGATTGTTGACTGTGAAATTAATGTTTTTTAAGGATCTGTAACTTTCATGGCTTAGCTTCTCTCGTTCCCTGAAGTCACATTTAATTTTCCTTTGTGAATGTACCTTAATTATAAAGTTCTCGTCTTGGTGTAGACAATCCAGGCTCTGCATCAGAGCTGAAAAGAAAGCCTTTCTCACTTGCTGTTTAGCAAAGTCATGTAGAGAGACGCCTACCTTCATCACGAAGATACAAACGTGTACATCTCTTAATTTAAATAAATTTTACTATAAACAGGCAATGTTAGACTTTAAACCTCACACATTTCATTCGTATTTTAGGAATTCAGTTTACAACTTGTGGTCATAGCCAAATGGCAGCTTTTTGGTTATCACGAAGGTTTCAATAAATGTGGTCAAAATATTAACCGAGGACCCAGCTGACTACCGTTCCTAGCCGCTCCTAGTCCGGCAGACGGGACTTGAGTCCTGGAGATGAGAAGTATAGTGCCTGCACTCTGAAGGATGGGTGTTAATGTTGCAGTTTGATAACTGTAGTGTAAGCGCACCTCTGGCAAGACAGTGATGGAGTTAATGATGGTGAAAGTTTTTCTTTCTCGAGCCACCCTACCTTGGTAGGAAACTGCCAATGTGTTATATATATATATATATATATATATATATATATATATATATATATATATATTATTTATATTATACATACATATGCAAAAATCGCGAACAAGCAATACAAGATGCAAAGCAACCACGGGGGAGTTGGATGATAGCTCTAGGCCTTTCGTGTTGCAATCAACACATCAGGAGCTATAGCAAAGGTGCTCCCTGTGATAGTATTTGCTTTTACCTCTTTTCAGCAACATTGCAAGTTCCTAATGTTAACTGCAACACTAAAGGCCTAGAGCTATTGTTCAACTCCTCCCGTGCTTTTTTTTTTTTTTTTTTCATATATATTTATGTCGTACCGAACAGCTAAGACTTGTGATTTTGGCTTAAATAGCAACGCTCTTCTTGAATAAGGCAAGCGAAAATTTGTGTATGGAATAATTTCCCAAAAATCATTCGGAATGTAACGAAAAAACATATTTAATTGTCTGTTTATTATTAAATCACTGTAAATTTATCTAAAATATATTAAGTTGGATAAGGCTAAATTAAATTGCTCTTGTAATAATAAAGTTAGGTAAGTTTTCTAAGGTCCTGCTAATTGACCAGTTTCACCTATTCGGCACGACATATATATATATATATATATATATATATATATATATATATATATATATATATATATATATATATATATATATATATATATATATTATATATATATATATAATATTTTTTTTTATTTTTTTTTTTATCACACTGGCCGATTCCCACCAAGGCAGGGTGGCCCGAAAAAGAAAAACTTTCACCATCATTCACTCCATCACTGTCTTGCCAGAAGGGTGCTTTACACTACAGTTTTTAAACTGCAACATCAACACCCCTCCTTCAGAGTGCAGGCACTGTACTTCCCATCTCCAGGACTCAAGTCCGGCCTGCCGGTTTCCCTGAACCCCTTCATAAATGTTACTTTGCTCACACTCCAACAGCACGTCAAGTATTAAAAACCATTTGTCTCCATTCACTCCTATCAAACACGCTCACGCATGCCTGCTGGAAGTCCAAGCCCCTCGCACACAAAACCTCCTTTACCCCCTCCCTCCAACCTTTCCTAGGCCGACCCCTACCCCGCCTTCCTTCCACTACAGACTGATACACTCTTGAAGTTATTCTGTTTCGCTCCATTCTCTCCACATGTCTGAACCACCTCAACAACCCTTCCTCAGCCCTCTGGACAACAGTTTTGGTAATCCCGCACCTCCTCCTAACTTCCAAACTACGAATTCTCTGCATTATATTCACACCACACATTGCTCTCAGACATGACATCTCCACTGCATCCAGCCTTCTCCTCGCTGCAACATTCATCACCCATGCTTCACACCCATATAAGAGCGTTGGTAAAACTATACTCTCATACATTCCCCTCTTTGCCTCCAAGGACAAAGTTCTTTGTCTCCAGAGACTCCTAAGTGCACCACTCACCCTTTTCCCCTCATCAATTCTATGATTCACCTCATCTTTCATAGACCCATCCGCTGACACGTCCACTCCCAAATATCTGAATACATTCACCTCCTCCATACTCTCTCCCTCCAATCTGATATCCAATCTTTCATCACCAAATCTTTTTGTTATCCTCATAACCTTACTCTTTCCTGTATTCACTTTTAATTTTCTTCTTTTGCACACCCTACCAAATTCATCCACCAATCTCTGCAACTTATCTTCAGAATCTCCCAAGAGCACAGTGTCATCAGCAAAGAGCAACTGTGACAACTCCCACTTTGTGTGATTCTTTATCTTTTAACTCCACGCCTCTTGCCAAGACCCTCGCATTTACTTCTCTTACAACCCCATCTATAAATATATTAAACAACCAAGGTGACATCACACATCCTTGTCTAAGGCCTACTTTTACTGGGAAATAATTTCCCTCTTTCCTACATACTCTAACTTGAGCCTCACTATCCTCATAAAAACTCTTCACTGCTTTCAGTAACCTACCTCCTACACCATACACCTGCAACATCTGCCACATTGCCCCCCTATCCACCCTGTCATACGCCTTTTCCAAATCCATAAATGCCACAAAGACCTCTTTAGCCTTATTTAAATACTGTTCACTTACATGTTTCACTGTAAACACCTGGTCCACACACCCCCTACCTTTCCTAAAGCCTCCTTGTTCATCTGCTATCCTATTCTCCGTCTTACTCTTAATTCTTTCAGTAATAACTCTACCATACACTTTGCCAGGTATAC
>NC_091307.1:18012830-18018933 GCF_038502225.1 Cherax quadricarinatus
AATGTCACAGCGAGCTTTATTTTCCACACAGTCTTGAGTCTTTCGATCACATGTCAAACTCTTTGAAGATGGCAAATAACGACTTAATGTAGCGTCTTCGAGCACACCACTTTTAACATCAGTCTTAAGACATGGAAGATAATTGATGTTGCACAAATTCAGAATGGAGACTGTATATATAAACCTCAAGCGTTGTCACAGAATTTCAAACTCTATTTCAATACTCAGTTATTTTAACAATTATTTAAATGATTCCTCTATACAAATTAACAGCTCTTATAGTTTTTACATTTTCCAGCACCAAAAATCACTTAACACAGCTGAACGCTATTTCCCAATAATTTTTTTGAGACAATACCTTCTCCCCGGAAAAAAAAATAATTATTAAAGGTATTTTATCTTTGATTTACTGAGCAATATTTAAGGCTAAATATAATATATAACGGCTTTCAAGTTCGGTAGATGGTCTTGAAGTCAAGAAACTATAGTCGTGATGCAGTTAAACGTCTTTGAGTTAATCTTCACACAAGTCTCATCTTCCTCATTTAAGTTGGTGACTTTAAACTGGTGGGTTACGATTAGGTTTCTTTCTCCTTGAAACGAATAAATTGGAGAATGTTGGGTCCGGTCGAAGTGCCGAGGCGCTTACTGAAGCTCTTTTTCTGCCATAATTTCCATCATGTGGTGACGACAGGCGAAATGGAGAATACTTCTGTGGAGTTTCTGCTGCAGAAGAATGTATGAACCATTCTTCAACCCCCTGTGTTTCTCATAGCTGTATTAAAGAATATCATATTTTATCCTACATTCCTCTAGACATTGAAGGACAGCTACTGCCAGCGATTCTTTTATCCCAGAAGACAACCTCGACATGTCGGTTTGCTTAGATAGGTCTTCCACCCAGACAAGGTCAGGAAGTAGTTTCGTGTAAGAGAACGAGAGCTCAAACCTCAATAAGGCCTTGATACTTCTCAAGCTTGTCTTTCCTGACTGGCTTTTTCAGTCTCACTGCCTTTGCCGCTGGAGTTCATTCATTGCAACCATCTTATTTATCTCGGCCATGCTCCCGAGCCTTTCCGTTTGCCACAGTAACAGTAGGAATGTTTGTTGAGGGTTGTTGACATAGGCAATGTAAAAAAACTCTTCCATCCCCTTTAATGAAGAGCTCGGCGGTTATCACCTCCACGTTCTACCTTTGATTTAATTTCTGTCATTGTTTGTAATGATTCTGAATCTTCCTCGTCGTGTGCTTGTAGACAGTAGGAGAAATCCCATCTGTCTCCTAAAACTTTTTCGCTTCTCTAATGATGAGCTTGGTGGCGTTACCTTTTGAAGGTAAATTATCTTCCCACTACTAACAATGCTGGTTCTTCAATGAGCTAAAATTTCGGTTGCACACTTCGACGTGTGGCCACGTCGAAGTGTGTTCATTCGAGTGATACCTACGTCGTAATGCTTAAAAAGGAGTATAAATATTCTCATTAATAATACTGGGAGAGAAATATATTGTGTCGAATAGGTAAAACTTGTGATTTTGACTTAAATAGCAATGCTCGTCTTGCCGAATAAGTCAAGCGAAAATTTGTGTACGCAATAATTTCGCAAAAAAACATTCTGAACCTAACGTAAAAAATATATTTCGTTGTGCTTGTTTATTAAATTGTGAACTTGCCTAAAATAATTTAGTTGGATTAGGCTAAATGAAATTGCGATTATTATAATAAGGTTAGGTAAGTAGTCAAAGGTTCTTTTGGTTCAAAATTATTAATTTTTACATGAACATTAATGAAAAAATATGTCTTTAAACATATAAGAATTTTAGATATGACTTAATTTTAAATGAGTTCTTGCTAATTCACCAATATTACCTATTCGGCACAACATATATATCTCCATGGGGAAGTGGAACAGAATTCTTCCTCCGTAAGCCATGCGTGTCGTATAGGCGACTAAAATGCCAGGAGCAAGGGTCTAGTAACCCCTTCTCCTGTATATCCTATACTAAATTTCAAAGAAGAAACTTTCGTTTTTCCTTTTGGGCCACCCTGCCTCGGTGGGACACAGCCTGTGCATTGAAAGATTATATAATATATATATATACATATTACTGTATACGTAAAATACTGCCGTATTTCTCCCTCCCTGCCTCTCCCTCCTCATATCTTCCTATCTATCTCTCCTTATCTCTCGCTCTCTCCTTGTTTCTCCCTGCTTATTTCTCCCTCCCTCCTTATCTCTCCTTCCCTTCTTATCTCTCTCTCTCCCCTCACTGTGCAGACATAAATTTCGTGGGACCGTGAACACCAGGCTAAATAAGGCTCCCAAGGGAAAGCCTACAAGCCACACTCTTGTATAAGCTTCTTCCTGAATTAGTATTAACATCCACGCAGGAGGTGGTAATCTCGGCTTATATAAGGTAATTTTTTTATACAAACACTGGTAAAAAGAATTTAATGAATTCCAGATATATAAAATACGTTTTTTAACAAGATGAAATTTATCGTGTAAACATTGTGTTCGATTTGTTGGCATTGATTTTACGAATCTCCTGAGTAAGCGTAACGTCAATGTGGATTATGTCGGTACTTTGTATCGTTCCAGTTAGTGGGTGCCTGTCGTATCGAGTTGAGAATATAGTAGTGTATTTGATTTCGTTTCTTCCGTGCAGAGGGAATTAAATTTCAGTATTATATACGTCATTTTCCTTAGTTTAATTGTAGCCTCGATGAACAATTTGGTATATACGATAAGCCATGTTAAGTGTCATAAACTAAAAATCATTGTACAGGTGAAACACGCAAACACGGCAAATAAAATGTAGAGTAGAAGGGATTTATATACCTCAGAGACCTCCTTCAGCCTCTGAGCCCAAGATGTAATAGATCTTCTCTACTCTTTTATTTTCCTTTCATGGGGGACTTGCCTGCACATGGATCAGTGTATGTGACCCTTATATATTGTCCGTGGCCTGATCCCGGAACGGGTAGAAACGTTGCGAATATTTACATACACCTACTGTGTCTGTTCACCTAGCTGCAGTAGGTACCTGATTGTTAATAGACTGTTGTGTGTGTCATTCTGGGGAAGGGAATGGTTAGTATACCATAGACAGGGCTGGGCTTTGAAATGGGCTGAGGTAGAGTAACAGATGTTTGTGTTCAACAAATCATCATCGTAGTACCTTAAAATGAAGACAGGTAGAAGTTGCGAAACAAATTCTTATTTGCTTAACGTTTCACTGTATAGAATTTATATTTTCATGACTTGACAAGAATCTGCAGAGAGCGTGACGTCACCAATATAGGATCTGCACAGAGCGTGACGTCGTCACCAATATAGGATCTGCACAGAGCGTGACGTCGTCACCAATATAGGATCTGCACAGAGCGTGACGTCGTCACCAATATATGCTTATTCGTCTCTGCCTTCGTACTTACTAGCAATAAACCATCTCACTCTTGTAAGAAATTCGGTCATTTAGTACATGTATCTGTTGATATTTGAATGGGTCGGTTTGTCCTTGCTGGTGGGAGAAGGAATAACAGAAGGCAAGAAGAAAAATGTTACATTATTATTTCCTAAATTAATAACTGGGAAAAAAATAAAATATTTGGTAAGGTTAATTAACAATATTCATAACAGATTAACAATAATAACCAGAAAAAATATGACTCCTTTCTTTCAGAAAGGCGACTCTGCAAATATTCTTTGAAGCGATAAATTCTTGCGCTGCCTTCACCTGCGTCCCTCACCTGCTTCCACTTATCTGCCTCCCTGTATATGCCTCCTACCCCCCCACACATCACCTACCTCCTTCAACTGCCTTTCATCTGCCTCCACTCACCTACCTCACCCCTCACCTATTTCCCCTCTCACCTGCTCCCTCATTTTTCTCGTCACTAATCACGGGGCGTCGCCAACAAATGTGTAAAGCCTCATTTAACATAGTGCATAAATACACTTTCTGGGTTTTTTTTCTTTAATTCCCCCGGTGGTGTTTTTTTTTTTTTTTAGTCACTGCCCCGGTGGTGAATGTTTTCCTCATATTCTGGTGTGACAATTTTTACTAGTGTTATTAGAGGCATCAGATTACATGCTCGTTTTCTCTTTCAGAGCTAATGATATTGTGGAAGATTAATGACTGTATATCTCATTAGCCCAGAATTCATCAATATTTTTACTATGTAATGATCATATGCTTTATTTTTTTTCATGATTTTGTCTGCATTTAATAATCATACTTCATGACAGCTGCAGAAAATATACAAAACAGACATGCCGAGATGAGGCAGATATACGCGTCTATGATCATGTATTAGCCAAATATTTCTTTCGTATTTTTTTGTTTTGAAGTTCGAGACTAAAATTCGTGAATCAGCACATGCAGTAGGGAAGGAGGAGGTCTCTGACCAGTCAGACTGTTGGTGATCGACAACCCATTACCGGAGGAAATGTAACATATAAATCCAGGTTACAAAATATATACTGTATATGCAGATTACTCTTGGATTGCAAGCTACTTATTGAAAAAAATATTAAGGTTACCTTGTAATCCATCTTAAGTGAGCAGTGACTAACACTAGTTTAAGCTTCTTCAGGAGAGAGATTACAGGTGATTAACGACTACAAGAATAACTGATTCTCTGTATATAATCTCTTTCCTATTCTTGCTACGTCTTCTCAGCTGGTTTCTCAGCTCCTTTTCTCGCATTCTCTCTGGAACCTCTCACGCCACCTTCTTTCTCCTATGGATCTCGCGATTCGCCCCTCTTTCTCTCTCTCTCTCTCTCTCTCTCTCTCTCTCTCTCTCAATAGTTCCCTCCATCCCTCACTGCCTCTTTCCCTCTCTCCATTTCCCCTCTCTACCTCCTTCCCTCTCACCGTCACCTCACTATGGGTTCAGACTGAGGTGAGGGCACTCGGTGTTGACATGTAAATTGTATTGCTCGTGCAATATAAACTAAATCCGATAGTGTTTCGATTTTATTCGTGGTTTGCGTTTGTCAGGAAACTATTAAGACCCAGGTCCCAAAATTGTATAATACTTTTGTGGAAATTGCACAACGAACAATTGTCAGTTTGGTATGATTTTTATGTGTCTTATTTTTTATTTATCCTGTTCAGAGTTTATTGTTGGATATTTTAAACCTGTGTAATAGGTGGAAAATGGGCATGGGTTAAAATTGAAACGTAGAGAAGAGTAAGGAAGAAAATTCACGTTGAATATTTAATATAACTCGTGATATTATGAATGGTTATCGTCGTTTTCTTCTAATGTCGTCATCTTGCTTTTCTACTGAGAATCCTCTTTCATCTCATCTTTATCCTCTTTTCTTCATCCTCGTAGCTTCCCCCTTCTGCCCCTCTTTTATTCTTTTTCTTCCCCCTCTCTTCTCCATTTTCCTCCCCTCTCCTTTCCGTTTTCTTCCTCTCACTAACTAAAAATTCTGCCTAGTCATTATTTATTCTCTGTGCTCGAATGCACACACATGCACACACATGTACACACCTTCAAGTACCTTCAAGGTTTTTTCTTTATTAAAAAAAAAATAATATAAACTCAAAAATCTCATCCTCATAAGTTTAAAACAACTCAAGTTCATCCCAAACTCCAGTATTTTTTTCTTTTGTTTCCTATAGTTTTTTCTAAGTAAACTTGTAAATTTAAATCTTAAGCTTGGGGAGAGAGGGATTACTTTCTATAAACATTCTCCATTAAAAAAAAAAAAACAGAAAAGAAAAAATGTCACAGTTTACGAAAGAAAATAGTGAAACAGCCGCTGTCCGTCACTTGTTTGTAAAGCATTATTTTGGTACCAAGTTTCGGGTGTTAACAGAAAGACTCATTTGCATGGTTCACCTGGAGGGAATTCCGACAGAATAAAACCCGCAGTTTATTTCAGAGAGACAGAATGAAATGCAAATACATTGGAAAACTGTGCTTCTAGTTTGTACAGCATCTGTATTTATTTAGCTATTTATCTACTTGTGTATTAAAGATTAATACACACACACACACACACACACACACACACACACACACATACACACACACACACACACACACACACATACACACACACACACACACACACACATTATA
>NC_091307.1:18019033-18106533 GCF_038502225.1 Cherax quadricarinatus
TCTTTAACACATATAGCAAATAATCTACTTCATTTATTAACGTCTATTATCTTTCAGGATGAAAGCCATGAAGTGTACAGAGGAATGAAAACCCTAAAAAAAGTAACAGAGATATTTGATTGGCGAGAACACAGACTGACAGGCTCATTAAAGGGTAAAAATCTGTGAACTGGGAGTAAGACATAACGACACTAGGAAGAGAGAACACACGGAGGCGTGTTCTCTCTTCTTAGTGTACAACACAATAACATGTAAACCATACCACGGTTTACATCACAATAACACGTACATCACAATAAAAATACCCAAGTGTTGCACATGTCTAATTTATCAACACACGGAGGTGTAGGTGATATGCTAATATCTCATGCAAAGGGATCCATAGTAAGAATATTCGCTATTTAAGTCATCAGCTCTCGGGAGGTGCTGGGAGACTTTACCTTGCCAGAGGGATAAGGTCTCTCACACAAAATTTTATCCGCTATTTACACGAAACGGAGAATTCTTGTATGTAATATTAGTCACACAAATTACGTGGAGAATTCTTGAACTAGCCTGCTTAACTGACTGGAATATTATATGATATGTTAACCTCCTTGCTCTCCCAGGGCGCACCGAACTATGCTTACGGAGCTCCAGAAAGTGCAAATAACACCGCCGAATTCCGAGAAGGACTTGGAAAACTGCAAACGAACCCTGAAGAGCAAACACAAACTCAACTAAAGATGTAATATGCCGCTTTTGAAGCAGCAAAAAGTACCAAGTTTATCAAGAAAAGTCTGAATTAATCTCTCTAACTGGAAATGCCTCGACCAGCGAATAAAATCCCGGAAAATTTACAGTTTACTTGATGGAACGCACAAATGAAAAATAAAATACAAAAAAAAAGTAGAAATTTACAATTCACTTGGCGGAACGCACAGATAAAAAATATAAAAAGCCTTTTTTTAGGCTTGGCAATCATTAAAGGTCCTGAGGTGATCTCAAGAGGCCGGGCTAAGTTCAGTGCAATAATCTTTCTAAAATTATGGTAGTTTTTAAGGCAGTTGAGAAAACTTCCTAAAACTGATGTCATCTTACTGAGACTGAAGTAATATAGCTGAAGTGTGGCAGTCTTACTGAAATTCATGTAATAGTACTAAAATTGTAATATACTAAAACTGAGATAATCTTACTGAAATTGAGGTAAAGCTACCGGTTGCAGTAAGATTACATGGGTAATCTTACTGAAACCGGGAAAAAATCCTACTGAAATTGGAGTAACTTTCGTAATACTGGGATAATCTTACAGAAACTGGGGTAATCCGAATGAAACTTGGGTAATCATACTGAAACCGTGGTAATACTATTGAAATTTGGGCAATCTTTCTGAAATTGGCGTAATATTGCTCAATCTGGCGTAATCATTCCAAAATTTTGATAATCTTAATTGAAACGATGTAATCCTAATTCAGATGCGGTAGATTTAATTAAACCGCGGTAATTTTAAACTGCGTTGATCTTAATTCAACTGCGGTAATCTTAATTAACTGTGACTACCCTGACGAGACTTCCTTGGTCGTGAAGCTTATACAGACGTATCAGAAAGCAGTCACAGGTATCAGGAAAGAGTCAGAAATGGCCAGAGGAAATTTTCTCAGATCCTTACGCTTTTGGTTAGATATCAAGGCCAGTACTGCTAAGATTTTGGTCAGCACGCACCTCAAATGTCACTTTGCTATAAGGTCGTTTTACTTCCTGGAGTGTTGGGTACTTCGCCGACCCGTAAAAAGTGTCGTGATCCGCATCTTTTAAGAATGAATTAGCCTGTTTTTTCTTCGTATATGGAGTATCATTTAGCAGTACCATTTTATATTTCTGCAGGGTGTTATATAATAATAAGTATTTACAAAGTACCAGGGACAGGCCGATTAAAATACGAGGACTGAGGAAAGGGGACATATAATGAAACTAAAAATGCAAGCGAGTTGTAGAAATGCTAGAGAATCTCTCTCCAGTCTAAGCATTGGAGAGAAGTGGAATAAGGAAGATGAATTGGTGTGAATAGACGTCTTGAACAGTGGATTAGATGGCTGGCAGTAGCTCTAGTGTATGCTGGCAGGAAACAGTTACTAAAATAGGAGCGAGAGTAATTTCTGTCTCATAAACACGCTAAGATAACAGGGATATCTTGCTACTCCTACTTACACTTTGGTCACACTTCATAGACACGCACATGCATATATATATATACATACATCTAGGTTTTTCTCCTTTTTCTAAATAGCTCTTGTTCTTTTTTATTTCTTCTATTGTCCATGGGGAAGTGGAAAAGAATCTTTCCTCCGTAAGCCATGCGTGTCGTATGAGGCGACTAAAATGCCGGGAGCAATGGGCTAGTAACCCCTTCTCCTGTATACAATTACTAAAAAAGAGAAGAAGAAAAACTTTATAAAACTGGGTTGCTTAAATGTGCGTGGATGTAGTGCGGATGACAAGAAACAGATGATTGCTGATGTTATGAATGAAAAGAAGTTGGATGTCCTGGCCCTAAGCGAAACAAAGCTGAAGGGGGTAGGAGAGTTTCAGTGGGGGGAAATAAATGGGATTAAATCTGGAGTATCTGAGAGAGTTAGAGCAAAGGAAGGGGTAGCAGTAATGTTAAATGATCAGTTATGGAAGGAGAAAAGAGAATATGAATGTGTAAATTCAAGAATTATGTGGATTAAAGTAAAGGTTGGATGCGAGAAGTGGGTCATAATAAGCGTGTATGCACCTGGAGAAGAGAGGAATGCAGAGGAGAGAGAGAGATTTTGGGAGATGTTAAGTGAATGTATAGGAGCCTTTGAACCAAGTGAGAGAGTAATTGTGGTAGGGGACTTGAATGCTAAAGTAGGAGAAACTTTTAGAGAGGGTGTGGTAGGTAAGTTTGGGGTGCCAGGTGTAAATGATAATGGGAGCCCTTTGATTGAACTTTGTATAGAAAGGGGTTTAGTTATAGGTAATACATATTTTAAGAAAAAGAGGATAAATAAGTATACACGATATGATGTAGGGGGAAATGACAGTAGTTTGTTGGATTATGTATTGGTAGATAAAAGACTGTTGAGTAGACTTCAGGATGTACATGTTTATAGAGGGGCCATAGATATATCAGATCACTTTCTAGTTGTAGCTACACTGAGAGTAAAAGGTAGATGGGATACAAGGAGAATAGAAGCATCAGGGAAGAGAGAGGTAAAGGTTTATAAACTAAAAGAGGAGGCAGTTAGGGTAAGATATAAACAGCTATTGGAGGATAGATGGGCTAATGAGAGCATAGGCAATGGGGTCGAAGAGGTATGGGGTAGGTTTAAAAATGTAGTGTTAGAGTGTTCAGCAGAAGTTTGTGGTTACAGGAAAGTGGGTGCAGGAGGGAAGAGGAGCGATTGGTGGAATGATGATGTAAAGAGAGTAGTAAGGGAGAAAAAGTTAGCATATGAGAAGTTTTTACAAAGTAGAAGTGATGCAAGGAGGGAAGAGTATATGGAGAAAAAGAGAGAAGTTAAGAGAGTGGTGAAGCAATGTAAAAAGAGAGCAAATGAGAGAGTGGGTGAGATGTTATCAACAAATTTTGTTGAAAATAAGAAAAAGTTTTGGAGTGAGATTAACAAGTTAAGAAAGCCTAGAGAACAAGTGGATTTGTCAGTTAAAAATAGGAGAGGAGAGTTATTAAATGGAGAGTTAGAGGTATTGGGAAGATGGAAGGAATATTTTGAGGAATTGTTAAATGTTGATGAAGATAGGGAAGCTGTGATTTCGTGTATAGGGCAAGGAGGAATAACATCTTGTAGGAGTGAGGAAGAGCCAGTTGTGAGTGTGGGGGAAGTTCGTGAGGCAGTAGGTAAAATGAAAGGGGGTAAGGCAGCCGGGATTGATGGGATAAAGATAGAAATGTTAAAACCAGGTGGGGATATAGTTTTGGAGTGGTTGGTACAATTATTTAATAAATGTATGGAAGAGGGTAAGGTACCTAGGGATTGGCAGAGAGCATGCATAGTTCCTTTGTATAAAGGCAAAGGGGATAAAAGAGAGTGCAAAAATTATAGGGGGATAAGTCTGTTGAGTGTACCTGGTAAAGTGTATGGTAGAGTTATAATTGAAAGAATTAAGAGTAAATCGGAGAATAGGATAGCAGATGAACAAGGAGGCTTTAGGAAAGGTAGGGGGTGTGTGGACCAGGTGTTTACAGTGAAACATATAAGTGAACAGTATTTAGATAAGGCTAAAGAGGTCTTTGTGGCATTTATGGATTTGGAAAAGGCGTATGACAGGGTGGATAGGGGGGCAATGTGGCAGATGTTGCAAGTGTATGGTGTAGGAGGTAGGTTACTGAAAGCAGTGAAGAGTTTTTACGAGGATAGTGAGGCTCAAGTTAGAGTATGTAGGAAAGAGGGAAATTTTTTCCCAGTAAAAGTAGGCCTTAGACAAGGATGTGTGATGTCACCGTGGTTGTTTAATATATTTATAGATGGGGTTGTAAGAGAAGTAAATGGGAGGGTCTTGGCAAGAGGCGTGGAGTTAAAAGATAAAGAATCACACACAAAGTGGGAGTTGTCACAGCTGCTCTTTGCTGATGACACTGTGCTCTTGGGAGATTCTGAAGAGAAGTTGCAGAGATTGGTGGATGAATTTGGTAGGGTGTGCAAAAGAAGAAAATTAAAGGTGAATACAGGAAAGAGTAAGGTTATGAGGATAACAAAAAGATTAGGTGATGAAAGATTGAATATCAGATTGGAGGGAGAGAGTATGGAGGAGGTGAACGTATTCAGATATTTGGGAGTGGACGTGTCAGCGGATGGGTCTATGAAAGATGAGGTGAATCATAGAATTGATGAGGGAAAAAGAGTGAGTGGTGCACTTAGGAGTCTGTGGAGACAAAGAACTTTGTCCTTGGAGGCAAAGAGGGGAATGTATGAGAGTATAGTTTTACCAACGCTCTTATATGGGTGTGAAGCGTGGGTGATGAATGTTGCAGCGAGGAGAAGGCTGGAGGCAGTGGAGATGTCATGTCTGAGGGCAATGTGTGGTGTGAATATAATGCAGAGAATTCGTAGTTTGGAAGTTAGGAGGAGGTGCGGGATTACCAAAACTGTTGTCCAGAGGGCTGAGGAAGGGTTGTTGAGGTGGTTCGGACATGTAGAGAGAATGGAGCGAAACAGAATGACTTCAAGAGTGTATCAGTCTGTAGTGGAAGGAAGGCGGGGTAGGGGTCGGCCTAGGAAGGGTTGGAGGGAGGGGGTAAAGGAGGTTTTGTGTGCGAGGGGCTTGGACTTCCAGCAGGCATGCGTGAGCGTGTTTGATAGGAGTGAATGGAGACAAATGGTTTTTAATACTTGACGTGCTGTTGGAGTGTGAGCAAAGTAACATTTATGAAGGGATTCAGGGAAACCGGCAGGCCGGACTTGAGTCCTGGAGATGGGAAGTACAGTGCCTGCACTCTGAAGGAGGGGTGTTAATGTTGCAGTTTAAAAACTGTAGTGTAAAGCACCCTTCTGGCAAGACAGTGATGGAGTGAATGATGGTGAAAGTTTTTCTTTTTCGGGCCACCCTGCCTTGGTGGGAATCGGCCGGTGTGATAATAAAAATAATAATATATGACAATGAAAAAGAAAGTTAGAGAGAGGGAGAGGTCACCAACAGACTCGATAGAAGAGCTAAACTGGCCAGATTTAAACTCCGAAAACGACATAAACCACACGCCCACTGCCTACTCATCAACCTTCATTATCTGTCATCTCCGGTTTGTCTAGTGGTAGCGTGCCTCATCTCTGGGAGGGGTGACACTCTTCCCACAAGGCGCTTACTCAAAATCCCAATATATCCCAACCATTTACGCCGAAAGATATTTCCCCTTTCGTCTAAATTTGCTCACACTCCTGGCTGATGGCATGGAATATTTTAAGGACATGGATTGAAAAATGTTATTTCTTTTTTTAATAGTTTTACTTGTTTCATAATTTCGATATATTTAATAAGAGTGAATTTTTCACGACAGTAGGAAGTTGGTATTCATAGTGTAAATGCTATATGATGATAAAAACGGAACATGTTTAAAGAGCTGAATAACATACAGCTTCCAGAGCTTTATGAATTGTAGAACAACCTGTCATCTCTCCATTACCATAATACTTGCCATCCCTCTACCACCTCCCTCGAAAAAAACCAACCCTCCACAAACAAAACCCTACACAACATTCCTCTCCACTCTTACATCAACATCACCATAACCCCCTTCCTCTCACAACACCCTACCGTTCTATTTATCCTCCACTCGCTACCACACCCGCATGGTGGTGGTGTCAGCTCTGCCTGACAGATTTCATTACCTTATTTATGAAACCTATCCAGTGTGATGGAAAATGACAGGAAAACATAGCTAACTTTTATTTCTCCATTGTAACTGTCATATAGAATAGGGCAGCCACACACTGCTGGTGTTCTCTTAGTGTTCCTATAGGATTATTCGTACTGAATAAGGCAGCAGTACACTGCTGCCTAACAGTGTAACTCATACAATCGATTAACGATTAAGAGACTAGGCCAAGAGCTGGATTTCTTTTTTTGCAACCTTCTAAGGAGCTATGTGCCTTGTTACAGCCTTTCTCAGAATATAATAAAAAGGCAGGTCGCTGGATTCAGGAAGAGGATAGCACAAGCAGAAACAATTAGCCCTTGACTCGCCATCACCAACACAAAGACAGGAACAAAGCACACAAAAATTACCATACATAACACGAAAGAAAAACAAGACTGTGAAAACGGAAATTAGCTCTTTCCGAAATACTCAGGTTTAAACCAACAATTGGGGAAAAAGGCCAGAGGGGAAGGGGAAAAGGGAGGGGAGGGGAGAGGAGAGGAGAGGAGGGGAGGATGTTTGGTTTCATCCACGCAGAGATTATTTAACCTGATGACACAACCGATTTTTTTTTAACTGGATAGGCACCGTCCATGTTACTTTAACCAGACGACGTAACTCAATTATTTTAACCTGGTAACATTTTTTTCCCCCCATACCCGCAAATTTATAATATAGGTGATCAATAATTCACGTAACTGAAGCTTACCTAAGTGAAGAGATCAATAAAAACGGCATGAACTCAAGGAATTACTTGAGTACAGCAGCGCTGTTTAGCCCTTGTGGCTTAGCGCTTCTTTTTGATTATAATAATAATACTTGAGTACAATTCGGTTGAGGAGTTCCATGGGTCAACAGAGTAATCCGGGCCCCGGCTGCCTTAAGGGCCGCTACACAAGCCACAGATTAAACTAAAACACACAGTTGTTTGTGTTTTTCTGTGTGAGTGAGGCTGGAAAAAAAAGTATTTATCGAGTAAATAAACTGCTGGTCTGCGGTGAGAGAGCAATGCTGGAGGAGATATTGTTCTTTTTTCTCTTTCCTTCAGTTATTCCAGCCTCTTTTTTTTTTTTTTTTTTTTTTTTTTTTTTAAAAAGGGTTTGACAAGGTTAAGGATCTCTCTCTCCCTCCCTCCCCGGTCTTGCTACACTAATATTTATCACCGCATTTCGTTTGTCTTTTAAATATTCACCAAAAGAATTATCTGTAGCTTCTAAAAAAAAGTCATCCCTCATTGTGATTTTTTTGATATTCGTTTTGTATATTTTCTTTCGGGGTAATATAGGATTTCCGATTTCGGGGTCAGAGAACCCGGGCTGACAATGACCTGATCAGGGGAGAGAGAGGTAGAAACAGGGGGTGAGAGAAAGGAGGTAGGGGAAACTGAGAGATATGCGGGGGGAGGAGGGGGGAGAAAGAATGAAGGGAACAGAGGGTGAGAGAAAGGAGGGGTAGTAACTGCTAGAGGGAGTGGAAAGGGACGATGAAAAAAGCGTGGAGCAGCTGAGACAAACAGAGAAACACTGTTCATCGAAGAACTCGAAACAGTGCAGTAGATCTGACTTTCTGGATTATTTTACACGGTCGTACATACCAGGTTCATGGGTCTTATATGAAGGATGAAAGGCAGTTTCGTGTTATTTTTTAAACACATTCCATTAAAAAAATTTTCCTGAAAAATTTATCCTTATTGCTAATTAATAGTTGTCATTTTACCACGTAATAGAATCTTTAAATTCGTACCCTTTCCGAAATGTTTTGTATAACTTTTGGCATTTCAAAATCAATGTACGTAGACATGTAATCTAAAAAAAAGTAACAGCACCTTGATTTTGGAAAATTACTTGTAATGTATATAATTTTTTTAAATAGGTCAAACAATTCCTTTATACAAAGCACAATAACTTCGAGTTTTTTTTTTTTTTTTAGTTTTCAAATTACTTTTTTGTGATTTTTAACGAATAATTATTCTACCATTGATACAAACATTTCCTTGAATATTTTTAATGTCATGTAAGTATTTTTTAACAAATATTATAATATATTAATTTATCCAACATATAAATTTATCCCACAAATTTATCCCATATAAAAATTTATCACTTGTAAATTTGACCCACATAAATTCATCCCACAAAAATTAATTCTAAATATAAATTCTTCAGTTATACAAACTCATCTCGCATATAAATTTGAGGCTTAATTTCCTAGTTTCATATTCACAGATTTTAAAGTATTTCGACTAGTAAAATTTAAAAAAAAAAATCATGGGCATTTTATAAATTCTTAATACAGGGAAAATTGTTTTTAATTACGAAATTCTCATTTTCAACAAATAATTATCTGATAATTATCTTGATTAAACCTGACATAATATTTAGCGATAATGATGACTGGAATATTTAACGGCGCTAAATTCGCCAGGGTAATACAGCACGCGAGGAAATGAGAATATCAGGTGTGATCTAATGACGGGGAAGGTAGTTGAAGTTCCTTGGATCAAGAGCCCTTAATTAACATTGTACATTATGTATATATATATATATATATATATATATATATATATATATAATCTCTGGAAAATCCTACCTAATATTTAAAAAAAGGTCTACGTATGCATCTATAAAAATACGGTCGGGGTTTTGTAAGAAAAATTAATACAATATTTAAAAAAAAAAAGCTCAAAGTGACTAGCCTATTGTTGAAATAAACAAAAATGATGCTTTATACTTCTATATAAAAGAATAATGCTCTTTTTAAAATACATAAAACATACTGGAAAGAAAAACAAAAGTAGTTTGAAAAATATAGATCACGAGGCTGTGTAAATCTTTAAAAAAAAAAGAAAAAAAAAAAGAAAAAGCGATTCAGACATTTAAAAAAAAAAGTAGCCCCCACGAGATAGAATTCATTTATCACAAAGTTAGTCAGGGGAGCACCGGTGAGAAAAGGCAGAGCCCATAATCTGGATTTGAACTTTTCATGGGTTGTGATGAGACGTAAATGGCTGCCCAAGCGATGGAACTCTGCCATTGAAAGGAAAATCGTGGGAGAAATCTTGGAGCAACAAATATGAAAAATGGTTTGGCCCAGGAGCTAGAACTCCACCATTGCGGTCTTATGTGAAAATTTTACACAAGATCCAAGAGTTGGAACGCAGCCATTGTAAGATTATGTGAACACGTCACACAGGACCCAAGAGCTGAAACACAACCATCGCAGATGGCTGTGTTTACTAGAAAACTTCCCACTAGTCCCAAGAGCTAGCGTCGACCTACAGCCAGAGCACAACCACGGGGAGTGAATTCACGGGATAGGCAAACTTGGTATATCTGTCTTAATATTTAGAAGGGTACTGATACTCAAGAGGTGCAGGCCAAACTCAGAAGCCTATTCGAAAAAGAAACCTTGCGAGGGGTGTGATCTGGTAATTATCTGAAAGAGTGACCAGAACCTTGGAATTAGTTCAGCCTCGAAATGTACTTCCCATCAGGTCAAAGAGAGTCTTTCCAATGGCCAGGAGCAAGAGTCCCAACTAGGAGATAAACTCCAGAGGTATTTAGTGTGTGGATGAGTGATAGGGATACCGGAAGGATGTTGCCGGGGATCAATGCTCCCGCGGCCTAGTCCACGATCAGGCATTCCAATAAACTAAGGCCACACGCAGTCCAACATCCAAACCACAGCCCAGCTGGTTTGGAACTGATTAAAGTAACTTGTCTTGCTCCCTCTTGAAGATAGCCAGAGGTTTCTTGATAATTCCCCCTAAACACAGAGGGAGGACGTTGAAGAGTCAGGGATCTCGATTTGAAAGGTAATACATTTTCCTAATGAGCAGCTTCCATCTACCTCCTTTCCTCTCTACTTGTTCCAAATAAAACGTCAGCCATCATACCCTGTCACCAAACTCCACACCATAAACATATGAGTGTGTGAAAAAAAAATTACTGACTTCAACCTCTCTGTCTATCCACCCGTTCCTTTATTCCATCTCAGCCTTTTATTTTTCTTCATCCTTCCCTTCATCCTTCTCTCCATCTCTCCTTTCATCATTCTCTCCCTTCCTTCATCCCTCCCTCCCCTCCATCATTCCTCTTGGAAATAAATGGTATAAAATACCGACACAATGGAAATATAAACACATATGCAGTATAATGTGATCCTTTATTGACAACGTTTCACCCACACAGTGGGCTTTTTCAAGTCACACACAGATCTACCTGGAGTGGAAGGTACGGGAGTATTTATAGTCATGTTCAGAATGTTGAGGTCAGGTGGAGAATGCTGCATCTGATGATCTACCGGGTGGGGTTACAGAGTCTTGGGTAGCTTGGCAGGGGTATTGGACAAGTGTGAGTAGACCTTCTGCAGTGTTCTATGTTCTTATGTGGGATAGCGATGAAGAAGTTTCTTGGCGAGTGGTTCAGCTATGTTATAGAAGCCGTTGTTCTGGTTGAAATTGTTGGTTATAGAGATAAACGATGATTCCAGGATTCTTCGGTATTGAGTGTTGTCTTCTGTGGCGATAAGTCTTGAGTTTCTGTAGTTAATTAAATGGTTGTGTGAATTCTGAACATGACTATAAATACTCCCGTACCTTCCACCCCAGGTAGATCTGTGTGTGACTTGAAAAAGCCCACTGTGTGGGTGAAACGTTGTCAATAAAGGATCACATTATACTTCATGTGTGTTCATATTTCCGTCATTCCTCTTCTTCATCTCTACCTCCTTTCCTCCCTTACTACCGTTAAGACTTTCCTCTACACGCCATCTTTTACCTGACCACACAAGCGCCACGCCCACTCCACACAAACAACAACCACGCCCCCACACGCCCAAATAAACTCATTCCCCGTCATCCTGAGGCCAAGCATGTAAACAAACATTAATAAACACTGCACTTTAATTCATTTTGGATGAAGTTTATGCACATATGAACGGTATGCAAATGACCTGGTGGAGTTGGCAGGTTAATTATATGTATTTTCTTTTATTTTCTTTTTTCGTGTTTACAAACTTTCGAGTAATTTTGGGGCGGGAGCCTCGTTTCACAAATATATGAAAAGGAGTATTAATTAACGTACGTGTGTGTGTGTGTGTGTGTGTGTGTGTGTGTGTGTGTGTGTGCGCGTGTGTGTGTGTGTGTGTGCTCGCGCGCGCGCGCGTGTGTGTGTGTTTAAACTGGATCCATCACCGCCTATCCTAACTTTTAAAAACGCCTCCCTGAAGAAAAAAGGAAGCACGACATAGTCTCTCCTGCGCGCCATCTACCGGACAAACGACAAACTTGAGTTTTACTTACGGCCCAATTTCCACTTCTACGGTGTCCATCCCAGCCTCCACTCTGTGGTGGGATGCTTCCAGGATTCCCGCCTCTCTCTCTCCCTGCATTTATCGTCCGTTCCTCCATTTCTTCCTCCATTTCACGTAGATCTCATTATCTCTTGCTGCCCTTTCTTCCTGTACCCCTCTTGTGGCTCTTTCTTGCTGTTTCCGTTTCTCTTTCATTCTGTCTTTCAATTTTTACAACTGGGGATGTTGACCGGTTCTCTCTCTCTCTCTCTCTCTCTCTCTCTCTCTCTCTCTCTCTCTCTCTCTCTCTCTCTCTCTCTCTCTCTCTGTTTCAGCTGATTAGTAGAAGCTGGAAGCCAGAACTCAAAATAATTTGGGATTATGACAACAAAAATATTGCATTCTGATCCCGTCTCTGTTTTTAGTGATTCCGATAGTAAATTTTTTTAAATTTGTTTTTTTGCTGATGAATAGAGATGCATGTCTACTCCAGAATTTTAGTTTGGATATTCGTGCTCGATTTGTCCGTCATGGTGTATGTGTCTCTCGTGTTTTCACCAGTGCCAAAAGCAGATGATTTTGACTTTTTATTTTTATGCAGACGATGTTCAGTGATAGGATTATTTTTTTTTTTTTGTTAGAGATGAGTATTTGGAACTTTCTGGGTTTTTTTCTGTTTCTATCTCTGGGTTTTTTTTTAGTGTCATAAAGCATTTTAGAACTCGCTTGCCATGGGTTCAATCCCTGCCCGTTTCGTGGCTTGTGTACAATAGTGTTATGATTTCGTGAGATATAAAGCATTTCTTCATTACTGAAGAATATTGCGATTTTTGGCCACTTTGATAACAGAATCATATAAAAAAAAACTATAGGCCAGTCATCAAAATGTTATGAATTGAGAGCAGCTGATCGTTATTTTAGAGGATCGTCTCCAATATCGTGATATGAATGGCATTCTCACTGTGTTGGGTCGTTCACAGCGTGAATAACTAAGCGGGAAGATGCCCATAGCAGCTCCTCTGTTACAGTTACACTGCTTGTAATAATAATGTATTGTATATAGTTCCTTGAATGAGTCTGCTTGCTACATTCTCTAAAATAATGTGACGTAAATCTTCCGATAATGAGGAAGCCAGTGGAAAGGAATACAATTTTTTTCTACCATTCCTCTTGTAATTAAAGACTTTGCATCAAATTAGTTTTTCGTAAATAATCGAATTGCTTCCAATTTTCATCCACATCGTCAAAATATTTTCATTCGTACATTGTGGATTTATTTGGGGTATAACAATGAAGTCAGCTTTTCCGCGTAAGTTTCACGGGCGCGCACACGGAACAGCGATGGAGTGCAGTGACGGTGTTTTTGGCTAGTCAGGGAAACGATGTCACAATGTAGATACTAATCAAATGATGACTTTCTCAGTAATTAAGCAGACGCTGAGATGCTCTTGACTATACATCACATTACACAATGAATGGAGCATGTCACTTTTCTTGAGCATCCTCGTAAAGTACGGCGTTCGACATGGTGGTTTATCTCTCATATTCTTGATTAACTTGAATTTCATCAAAGACCCATTCAGGTTTTCTGCTTATTGGCAAGGACCATCAGCAAAGGAAAAAAATGACAGACTGAGTTTCAGAGCTCACAGGCAGACGTGAACGAGGTATTGCTCAAAGACTGTCAATGCAATCACATGATATATCTGACATTGAAGCCATTGAGACATCATCTGATAACCAGTGTGACCTTTACATGGCTTGCGGATATTCTTGATACCAGGAAATGTAAAACGTGACGTCGGGTAGCCCAGGGTCATGCTAAGCTCTTGTTTCGCGCTTGACAGCTTGTGGTGATGTAAGTAAAAGCTGGCGTACACATGACTGTCATTTTACTAAACCCAAGTAGCACTACCGTTGGATTACGCATTCTTGCCATGTTTGTGACGCCAGATGGTGTTATAGCTGCCTTGCGCATAATTGTACCGTTACTAACATTAATGGTTTACGAATATCATCACTTGTTATCAACGGTGACACACGTTTATACACTTGCCCACTGCGAACACGGTTTATTTTAGGGATTTACATTATACACGAAATATCAAATCATTAATAAAAAGCAATTCCAGAGCATTAATATTCAAAAGGATATTAAAACTTTTTCATCGCCACTTTGTATTTGATTTTTCCCAATCCTGTTACAATTCTGCTTTATTAAACCAATAAGGGTGAGGAGAAATTTGATCTTAATCCCATAGTTGATTAACTGTTTTACTTAATAAAAAAAAGGGATGAGAACTTTTTTTTTTCTCTTCTCACTGCACTGTTTTATTAAACCAAAATAGAAGAGAATCTCTGTCCTACTGTAACTACAGAATTTTATTAGAGGGCAAAGAGCATGTGTCCTCCAGGCCTTCTGTTAATATAGTGTCTTCGTTTTGTTTATTAAACTGAAAAAGAAAGGAGCGCATGCTGTAAAAGGAAAAGACTCCCTCTCGCTCTCACAAAGTTCCGAGTACAAAGACATTCTTTTGCTGTTATTCCGAGTGAGCTGCGACAGAATAATGGTGACGGACACCGGCTCGCGAGGCTGCAACTGTGTGTTGAATATTGGTATCCTGATGCACCTCGAGGCAGTGCCCAGATGCTGCATTGTGGGATAATAACAGGTGCTGTGATTAGCAGTAAGAGGTGTAGTAGACAGCGTTTTATTTGGCTAATTAAAGTTTGGTGGTCAGTGAAAACTGGCAAGAGACATCGTCGCTAACCACTACGAATTTTCACCTCCTGATGGAGAAAGATGCATTCGTTCATTTCCCCTCCGACACCATTAGACTCGTCTTCGTTGGAGCGTAGGAGACCTGCGTCAAAATGGCTAAAATTGGGTAGCTCAACTGCCCCACTTCCCGAACTTGTCACACTATATCAACCCAACTTAAAAATGCTTTTGAAGGTAACCTAAGAAAAGATAGGCTGCTCGTTATAGTCCCGGAGAGGATATTTATACTCCCATCTTGATAAGGATACGCCTGTTTATATCTCAGTCATCGCTGTCGTCAGAAATAATGGACCAAACTAGAGTATATATCAAGCGATGAACTGAACCCGAGCGTATAAAGTCGCTAGCTATACGGGATTAGAACGGACTTCAAGGTCGTCCGGTTTTCAGTTCAGATTTGAGAGCGTCATCCACTGTTGTAAGCACGGTAATGCGAATGTTATTCGTAATTCGTTTCCCATCTTATGTTAATAAAGAATATATATATCGTAGAAGGGATCTAAAATTATTTTGTGATAGATTAATTTCTGTGTTTTTCACTTGTGCTGTGATACAGTGTAAGATGATTGACTTAACACAAAAAAAAATCACGTCTTTTTCCCACTCATTATTTCAGTCACATCTTATACCATTATATTTTTAATGTAATTGTTTTCCTTCGTTAACTAATAGATTATTATATAGTAAATGTAACAACACGATATTTTCTTTAAGATTTTTTATTAATATATGACAAATTCTATCGTTATGATTTAGTTTTGCATAATTAATTTTCGTAAAGATTCCCTTTAATAAATATATTGGGCACTGAAGAATGGTTGCGTATTAATAATAATAATATCGGTTTAGCGCTTTGTTTGATTATTATATTATTTTTATTTATATAATAAATTCAAACCCGTAGGCGTCATAGAGCTACTGCGGAAAGAAAGATAATCAGGTTTATTTCAAGGAAAGAAAAGTTAGCTAAAGTTTCTTGGATCAAGATCCCTTCACCGGCATCAAGGCACCTATGGGATGCAGATGAAGTGACAGTCAAATATGGGGGTTTGGCGGCACCCATGCGCCGCCTGTAGGTGAGGCGGAGAAACTTGAGTGTAAACAAAGAGAGAAACCATACCCCCGGCAGGGATTGAACCCGCGATCATAGTCTCAAAACTCCAGTCCGTCGCGTTAGCCACTAGACCAGCTAGCCACAATAAGATTCATCCAACTAGGTATATTTCTACACCATAGGAAGGTTAGCACAGGCACCACTGTGACCACAAATGCAAGTTTTTACAGACGAATCTCCAGCCAGCGTGGCCGTGACGAACTCTAGCTCAAGTCCCTTCACTGCCGTCAACATGACTCAAGAAATCGTAATGACACGATTGCAAACAAACCATACCCCCGGCCGGGATTGAACCCGCGTGTCATTACGATTTCTTGAGTCATGTTGACTGCAGTGAAGAGACTTGAGCTAGAGTTCGTCACGGCCACGCTGGCTGGAGATTCGTCTGTAAAAACTTGCATTTGTGGTCACAGTGGTGCCTGTGCTAACCTTCCTATGGTGTAGAAATATACCTAGTTGGATGAATCTTATTGTAGCTAGCTGGTCTAGTGGCTAACGCGACGGGCTGGAGTTTTGAGACTCTATGACCGCGGGTTCAATCCCGGCCGGGGGTATGGTTTGTTTGCAATCGTGTCATTACGATTTCTTGAGTCAAACAAAGAGAGCTCTGAGACCGACGCCTCACGTATTACCTACTAATATGTAAGTTAGTAATTACGTGTTATGTGGGGAGGGGCACTGTACACCCACTACGGATTTCCTTTTATACCGTGCACAGTTAATGACATGTTAGTACTAGTAGGTACAATGTGTACTTAAAGCGTCATGTCCATCCTAATTTTTGTATTTCATTTCTTTGCAGCTAGGGAGATTCGTTATCTTGTATCTGAATAAAGTATTATCAGCACACACCCAAATGTCTTTTTGACCAACATCTACCTCCTTTTCCTTGAAAAGTGGAGTAGAGAGAGGTCCTCCACACCACACTGTCACGGGCCACAGGCAGTCGGTCCTCTCACAGATTACAGCGACGTAGACAAACACAGACATTCTCTTGGTAAACTGCCACTCAGCCTCGACACGTGCTGACGAGAGGGAATGAAGTGGCCCACTTAATCCATAATTAAGTTGCACCGTGCAGTTATAAAGATGTAGCCTTGAAGCCTAACCTGAACACATCCCTGGAAGTGGCAACGCCTGTTAGCTGCTGTGAAGGTCTGTGGTGTTGACAGTAATGGAAGTAGGATAAGTGATACTGCTCATTTAACTCGTCCCTCAGTCCAAAAAAGTCTTGTATCACTTTCAACCTGGAACTCAGAAGTGTCTTTGGACTGGCAGCAACTTATCTACACAATAACTCAGGGTAGCTTTAAACGCGCTCATTGACAACAATGAACGTCTTGGAACGCCTGGCTAACAATCAAAAGGATCCGGGATCGATTAACGAGTTGAGCGATACATATAGGCAAGTCTCCTTACACCTGTTGACTCTGGTTATTTAAACAGTTGACGAGTTCCTCGGTAGTATACGACGCATCCTAACAGGCGAAAATATACCTTTTATATAAAGCTGGGCTTCAAACTGAAAGATAACTGTTGATTGCCAGTAAACTGAACTTTGTAAATAGAAAAAACTGAACTCAAAACTCTGAAGAATGCCTGTTGCTCCCACGACCGCAAGAGATCTTGCACCTAGATATAAGAGCTAAAAGTGGATCATATCCCCACCTTCCTAAACGGTCTAGAAAAAAAAAGAAGAGGAGAAAGGGAGGAAACCAGAAATTATTCTGGTTACCCCCTCTACCAGCGAGGAGAAATAAGCAAATGCAGCAACTCCAGCACGGCACAACTGTCCTAAGCACAAATAGGTCAGGAGGCTCGATAATTTTCGTACTCACGGAATAATGCAGCGAAGTTAGATAATTAACCCGTGTTTAATTATTACACGGGAAGAGCTTTTATTTGACACTTCACTGAAACAATTGTTTTTCATTTCACGTTGCCCCCAAAATTAATGTAATCATGACAGGCTTGTCACCCACATTTGTGATTTGTACGCATGTCATGTGCTTCAATCTATTTTTTCTCTCCTCCACTTCCACCTCGCTTTCTGCCACTTCTCTTCATATTGCTCAGCATTTGTGTACACAATGATGACACGACACTGCGCCCGAAATTTTTATTTTATACAATAAAAGAATCGTTTATTTAACTTACAAACGCTACCAGAATAAAAATATTGGGAGAGATTTTGTAAAATCGCCAGTCGTATTCCAGTTCAGCACCGGGGACAGTTGTTTGGGCAGTTTAAACCAGCCTTCTCCCCCACGCATCACCAATCTAGCTCTCAAAATGCGTATTTCCTCTTACGTGCTAGCGCACAGTCAAATACGTGTAATAAAAGGGGGGGCGCTGGGTTTTTAATGTGAGAGTTCACGGTCAGGATTAGTAGTAGGTGGAGAGGTCCGAGCCAGCCAGGTAACAGCTTGTTCCTTCACGATTACAAGTCACGACAGAGCTGAAGGGGGCTCTTTTGTTTCTAGTGGGCTTTCCCGGGACGCTGTCTTGGTCTTCATCATCAATATACTTCCTACGTAAAAGTGTTTTGTGTTAATAAAGTCCCATTTTAAAGCAAATAACTTGTGTATGGCTTTATAACCAATACAAAACGCTATATTTAAGGATAAAATGTATCATATCGCAGATTTGCATTTATACACCACTCTTCAGTTCAGAATGAGAGAGAGAGAGAGAGAAAGAGAGAGCACCCAGTGAAGAACAAGAAGCATACACAACACTCTGTATCAATTGTGACCTCACGCTGGGCTAGGCGACCCAGTGGAAAACTTTACCGACACATCTGCCACTGATGAAAAAAGTTTGAAAAAAACAACAGTAGAAAACAATTTAAAATATGCAGGAGGCGTTAATCTCTTGCACTTCGAAGCTGCCCATTATTGTGCGTGTTAGGCTACGTCGGATCACTGACTGACTGAACTTCTTGAAATAATGATTAGGTAGAAATTCTGAAGCTTAAAGTAAAATTACAATATTTGCTTCATTATGGACCAGGTGAGATGGGAAGTTACCGAGGAACTACGGAAGCTCGTTCATTCATAGTCTCTCAGTGACCCAGATATTATTATTGTTCTTGGGGCTATTAAAAAAATATGGAGCTTGGGATTATGTTCAACAAAGATGCCTAAGATAAATAAAAATCAAGGTATCTGGGGCTGTCGATAACAAAAGTGCTTGGCACTTTTGATAAAAAAAAAGGTACCTGGTGCTCTTAATAATGATACCTGGGACTGTTCACTTAAACATGCGAGTTTAAAAATATATTGACTTTTAAATTTACGTCAGTTGGTCGGGCGCAGCAAAGGGTCAGAGTTCACCCCGCTCTCTAGCAAATTTAAATTGGTAATTTCAAATAGGTAACCAGATAACTAGGTACATACGTCCATGATCAGACTGGACAAAATTGGCAGCATGTGTGATAACAAAAACAGAGCGACCAAGCTGCCTCCGTACCAACCTAAACAGCTCACAAACGTATGGGCAACCCGGCCACCGAAACAACCACACCACAAGAACGTGGACGCCCCAGCTACCAAACCGAACTCCACAAGAACACGCGGGTAACCCAGCCACCAAAACAAACTCCACTACAAGAACACGCGGGTAACCCAGCCACCAACATAAACTCCACCACATAGCTCATACCGTGGATGGTTACATCAAACTCTTGTCTCGCAAGCAAGGAGCTCCACGAGGAAAATGTTATATCGGAAAAGCGATATTATCGTCATTCGCATTTATGACTCTGTTTGTAGCTGACTTGGCTGGCTAGCTGGATGGATGGTTGGTTGGCCGCCTGCCTGCCTGCCTGCCTGCCTGCCTGCCTGCCTGGTTGGGCTAAGTATTTGGCTAGCTGACTGGTTTGAATGCTGGGCTGGCTAGCTGTATGGTTGGGTGACTGGCTGGTTGACTCGTTAGCCGACTGATTGGCTAGCTGGATGGATGGATGAGTGAATGGAGGAGAGACCATTATAGAATGTATCAGTAGCAGTGAATAGAGAAAACAGCAGTGACAGAGGTGAAGGAAAGAAGGATGTGAAGCAATGGAATGGGAGGCAATGGAAGGGGGTGTTGGAACAAGGAACTTCTCTCACTTATTCATCGACAACCTAAATGTTTTACAAGATCCAAAACACCGTCTTCTTACGAGGCTTTAAGAGCCCATTAAAAATTTTTACCTCTGGAAGTTTATCCTCCCAAAAAAGTTTACGGTAGTTCACTTTTACCGGACCTCTGCCTCTTCCCTTCAGCGGGACGTCTCCCGAGGTTAACTAGAAGGAAGGGGGCGACGCACAGAATATTGTAAGAGATACAGAGAAGAAATGCCGATGAAACACCTGGATAATTTTATGAGCTAATATACTTCTTTTTTGTTAAGAGAAGCCGTCTGAAAAGGATACTCATTTCCTTCTTTATTCGTCAAGAAAGCAGTGTCTTACTGCGGGTCGTAATCCTAAGACGGCCCACACAGTCGGCGCCTTAAGACGATTTTAGATAATTAACAAGCGGTAAATCCGTTGACCTTATGGCTCTGGAGGGTGGTTGCTGGCGTGGGCTAAAGACGTGGGCCTTTGAATGTGTTTTAATCCCTTGGCACTACACTGGCGTGTAGTGGCTCATACAGCGGTACACGTTTTACCATATGGCAGGACCAAGTAGCAGATGCCTCTTGAACACAGTCTTGTTTCTATGATATCACGCAAGAGCCGAGGCAACAGAGGTGCTCCAACAAACTTTACGTAGAACCTCTGTGTAACTTTCCTGATATCTATGACTTTGCATTTGCCAGCTTAGAATGTAGTATCTAGCAGTGTTGTAGTAGTGTGTGCGCTAATGAAAGCTTAACTTAATCTGATGAGCAGAGGCTGCACTCATCCCAACAGAGGCTGCACCCATCCCAACAGAGGCTGCACCCATCCCAACAGAGGCTGCACCCATCCCAACAGAGGCTGCACCCATCCCAACAGAGGCTGCACCCATCCCAACAGAGGCTGCACCCATCCCAACAGAGGCTGCACCCATCCCAACAGAGGCTGCACCCATCCCAACAGAGGCTGCACTCATCCCAACAGAGGCTGCACTCATCCCAACAGAGGCTGCACCCATCCCAACAGAGGCAGCACCCATCCCAACAGAGGCTGCACCCATCCCAACAGAGGCTGTACCCATCCCAACAGAGGCTGCACCCATCCCAACAGAGGCTGCACCCATCCCAACAGAGGCTGCATCCATCCCAACAGAGGCTGCACCCATCCCAACAGAGGCTGCACCCATCCCAACAGAGGCTGCACTCATCCCAACAGAGGCTGCACCCATCCCAACAGAGGCTGCACTCATCCCAACAGAGGCTGCACCCATCCCAACAGAGACTGCACTCATCCCAACAGAGGCTGCACTCATCCCAACAGAGGCTGCACTCATCCCAACAGAGGCTGCACCCATCCCAACAGAGGCTGCACCCATCCTAACAGAGGCTGCACTCATCCCAACAGAGGCTGCACCCATCCCAACAGAGGCTGCACTCATCCCAACAGAGGCTGCACTCATCCCAACAGAGGCTGCACCCATCCCAACAGAGGCTGCACCCATCCCAACAGAGGCTGCACCCATCCCAACAGAGGCTGCACCCATCCCAACAGAGGCTGCACCCATCCCAACAGAGGCTGCACCCATCCCAACAGAGGCTGCACCCATCCCAACAGAGGCTGCACCCATCCTAACAGAGGCTGCACTCATCCCAACAGAGGCTGCACCCATCCCAACAGAGGCTGCACCCATCCCAACAGAGGCTGCACCCATCCTAACAGAGGCTGCACCCATCCTAACAGAGGCTGCACCCATCCTAACAGAGGCTGCACCCATCCCAACAGAGGCTGCACCCATCCTAACAGAGGCTGCACCCATCCTAACAGAGGCTGCACTCATCCCAATAGAGGCTGCACTCATCCCAACAGAGGCTGCACTCATCCCAACAGAGGCTGCACTCATCCCAATAGAGGCTGCACTCATCCTAACAGAGGCTGCACTCATCCCAACAGAGGCTGCACCCATCCCAACAGAGGCTGCACCCATCCCAACAGAGGCTGCACCCATCCCAACAGAGGCTGCACTCATCCCAACAGAGGCTGCACCCATCCCAACAGAGGCTGCACTCATCCCAACAGAGGCTGCACTCATCCCAACAGAGACTGCACTCATCCCAACAGAGGCTGCACCCATCCCAACAGAGACTGCACTCATCCCAACAGAGGCTGCACCCATCCCAACAGAGACTGCACTCATCCCAACAGAGGCTGCACCCATCCCAACAGAGACTGCACTCATCCCAACAGAGGCTGCACCCATCCCAACAGAGGCTGCACTCATCCCAACAGAGACTGCACTCATCCCAACAGAGGCTGCACCCATCCCAACAGAGGCTGCACTCATCCCAACAGAGGCTGCACCCATCCCAACAGAGGCTGCACTCATCCTAACAGAGGCTGCACCCATCCCAACAGAGGCTGCACTCATCCTAACAGAGGCTGCACCCATCCCAACAGAGGCTGCACTCATCCCAACAGAGGCTGCACCCATCCCAACAGAGGCTGCACTCATCCCAACAGAGGCTGCACTCATCCTAACAGAGGCTGCACTCATCCTAACAGAGGCTGCACTCATCCTAACAGAGGCTGCACCCATCCCAACAGAGGCTGCACTCATCCTAACAGAGGCTGCACCCATCCCAACAGAGGCTGCACCCATCCCAACAGATTCTGCACCCATCCCAACAGAGACTGCACTCATCCCAACAGAGGCTGCACCCATCCCAACAGAGACTGCACTCATCCCAACAGAGGCTGCACCCATCCCAACTCTCCTTCAGCTCCCCGAAACTCCGTCTCCCTCCTTCATAACTCTACTTACTTTCCCAAAGACTTCCACCTCTTCTTCACAATTATCAGTCCAGCCCTAAAATCCTCCATTTCTTCCTCAAAGGTTTCTCGACAACAAGCCTTCTATTAAAACCATTACCCTCTGTCTTCAAAACCCATTATCTCCTTTTTTTCTACAAAAACCAATTTTACTGGCTAAAAACTGTTATCCCTCCCCAGCTCATTTCAGAGCCCAGCCCTATGTGAATTATACTACCACCTCCCAGGATGCGACCCACACCAGTCTGCTAACACCCAGGTACCTACTTGCTGATAGGTGAACAGGGGACAACAGGTGTAAGAAAACACACCCAATGTTTCCAACACTCTTCAGGTCACTTGTTCTATCTAGGCTGGAATATTGCTGCACACTAACAGCACCTTTCAAGGCAGGTGAAATTGCTGACCTAGAAAATGTACAGAGAACCTTCACGGCGCGCATAACGGAGATAAAGCACCTCAAATACTGGGAGCGCTTGAGGTTCCTGAACCTGTATTCTCTGGAACGCAGGCGGGAGAGATACATGATTATATACACCTGGAAAATCCTAGAGGGATTAGTACCGAACTTGCACACGAAAATCACTCACTACGAAAGCAAAAGACTTGGCAGACGATGCAACATCCCCCCAATGAAAAGCAGGGGTGTCACTAGCACGTTAAGAGACCATACAATAAGTGTCAGGGGCCCGAGACTGTTCAACTGCCTCCCAGCATACATAAGGGGGATTACCAACAGACCCCTGGCAGTCTTCAAGCTGGCACTGGACAAGCACCTAAAGTCGGTTCCTGATCAGCCGGGCTGTGGCTCGTACGTTGGTTTGCGTGCAGCCAGCAGCAACAGCCTGGTTGATCAGGCTCTGATCCACCAGGAGGCCTGATCACAGACCGGGCCGCGGGGGCGTTGACCCCCGGAACTCTCTCCAGGTAAACTCCAGGTAATCACACCACGTACACCCAGTGAGAGCTGAGTGCGCTACCTACCGAGCTACGGGACACCTTATCAGGCTTTCTTTCAACCAATAAGAAACTTCAGTCCTCCTCGCAGCGCTTCCACCATTCTCGAAGACCCTCCAGCCTTCACAATCCTCTCTGAATTTTTATCCTCTCAGATCTCTGAGCTGCGAGACCTGTATTCCTACCCAATTTCATTTAAATCCGTCTATCCGCTTTCGAGTTATTCCATATATAGCATTCAAACGTGACGCTCACTACTGCACACTCGCATAAATAACTCAAATATTGGATAATTATCCTTGTATTAACTAGTGTATTACCCAAACACTAGAAGGAAGAGCCTCAAACGTAGATAACGAAATTAATGTTCCCACATCAGAAAACAAGCCGAGTTGAGTATGTGAGAGTGAGAGAAGAGAGAGTGAGAACTATAGACGGAATCATTAACTACTTTCATCAAGAAAAGTTTAAGTAAATCATAACTCTCATCCTCGTCTGCTCTCGCTCTCTCACCCGCGGCTCACTCTTAAGCCACACTTAAAACTTTACATGATGCAAATGAAGTAGGAAAAAAAATACGTTCTCTCCACCTGTGATTTTACGCCCCTGAATAAACTGCGTTTTTTTTTCAGAACTTGGTGAGAATGCGTCGGGTCAGTCTAATACAAAGTTTACTCCTCTAAATCATTACATTTTTTTTTGTATATTTCAGTTCAAAACAAGAACAGTATAACACAAATGTAAGATAACAAGTAAATCTTGTATCCTCTACCTGCATCCAGTATACTCTACATATATACATCTGTACATGGCACTCACGTAGCCCAGACACCTTAAGTTACACCGACGTTTAAAACCAATCGTAAGTTATTTATAATGAATGTTCTGCATGACCCTAGTGGGTTTAGCGCTTGGTTTTGATTTTAATAATTATAAATGCACCCAAGCCAATTGTTTGAGTAAAAGCGAAAATTGGAACTTACACAACCCATAACCAGGGCGAAGTTTACACAGTTAAAAAAAAAAAAAAAGCGTCATCACAAAAAATTCGAAGCCACACAGATGATGCAATTTCTAGTTTCAGGTTTATTAGTTATATTAGTTAATTGACACATTTGAACGCAGACAGCCAAAACCTAAAAAAAAAAAATGTATATATATTCTCTTAATCTCGCGGAAAGCAAACTGATTTAATTTTAAAAATTAATTTGGAGCATTAGTACCTAAACACTCTCAAGCAGGTTTGAAGCCGTTCACAAGAGGCTTTCTTTAGATTGTCACACAGAAATGATATCCGGGAATGATGTGCATAAAATTGGCCAGAGAGCATCTGTTCATACCATTAGTTGCCCGAACCTTTCCCTCGTTACGGTGCAGTGACAATGAAAAAAAATATTGAAGCCTACTCCATGAAGCATTCTCAAGTTAAAACGAACAACTTCTAGGAAGAAAAAATTAGGTAACAACTTGATGGTATTCCTTTGGGGATACCTAAAAAATAAGTATTTAACTTTTTCTCACTTAATCCAAGTAGAGCATACATTCTTGCCAGATCTATTAAACATTTTTTCACTTGAGTGATGCTTAGGGAGTAACGTCGCATCAAACTTTTATAGCCAACTCGAAAATACAATTTCCTGCGTTCCTGAAACTCCGGGGGTATAGAATGTTTTTTTTTATTTTTTTTAGCTTGCCGTGGCGTTCAGCAGAAGGATATCACTACTTCACTCAGACTTCCAAGATAGCTTGTGTTGGTTGAAAGATATCGCTGCCTCACACAGAATTTCAAGATAGCCTATGTAAGGGGAAGACTATCAGTTTTACTCAACGTCCCGAACATCTTTTCTTAAAGTCGAAGGATATTGCTGCTTCACTCAGACGACTTAAATAGTCTGTATTCACCGAAGCTTGACTATGGGAGTAGTTCCAGCTCCTGGTCCAGCCTCTTTAACCTTCAATCGATCTTCATCTGGCTCGTTTAACATTTTTTTCGCTACTTTAACACTGAAGAAGTATTTCTGAACGTTAATGTGGTTCGTCTCAGTGTTCAGTTTTCCACAAAATTTGGTCTATCCGATGATACACATTCTAGCCTTGAATTCCCTGTCGGTCTTTCTTGGTCTCTTTGATGTCCTGACCGCATTTTCCTTGTCCTCGTGTAACTGCTTTTTCAGTGATTTTGTTCCGGTCCTTTAATTTTATTTCCTCAGGCCTGTTAACTAGTCTAGATGCAGACCTTTGGACTTCCTTAGCCTTCCATTTTTAAGATCAGAACTGGACTCCAACCTGGTGCTGAAATTTCGAAGACTGGCCTAATATGCGTGATAAAAAAGAATTAGAAAGACTTCATGTTTATGTTCATGATACCAGCTGTCACAATGGCTGGACCGGGAGCGAAGACTCGTTCCCGACAGCCACTAAACGAGGAAAATTACCGAACACCTGGAAAACCGCTGATGTAACTCCAGCGAACTCCAGCGTTAAAAAAAAAAAACAAGCTGACTGCACTAAATTACAGATAGTTATTCCCGACCACGCTGACATGCAACGAATTGGTTTTTAAGAAAGAGACCAGTAGGCCTTAATGGCAAAGCACTACCGCACAGCAACAGCACGGTTCTAGAGATGACAAATCCTGCCTTATGATATAGATAAAGTCCATGAAATACTTGTAGAGATTAGACAGACGTGAGAGGGGATACCTGTGCCCCATATTCGTTAGTTGTAAGTAAGCATATATCAGGGTGCCGCCTATAAAATTAAAGAACACATTAGAAAGACAGGTTAAAGCAACTGGGGTATTTGAAAGAGGAGTAAAGAGAGCTAAGCAACAGAAAACCAAGAGTTACGATAAACGAAGTATCTGGTTGCGTGAACGTAACTATCAGGTCCAGCAAGTCTGCTTTAAGATCAGTGTTCTTCCTACGAGACCTAGGATAGTACATGTCCATTTGCAAGGATAAAAAAACTAATTGAGGAAAATCAAAACTGAAGACTATTCTGAAAAGCTGCAAGACAACATGAACCGGAACAAGAATTTTTTTTTATGCAGCGTCATACAGCGCCTTAGGAATGGGAGGCCTAGTAAGAACATAAGAAAGAAGGAACACTGCAACAGGCCTACTGACCCATTAGGAGCAGGTTCATGTCCCCCCCAGATTAGACCAATGACACTCCCCCCCCCCGGATTAGCCCAATGACCCCCCCCCGGATTAGCCCAATGACCCACCCAATCTGATCATCTCCACTCAAGGATGGAGCACTGCACCAGACCCAGCAGCACAAGCTAGTCAGGTCCAACTCACACCCACCCACACCCACTCATGTATTTATCTAACATATTTTTAAAACTACACAACGTTTTAGCCTAAATAACTGTACTCGGGAGTTTGTTCCACTCATCCACAACTCTATTACCAAACCAGTGCTTTCCTATATCCTTTCTGAATCTGAATTTTTCCAACTTGAAACCATTGCTGCGAGTCCTGTCTTGGCTGGAAATTTTCAGCACGCTGTTTACATCCCCTTTATTTATTCCTGTTTTCCATTTATACACCTCGATCATATCCCCCCTAATTCTACGCCTTTCGAGAGAGTGCAGATTCAGGGCCCTCAGTCTATCCTCAGAGGGAAGATTTCTGATACATGGGATCATCTTTGTCATCCTCCTCTGTACGTTTTCCAGTACGTTTTCTCCCCATTTATGCAAACTCTCTGCTGTCTATTTGTCAGCCATGCCTCTACCCAGGAAAAAATTTCTCCTCCTATTCCGTGTGCCTTAAGTTTCCTCAATAGCCTCTGGTGTGGAACTCTATCGAAAGCCTTACTGAAGTCCATATACACAATATCATATTCATTACCATGATCTACCTCCTCAAACACCTTAGTGAAAAAAGTTAGTAAATTCGTAAGACAGGAACGCCCCTTTGTAAAACCGTGTTGAGATTCATTAATCAATCTGTGCCTGTCAAGATGGCTACGAATTGCTTCGACAATTATTGATTCCATAAATTTTCTCACTATGGAGGTAAGGCTTATTGATCTATAGTTCGAAGCCAAGGACCTGTCACCTGCCTTGTAAATAGGTATTACATTTGCTATTTTCCACTTATCAGGCACTATGCCAGTTTGTAGTGATATGTTAAAAAGATTAGCCAAAGGTATGCTAAGTTCCTCTTTACATTCCTTTAACACCTTTGCAAACAGTTCATCAGGGCCTGGGGATTTGTTAGGTTTTAGTTTCTCTATTTGTCTGAGGACCATGTCACTAGTTACCGCAATCGTACAGTTTATTATCATCCTGTTCTACATAATCTATTATTTCAGGAATATCGCTAGTATTTTCCTGGGTGAAAACTGAGAGGAAGTAGGTATTTAGAATTTCACACATATCCTTATCACTGTCAGTGATCTGACCAGAGTTACTCTTAAGTGGGCCAATCTTGTCCCTAATCTTACTTCTGTATACCTGAAAGAATTCTTTAGGGTTAATCTTTGAATCCCTTGCGACCTTAGCCTCATAATCCCTTTTTGCTTTTCTTATTCCTTTCTTTATTTCTCTCTTTAATTGAATATATTGATTTCTTAACTGCCCATCCCCTCTTTTGATACGCCTATATATGCCTCTTTTTTGACCAACGAGATGTTTTAATCTATTGTTCATCCATTTGGGATCATTTTTGTTAGATCTAATTTCCCTACTCGGAACAAAAGTTGTCTGGGCAGCTAGAACTATGCCCTGAAAAACGTCATATTGGCAACCAAGATCACCTACCTGACCCATGGTCAGGACATCCCAATTTAGCCCATCCAGGTAATTTTTCAATCCCATGAAGTCGGCCAAGCGAAAATCTGGGACAGAGATTTGATTGCAGTTGTCTGGGTAATTCCATGATATATTAAAACTAAGTGATTTGTGATCACTTTCCCCAAGCTCATCATTAACCTCAGATTATTAATTAGTGAATCTTTGTTGGCAAGAACCAAGTCAGGCAGATTGTTTCCTCTAGTTGGTTCTGTCACAACCTGTTCTAAAAAGCAATCCTGAACCGTATCAAGAAAGTCACTAGACTCAAGATTTCCTGTCATATTGTTCCAATCAATTTGTCTAAAGTTAAAATCTCCCATTATAACAACATTTTCATATCTAGATGCCTTATGAATTTCGTCCCATAACAGCTTACTGCCCTCCCTATCAAGGTTTGGGGGCCTATAAATCACACCCAAAATTAATTTGTCACGTCCCTCGAGAAACTGTAGCCAAACAGATACTGTGTTCGATGTCTCTAATCTTATATCATGTCTAAGACAACAATTTAAATTTTCTGACATACATCGCCACCCCACCACCCTTCCTGTTGACCCTGTCAGTGTGGAATAGTTTATAACCCTGTATGTTGCATTCAGAAGGCATTTCTCTATCTTTCAGGTTGAACCAGGTCTCTGTTATACCAATAATATCTATATTACCTACACTTGCATGTAATCTTAGCTCATCTATCTTATTTCTTAGACTCCTCCTATTTGTATAGTAAACTTTAAGGGAGCTAGTCACTCGTTGCCCTCTACTATCCCTTTTTGTTTGTTGATCAGTTAATTTGCCATTACTAGCAACTTTATTTTGAATATTGTCTTTTAAACATATCCCTGAGGTATCCCGGTAATAACTGCTGTTTTTAACCCTAATGCTGCAGCCTGATTGTTTCCCACAAACACCCATACCTCTATAATCTATTAGTTTAAATTCCTAGACGAGTCATCAATTACCCTCTCAGTTGAATTGGCTAATGCATTCACTCCATCCCCAGAGAGATGAACCCCATCCCTTGCATACATACCACGTTTGCCAAAGAATAGGTCCCACTTATCAATGAATGGAATTGCCAGTTCCTTGCAGTACCTGTCTAGCCAGCAATTTATACCAATTGCCCTAGACATCCATTCATTGCCCACTCCCTTTCTAGGCAAAATGCTACATATGACTGGGATCCCTCCCTTAGACCTAATTACTTCTATGGCTGACCTGTACTTATCCAGCAGCTCCTCTCTCCTCCCCTTCCCAATGTCATTACCCCCAGCACTAAGACAGATAATGGGCTTGATCCCATTACCTGCCATAATATCCAACCTGCTGACTATGTCACCAACACCAGCTCCAGGAAGACACACTCTCTGTCTGATCTTTCTGTCTCTGTTGCAAAATGCACGGTCCATATATCTTACCTGAGAACAGCTTAGCAGCAGAAGGACTAAAACCAAGTCGGCAATGTGTGATTCCCCCCAATTTACACTTACACTCACCCAAATAACTGTAAACATAAAATTACGTAATAAAGCTTTACCTAATGAATCTTAAACTAGTCATAAGTTTGCCTGAGATAATCCAGTATAGGAACTTTAGCAGAAACTATGTATCATCCTCGGGTACACGGCGCCGTCATGGAGCCCACAAATATTAGTACAATGGCAAAATAAAAGGGAGGAAACATACATAAGATATGCAAAATTCTCAGAGAAAGAGACAATGTCATATGAGGAACCAAAACAAAAAAAAAGACATTAGGAAATACTTTTACACCTTCAGAAACGTAGAAAGCTGAAATTATTTTAATCGTTTATGAGTGTGAATCCGAGTCACACATCCCTTGATTTGATTCAAGAAAGGAGAGGGTATATTTAATTCCTTGGATCAAGAGCCCCTTCGCCGGCATCAGGTCCTGTCACGACAAGACATCTGAAACAATTCTTTGCTTAAAAAGTAGAGTAGATAAATATCACTAAAATTATTCAACGTTAAGAAACTCAAGAACTGAAGATTGCAAGACGCAGACTTAACTAGACAATTTCAATTAGTTGATTACAATTATTAAATTCCACGTGCCTAATTATATCTAGTGAATTTCAACTACTACTTGAGATTAGTTAATTACGAAAAGTTATATTTAAATACTGAATTACAAATACTAGAACTAGTTAATTACAGATTAATTACTGGTTAATTACACCTAGGTAATTACAAGCGGATAAGTGAACAAGCAGAACTGACAAGCAGCTGCAGTCGACGTAATAGATTAAATAATCTTTCGAAATTTGTTAATTATAATCCAGGAAAACTCTAGGTAGGTTTCTAAGGATCCAGGTATACCCCATACACACTGTATTATCTAGGTATACCTCATGCACACTGTATTAGCTAGGAATACCTCGTACACTGTATTAGCTAGGTATACCTCATACACTGTATTAGCTAGGTATACCTCATACACTGTATTAGCTAGGTATACCCCATACACACTGTATTATCTAGGTATACCTCATGCACACTGTATTAGCTAGGTATACCTCGTACACACTGTATTAGCTAGGTATACCTCACACACTGTATTAGCTAGGTATACCTCATACACACTGTATTAGCTAGGTATACCTCATACACACTGTATTAGCTAGGTATACCTCATAAACACTGTATTAGCTAGGTATACCTCATAAACACTGTATTAGCTAGGTATACCTCGTACACACTGTATTAGCTAGGTATACCTCATACACTGTATTAGCTATGTATACCTCATACACACTGTATTAGCTAGGTATACCTCATACACACTGTATTAGCTAGGTATACCTCGTACACACTGTATTAGCTAGGTATACCTCACACACACTGTATTAGCTAGGTATACCTCATACACACTGTATTAGCTAGGTATACCTCATACACACTGTATTAGCTAGGTATACCTCATAAACACTGTATTAGCTAGGTATACCTCGTACACACTGTATTAGCTAGGTATACCTCGTACACACTGTATTAGCTAGGTATACCTCGTACACACTGTATTAGCTAGGTATACCTCGTACACACTGTATTAGCTAGGTATACCTCATACACTGTATTAGCTAGGTATACCTCATATACTGTATTAGCTAGATATACCCCGTACACATTGTATTAGCTAGGTATACCGCATACACACTGTATTAGCTAGGTATACCGCATACACACTGTATTAGCTAGGTATACCTCATACACACTGTATTAGCTAGGTATACCTCATACACACTGTATTAGCTAGGTATACCTCATACACACTGTATTAGCTAGGTATACCTCATACACACTGTATTAGCTAGGTATACCTCATACACACTGTATTATCTAGGTATACAACATCCACACTGAATTAGCTAGGTATACCTCATACACTGTATTAGCTAGGTATACAACATCCACACTGAATTAGCTAGGTATACCTCATCCACACTGTATTAGCTAGGTATACCTCATACACACTGTATTAGCTAGGTATACCTCATACACACTGTATTAGCTAGGTATACCTCATACACTGTATTAGCTAGGTATACCTCATACACTGTATTAGCTAGGTATACCCCATACACACTGCATTAGCTAGGTATACCCCATACACACTGCATTAGCTAGGTATACCCCATACACACTGCATTAGCTAGGTATACCTCATACACACTGCATTAGCTAGGTATACAACATCCACACCAAGGTGTTTTACAGATGCACTATATATTCTCCAGGTATATTTTAGGTAGCTTTCGGACACTTCAAATATTCTTGATGCTGTATTCAGATATACGAGATACTATAAATACTTAGGGCATAAACAGATACTCCATATATAAGAATGTATTTTCCAGGTATACTACGGATACTGTATACCCCAAGTATACTAAAATACACTATACTCCAGGTATTCAAACACACACACACACACACACACACACACACACACACACACACACAGGACAGGAGGGTCAGGGGAGACATGATAACGACATACAAAATACTGCGTGGAATAGACAAGGTGGACAGAGACAGGATGTTCCAGAGAGGGGACACAGAAACAAGGGGTCACAATTGGAAGTTGAAGACTCAGACGAGTCACAGGGATGTTAGGAAGTATTTCTTCAGTCATAGAGTAGTCAGGAAGTGGAATAGCCTAGCAAGTGAGGTAGTGGAGGCAGGAACCATACATAGCTTTAATATGAGGTATAATAAAGCTCATGGAGCAGGGAGAGAGTGGACCTAGTAGCACTCAGTGAAGAGGCGGGGCGAGGAGCTGAGTCTCGACCCCTGCAACCTCAATTAGGTGATTATACACACACACACACACACACATACACATATACATATATATATATATATATATATATATATATATATATATATATATATATATATATATATATATATATATATATATAAAATGTCGTGCCGAAGAGGCAGAACTTGCGATTTTGGCTTAAATAGCAACGCTCATCTTGCCATATAGGACGTGAAAATTTGTGTATGCAATAATTTTGCCAAAATCATTCTGAACCTAATGAAAAAAATATATTTGATTGTATTTGTTTAGTACTAAATTATTGTAAACGTATTTAAAATATATTTAGTTGGGTTAGGCTAAAATAAATTGCTCTTGTTATAATAAGGTTAGGTAAGTTTTCTAAGATTCTTTTGTGCAAAATTAAAAATTTTTACATTAACATTAATGAAAAATATATCTTTAAACATATTAGAGAAAATTTCAGAAAGGACTTAATTTTAAACGAGTTCTTGCTAATTGACCAGTTTTACATATTCGGCACGACATTATATATATATATATATATATATATATATATATATATATATATATATATATATATATATATATATATATATATCCCAGGAATATTCCATGCCAGTGACCCTGTTGGACCTCTGACTCAACGACGCTCAATATTGCCTACCGTACAGAAGCTGCCATGCATGACGACCTCAAGCCAGTTAAGTGAATTACCAAGTTGTAGATTCGATTGTTGTGAGGACTGGGATACTAGGGTTGTAGTAATAACTTGCGGGTCGGGTCAGTCCTTGTGCAGACCATCTTTCAAGTGATCAATTTGAAGCCGGATTCTCCAGTGGATGCAGACGAGAGGTAAAGTTCTTATTTTATGCTTGAAGCAACAATAGTCCAGGTGCCTTCTCGGGGTTAACTTAGAGCCGTTGTAACTCACGGTGGAGAGAACTGTTTGTGCTTTTCTCCTAGTAGGTTTTCGGACAAGATTCTTCTGTGCGTCCGAACAGAAGCCATAATTGAATATTTATATTGTAAAATTAAAATTTAGAATTATACAAGGAGCAACATTCGTCTCGTTAATGGCTTAGTTACCTGATGGTTACCCGAGAGTCGCCGATCATTACTTTCTCAACCCCATACCAGGCCCGGCCTCTTTGACTGATGAGTAGGCTGTTGGTGCCTATTGCATGCATGAGGTCTCATGCAGGCACTACAACCTGGCTCGTTAGGCAATGTCTTCAAAAAAAAAATATAGTTCTCGGTATCTTATATTTTTATTGAGTCGTCCCTAAACAGCGTTAATAGACAGATAATGATTGTTTCTCGTTACAGGCTTAACCAAACAATATCGTTGATTTCTCCTCGCCCATTGTGGGTCCTTACCTGTGAGTTGTTCTAGTATATCGTTAATACACAAGGTTGGATCAGTTTCTACCCAGTAGTGTGCAACTTCTTTATAGATTCTCCCCTCACGGAAGGTTCCTTGAAGTTGGTGAGGGCCTCTTGATTTAGGGAATTGGATCTGTGCTCCAGTTCCCCGAATTAAGCCTGAATGCCTTCCACATCTCCCCCGGCGCTGTATAATCCTACGGGTTTAGCGCTTCCCCTTGATTATAATAATAATAATTTACAGATTCTCATCTGGAAGACGTGGATGTGGCCACTTCCTTTGTTCTGTTCATGTAACGTTCCACACACATATCCAGATGAATATTCCACATCACTTTCTCACTTGTTGTCGTTGTTCCTAGTGAAAGATGACATTACTTTCTCACTTGTTGTCGTTGTTCCTAGTGAAAGATGACATTACTTTCTCACTTGTTGTCGTTGTTCCTAGTGAAAGATGACATTACTTTCTCACTTGTTGTCGTTGTTCCTAGTGAAAGATGACATTACTTTCTCACTTGTTGTCGTTGTTCCTAGTGAAAGATGACATTACTTTCTCACTTGTTGTCGTTGTTCCTAGTGAAAGATGACATTACTTTCTCACTTGTTGTCGTTGTTCCTAGTGAAAGATGACATTACTTTCTCACTTGTTGTCGTTGTTCCTAGTGAAAGATGACATTCCCTCCAATAAGAATTTAATAAACTTGGTTTATACTACCAACAGCGTGTTTTTATCAAGATGACACATGCGTAAATTTACTTCCATTTTTCTCAATTTATATGAAAATATCGTTCGCAAAATTTCCGTCGTCTCACATTTTCATTGTCATTTTACTACTGTAATGAAAAAAACACACAATTATTTTTTTATTCTCACTGGCATTTGTAAGTCAAACTGAAGCGCACTAATTCAATGATTAATTCTAAAAAAAAAAACACGTAATCTCTTAATATCTTGTTAAAGATTAATTTTTGTTTAATCTTTGCTACCAATAAATTAAAAGTAACGTGTTGAAATTACACTGCAAGTAAAGATATGCCAGATACTACAGTAGAACACAGGTTAAATAAAACAATGAAACTATCAAAGAGTGATAAATGAACCCGGATAAAACGCTATCGGTGTTAAGATATACTAGTACTTTTGTGTAAATAATTGTTACCAATAAACGACCGTGAGCGATCAGCTGGCGAGAGCTGACGCATGAGAAATGAAACATGCAAAAGAGATCAATAGCTGGTAATCAGCTGAGTCGTTGGATACTATTGGAAAAAACTAATGGCCCAAACAGGCGAAACATGCATCCTACGTAAAAATATTCTGTACAGTACTATAGTAGTATATCCAGAATCATGACAGCTAGTGAGGAAGGCGATGCTCGGGACTGATTGCCTCAAACTCCTTCTAATCTTCAACCATTCTTCTCAGTGTTGGGACTGAGGAAGCCACTGGATGGCGAAATGTTTCCACAATAAAGATACCAAAGTTTTTGCATAAGTGCTTGTTCTCAAGATGAAACATAATTCTCTCTCTCTCTCTGTCTCTCTCTCTCTGTCTCACTCTCTCTTTTTTTTTTTTTTTTTTTTTTACACAGGGTTTGACAAGGTTAAGGATCCCTAGCTTTATTGACAGCTATTTACAGGTTAATAATTCCTAACTTTATTGGCAAGCTAAGAGCTGTTACCTACATCAGCTCATTTGAAAGCATTTTTATTGTTATGAGACATACAAGTAGGAAACAGGATGAAGTTGGAGCCATCTGTGGGCCAGCATTTTCATTTGATCAACTGACTTTATCTCGTTGACATCATTATCCTGTACGGATGTGTTCCATACTCGAGTCATCCAGGGTATGTATGATCTCAGATGGAGTGATGTTCTGGAGAAGGGTACAGCCAGAGTGAAGTTGCTGCTTTCTGCCCGTCTTGTGGCATAAAAGCTTGTTTCACGCTGTCCTCGAAGTGGATCCAAGTGTGGTATTTTGACAATATTGGCCTTGTACATAACAGTAAGGCCACCCACATCCCTCCTATGTTGAAGGCTCTGCTGAAATGACAGATCTATCCAGGATGGGTCCAGGCGAGAGATGAGACGTCTTGCTCTGTTCTCTACTCTGTCAAGCAGTCGCAGATGAGAGGGGGGGCAGGCAAACCAAGAAAGTGGAGCATACCCAAGGTGCGAGCGTACTTGTGCCTCGTACAGGATCTTGCAACCCCTACTGTCAAGCAGATGGGAGATACGGCGAAGTGCTGTAAGCTTCCTGGCTGCCTTGTTTGCAAGATTTACAACATGGTTCTTCATGGTTAGTTTGGAGTCAAATTTCACCCCAAGGATATCAACTTCTTCTCCAGGTGCCAACATCCTCCCATTCATCCTTACTACTGCACCAGCATTACCATCATGGTGCCTAGAGACGATCATCATTTGCGTTTTCTCAGGTGCAAATGTTACTTGCCATCTATTTCCCCAAGCTGATATAGCTCTCAGCTGGTGATTGATGTAGCTTAGAGCAGCTGGCATTTCTTCTCTTGGATAAGTGAATGTCAGTGTACAGTCGTCTGCATATGCATGTGATTCTGGGATGAGATGAAGAAGGTCGTTGAAGTAGACATTCCATAACAATGGACCCAGCACGCTTCCTTGAGGAACACTTGCCCCAATAGGATGTCTTGCTGATTCCGTTCCATTGAGAACTACACTTAGAGATCTACCATGAAGGTAGTCACTGAGGAGACATAGCGTAGAGCCTGCAATTCCCAGTGCTTGAAGTTTTGCTAAGAGGCCCTGGTGCCACACCCGGTCGAAAGCGCCAGCAATGTCCAGTGCTACCACACAGCTGACTTTGGATTCATCCAGTGACTGGTGCCACTTAGTGGAGAGGTTTAACAACAGATCAGCAGCAGAGTAACCTTTCCAGAAGCCATATTGACGATCACAAAGTAGTGAGTGGTAGTCAAAAAACTCTGTCATTTGTCTTGAGATTATTGTCTCAAGGATCTTACCAGTGATTGACAGGAGTGACACTGGTCTGTAGTTGCTGATTTCTGCTCTGCTCTTCTTTTTGTGAACAGGGACTACATTCGCTTCTTTCCATAGAGAGGGCCATTTACACTGTACTAGGCAGTGCTGAAAGATGCGAGTTAGAGGTGCTGCTAGCTGGTCTGCACATCTTCTCAACAATCTTGGGCTCAACTTGTCTGGGCCCACAGCCTTTTCTTGGTCAAGCGATTTAAGTAGGAAATGCACCTCCTCCTGCCTTATTGTCACCACTGACAGTTTTGACACAGTTCTTGCAGCTAGCCAAGGAGGGTCCCTTGCTGGATCAGGAACTTGCATTTTGGTAGCAAAGTGTTCAGCAAAGAGGTCCACCTTCTCTTGACTACTAGTAGAGGTGGTCCCATCCTGTCGATTTAGAGGTGGAATAAGTTCATCAGGCAGATAACCTTGTCTGTCCTTGACCAGGGACCACCAGGTTTTGGAGCCTACCCTACCTGATGCTAACTTTCTTTTAGTGTCCACCTCCCATTTAGCAATGGCCCACTTTTGAACATCACCCATATGCCTACAGGCTTGCATGTGCAAGTTCCTGTTATAGGTGGTAGGATGTCTCTTATACCTTCGCCATGCTTTGTACTTAGCAGTAGCAGCCTCTCTACAACGAAAGCCAAACCAAGGCTGATCTGTAGGCTTCGTCACATATTGCCGGTGAGGAATGTGTTCTTGTTGTAGATTAAGGATGTGTCCAGTGAAGGCTTTCACTTGGTTGTCAACATCCCCTTGGAGAAGAGCATTCCAGTCGGTGGTGGCGAGCTCAGAGCAAAGGGCTGGCCAATTACCTCTTTCCCATAGCCAGGTTGTGCGTGTGGACTCCTCACCTCGTTCTGTTGGGATCTTAAGTGTCGTAAAAACAGCCTTGTGGTCAGACGATCCAACGTAGCCGAGGGGTTGACAAGTGACTATGCCTTCTGCCAGATCACTCACTACTGGGTCAAGGGAGGAGCCAGAGATATGAGTAGGGAAATCAACAAAGTTTCTCATGTCAAACACTGCAAGAAGGTCATCAAAGTCCCTCTGTATAAGGTGCTGGTTGAGGTCACCAACAATTATAATATGTTGACAGTTGTGTTGTAGCAGAAGGGAGTCAATATTTTCCATTAGGAAGTTGATAGGGTCGTGTTGCCACTGAGGTCTGTACATTGCACATGCTAGTACAGAGGTACTAGTGTTTATACAGAGCTTGAAGAATATCATTTCAAGATGTGTAGGGGTGGCAACATCAATGTGCTGGGCACGAACACTTAGAGAAGCACACAGCAACACCTCCTCCTTGCCCTCGCCTGTCTCTTCTCATCCATGAGGTGTAGCCAGCAATTCTTGCAAAATTTTCTGGAGTCCTGTCATACAAAAATGTTTCAACAACAGCTATCATGTCGGGACGTCGAGTGTTCACAAAGCTATGTGTGAGCTCCCCAACATTAGTAATGAAACCTCTAATGTTGGCCGACAGGATGCTGATAGACTGGCTCCTCATGATGAAGTGGTCAGCTTGAGGTGGTGGGTGTGTAGGGAATGTAAGATGCCTGCCCTTGAGAGAGGTAGGGTACTGAGGCAGCCGCAGGGATGTAGGTCTGTGGTCTTGTATAAGGCGCAATCCCACCTGCTGGGCTGGGATAGGAGTAGCTAAGTGGGTGACGTGTGAGAGTGTTCACCAATTCAGAGATCCTGCTGGTTTGTTCTGAGAACAGGTCTCTAAACAGGTGGCCCTGTCTGTCTGTCTCTCTCTCTGTCTCTCTGTCTCTCTCTCTGTCTCTCTCTCTGTCTCTCTCTCTGTCTCTCTCTCTGTCTCTCTCTCTGTCTCTCTCTGTCTCTCTCTCTCTCTCTCTCTCTCTCTCTCTCTCTCTCTCTCTCTCTCTCTCTCTCTCTCTCTCTCTCTTTTAAACAGGGTTTGACAAGGTTAGGTTAAGGATCCCTAACTTTATTGACAAGCTATTTTCAGGTTAAGGATTCCTAACTTTATTGACAAGCTAAGAGCTGTTACCTACATCAACTCATTTGAAAGCATTTTTATTGTTATGAGACATACAAGTAGGGAACAGGATGAAGTTGGAGCCATCTGTGGGCCAGCATTTTCATTTGATCAACTGATTTTATCTCGTTGACATTATGCTGTATGAATGTGTTCCATACTCGAGTCATCCTGGGTATATATGATCTCAGAGGGAGTGATGTTCTGGAGAAGGGTACAGCCAGAGTGAAGTTGCTGCTTTCTGCCCGTATTGTGGCATAAAAGCTTGTTTCACGCTGTCCTCGAAGTGGATCCAAGTGTGGTACTTTGGCAATATTAGCCTTATACATAATAGTAAGGCCACCCACATCCCTCCTGTGTTGAAGGCTCTGCTGAAATGACAGATCTATCCAGGATGGGTCCAGGCGAGAGATGAGACGTCTTGCTCTGTTCTCTACTCTTGTCAAGCAGTCTCTCTCTCTCTCTCTCTCTCTCTCTCTCTCTCTCTCTCTCTCTCTCTCTCTCTCTCTCTCTCTCTCTCTCTCTCTCTCTCTCTCTCTCTCTCTCTATCTATCTATCTATCTCTCACTCCTAAAACAAAGAAAAATATATGTAAAGACACGCCGAAGAGCTCGTCAGAAGCACAGCACAAAGATGTTAAAAGAGAAGATCGTAGCGTAAGAATATTCACCTCTGTCGTCCTCCCACTCCACCGTTGTCTTGCGCTCTTCACTCCCTCACTCACCAAGCAGTAGAACACCACATTCTTCTCTTTCTGTCTCTCCTTCACATTCATTACACTCGCTCCCTCACTACTAAGCAATGCACTACTTCAGTTCCCATGTCTGTGTCTATATCTCTGTCTCTGTCTCTGTCTGTCTCTGTCTGTCTCTGTCTGTCTCTGTCTGTCTCTGTCTCTCTGTGTCTGTCTCTGTGTCTGTCTGTCTGTCTCTCTCTCTCTCTCTCTCTCTCTCTCTCTCTCTCTCTCTCTCACTACTGAACAATCACACAGTCTTTCAGACAAGTCTCTTGGCCTGCCGTGTGCCGCAAACAAGAATAAAATGGTGATTGTTTCGAGGTTGAAGCACTTGCAGCCCCGGTCACGCCCTGGCCTGGGACATCAACAAACGACGAGACGAGTCCTTCAGCTGGCTGAGTCAGCAAGGCGGACCAGGGAAATGGTGGCACTGTGTAATTGTCGTGTTTTCTTAAGAGGACCTTGCTGACTTGGCCTATGCAGCAATGATTATTTTCCCGAAGAATTCGAAGGCATCTTCAGTTTTTTTCATAATTTGACGAAAATCAGTGGTGACATAATGATGATGTTAAGTAATGATATGTAAATTAAAACTAACCTTAGTATCATTATGCTACGTTTCGTAAGTCTTTAAACATAGTTATTTATCCTTCAATCCCGAGACTATGAGCAATTAGACGCAGGTGTTATGCTATGTCTTGAACGACTTCTTGCTTAGGTTCAAATGAAAAAAAGTAATTGTTATGTCTGCAAGCCTTGTTTAAACAGCTCACGTGATAAAAAAAATTATGCATATCTGGATAAATTCCTGGTGAAATATCCACTTACAGTTCCCATTCTTCATCAAATTACTTAAATTGTCTCCTTTATGGTATTGTCACTAGTTTAAATTTCTAGGCACCATCCACATAACTTTGCAAATTTTGTGGACTGATCTCCAACAGTCGCTTGTCGAAAATTATCTGATATTCGTTCTAATTTTCCAACAGATTCTCCTGATCTTCAGTCTGTATCCATATGAGTTTTAAAACATCATCAGCAATCGCCAGCAAGCAGTAAAAAAGACACACTTGCTTATGCTTTCCTGAACTCTTCATCTCAATACGTTGCTCCTGAAGAAGCGTTTGTAACTGCAGCGCGAAAGGCCTAGAGTAACTTCTCGTCCCCCTTCCTAGTGGTTGCTGTGTGCAGTAACATGCAACCATATATTCCCTATGGAATGATACTGACATAAAATGTGTCCTCGGTCTGATACTTGAGGGCCCCCGCTTGAGAATTTTGCTCAGTTAGATTCTTTCTAATCAATCATTCTGCCTTCCATTTTTTAAATAGCACGATTCCAATCACCAGGTCCTCTACCACAACCTTATTACTCAATCTCAGGTAGGGCATCGTGTCAAAGACCTTCATTCCGCCTGAAATATGCAGTTGACATATTTCATTATATCTCAAATGATGGCCGCCACACTCTATTGAAATGTCAGTTGGTTCTTGAAGCATGATTTACCATCTCTAGTCAGTGATGGTTTTTAATGTAGGTGCTGTCAGTGCTGCTATTTGCTGCTTGTAATGTCAATCCAAAATTAATCCACCTAAAATGCATCTATAAATATCTAAGAAACATTCAGACGTAAAGGAGGATCTTTTTAAACACTTAATAATGTCAAATAAGATGCACACTTTATATTTATTATCCTCTGAACACCCGACATTTAATGATAAATTAGACACATGTGGAACTCTTGGGTATCTTTATTAAGGAAACGTTTCGCCACACAGTGGCTTCATCAGTCCATACACAGGAAGAAACTTGAACAGGAAGAGAATGAGGTAATCAGTCCCTCAACCTTGAGTCGATGTGGTCAGTCCATCAATCTTGAATAGAAAACGGCATATGAACGGAGAAGCTGCTTATAAACCGTAGGCAGGAGAGGTGCAGCAGACGTATGTGGTGTCACATTTGCCCAATGTGGAAGTAGGTCGTGCCCAAGGGTTAGGCAAGCGAAGAATTCCCAAGTATCAAGATCCCAAGAAGTTGCAGTGTCTGACAGGATTGTAGATGAATGGTTCAAGAATGTAGATGAACGTGTCGGTTCTGTGAACCATTCATCTACAATCCTGTCAGGCACTGCAACTTCTTGGAATCTTAATACTTGGGAATTCTTCACTTGCCTAACCCTTGGGCACGACCTACTTCCACATTGGGCAAATGTGACACCACCTACGTCTGCTGCACCTCTCCTGCCTACGGTTTATAAGCAGCTTCTCCGCTCATACGCCGTTTTCTATTCAAGATTGATGGACTGACCACATCGACTCAAGGTTGAGGGACTGATTACCTCATTCTCTTCCTGTTCTTCAAGTTTCTTCCTGTGTATGGACTGATGAAGCCACTGTGTGGCGAAACGTTTCCCTAATAAAGATACCCAAGAGTTGTGTAAGAATGGTATATAATACCGACATGATGAAATTAAGACATGTGCAACATCTGGGTATCTTTATTGTAGACGTTTCGCCATCCAGTGGCTTTATCAATACAAATTCTAGGACATAACTTGAAGACAGTAGAACTATGTACAGAAGATGAGGTAATCAGTCCCTCAACCTTGGAGTTGGTGCGAAGAGCACCATAGTCGTGACTATGCCCTCGTCTGCTACACCTGACGTTACTATATAAGCGCCAGGATCCTTTCTTCTGCTTCAGAATCTCCACGACTATGGTGCTCTTCGCACCTACTCCTAGGTTGAGGGACTGATTACCTCATCTTCTGTACATAGTTCTACTGTCTTCAAGTTATGTCCTAGAATTTGTATTGATAAAGCCACTGGATGGCGAAACGTCTACAATAAAGATACCCAGATGTTGCACATGTGTCTTAATTTCACCCAAGAGTTGCACATGTGTCTAATTTATCAACGTGTCGGTTCTGTGAACCATTCATCTACAACCCGACATTCAATTTCTTTTCCAAAGAAATATCATCAATCAGTTTAAGAACATAAGAACATAAGAAAGAAGGAACACTGCAACAGGCCTACTGACCCATGCGGAGCAGGTCCATGTCCCCCCCCGGATTAGACCAATGACCCATCCCCCCCGGATTAGCCCAATGACTCACCCAGTCTAATCATCTCCACTCAAGGATGGAGCACTGCACCAGACCCAGCAGCACAAGCTAGTCAGGTTGTTCTTCAACTCTATACATCCTTGGTTAGGCCTCATTTAGATTATGCTGCACAGTTTTGGTCACCGTATTACAGAATGGATATAAATTCTCTGGAGAATGTACAAAGGAGGATGACAAAGTTGATCCCATGTATCAGAAACCTTCCCTATGAGGATAGACTAAGGGCCCTGAAACTGCACTCTCTAGAAAGACGTAGAATTAGGGGGGATATGATTGAGGTGTATAAATGGAAGACAGGAATAAATAAAGGGGATGTAAATAGTGTGCTGAAAATATCTAGCCTAGACAGGACTCGCAGCAATGGTTTTAAGTTGGAAAAATTCAGATTCAGGAAGGATATAGGAAAGTACTGGTTTGGTAATAGAGTTGTGGATGAGTGGAACAAACTCCCAAGTACCGTTATAGAGGCCAGAACGTTGTGTAGCTTTAAAAATAGGTTGGATAAACACATGACTAGATGTGGGTGGGTGTGAGTTAGACCTGATAGCTTGTGCTACCAGGTCGGTTGCCGTGTTCCTCCCTTAAGTCAATGTGACCTGACCTGACTAGGTGGGGTGCATTGGCTTAAGCCGGTAGGAGACTTGGACCTGCCTCGCATGGGCCAGTAGGCCTTCTGCAGTGTTCCTTCGTTCTTATGTTCTTATGTTCTTAAAACTACACAACGTTTTAGCCTGAATAACTGTACTCGGGAGTTTGTTCCACTCATCCACAACTCTATTACCAAACCAGTGCTTTCCTATATCCTTTCTGAATCTGAATTTTTCCAACTTGAAACCATTGCTGCGAGTCCTGTCTTGGCTGGAAATTTTCAGCACGCTGTTTACATCCCCTTTATTAATTCCTGTTTTCCATTTATACACCTCGATCATATCCCCCCTAATTCTACGCCTTTCAAGAGAGTGCAGATTCAGGGCCCTCAGTCTATCCTCATAGGGAAGATTTCTGATACATGGGATCATCTTTGTCATCCTCCTCTGTACGTTTTCCAGAGCATTTATATCCATTCTGTAATACGGTGACCAGAACTGAGCAGCATAGTCTAAATGAGGCCTAACCAAGGATATATAGAGTTGAAGAACAACCTGAGGACTTCTATTATTTATACTTCTAGATATGAAGCCAAGAATTCTGTTAGCTTTATTGCGAACACTAATGCACTGTTGTCTTGGTTTTAAATTACTGCTAACCAGAACTCCTAAATCCTTTTCGCAATCAGTAGTATTAAGATCTACATTATTTAGTTTATATGTGGCATGGTTATTTACCTGTCCAACATTTAGAACTTTGCATTTGTCAATATTAAACTGCATTTGCCACTTCTCCGACCATTGCATCAGTCTATTCATATCATCCTGGAGGGCTCTAGTGTCTTCATTAGAATGAATTGGACGGCCTATTTTGGTCTCATCAGCAAATTTGCTTATTTCGCTATTTATTCCCTCATCTATGTCGTTTATGTAAATTGTGAACAACAACGGGCCCAACACTGACCCCTGAGGAACACCGCTTGTGACATGCCCCCATTCTGATTTCTCCCCATTTATGCAAACTCTCTGCTGTCTATTTGTCAGCCATGCCTCTACCCAGGAAAAAATTTCTCCTCCTATTCCGTGTGCCTTAAGTTTCCTCAATAGCCTCTGGTGTGGAACTCTATCGAAAGCCTTACTGAAGTCCATATACACAATATCATATTCATTACCATGATCTACTTCCTCAAACACCTTAGTGATAAAAGTTAGTAAATTCGTAAGACAGGAACGCCCCTTTGTAAAACCGTGTTGAGATTCATTAATCAATCTGTGCCTGTCAAGATGGCTACGAATTGCTTCGGCAATTATTGATTCCATAAATTTTCCCACTGTGGAGGTAAGGCTTATTGGTCTATAGTTCGAAGCCAAGGGCCTGTCACCTGCCTTGTAAATAGGCATTACATTTGCCATTTTCCACTTATCAGGCACTATGCCAGTTTGTAGTGATATGTTAAAAAGATTAGCCAAAGGTATGCTAAGTTCCTCTTTACATTCCTTTAACACCTTTGCAAACAGTTCATCAGGGCCTGGGGATTTGTTAGGTTTTAGTTTCTCTATTTATCTGAGGACCATGTCACTAGTTACCGCAATCGTACATAGTTTATTATCATCCTGTTCTACATAATCTATTATTTCAGGAATATCGCTAGTATTTTCCTCGGTGAAAACTGAGAGGAAGTAGACTTGACTTAAGAAATTTGACACGATATCCTCTATGACTGTCAGTGATCTGACCAGGGGTATGGTTTTTTTAAGAGGGTAATCTTGTTTCACATCCTTATCACTGTCAGTGATACTGACCAGAATCCTCTTAGGGGCCAATCTTTGAATCCCTAGTCGACCTTAGCATTAATCCATTTTTGCTTTTATTCCTTTTTATCTTTCTTTAACTGAATATACTGATTTCTTAACTGCCCATCCCCCTCTTTTGATACGCCTCTCTTTTGGCCAATGATATATTTTAATCTATTGTTTATCCATTTGGGATCATTTTTGTTAGATCTAATTTCCCTACTCGGAACAAAAGTTGTCTGGGCAGCTAGGACTAATCTCTGAAAAACGTCATATTGGCAACCAAGATCACCTACCTGACCCATAGTCAGGACATCCCAATTTAGCCCACCCAGGTAATTTTTCAGTCCCATGAAGTCGGCCAAGCGAAAATCTGGGACAGAGATTTGATTGCAGTTGTCTGGGTAATTCCATGATATATTAAAACTAAGTGATTTGTGATCACTTTCCCCAAGCTCATCATTAACCTCAAGATTATTAATTAGTGAATCATTGTTGGCAAGAACCAAGTCAGGCAGATTGTTTCCTCTAGTTGGTTCTGTCACAACCTGTTCTAAAAAGCAATCCTGAACCGTATCAAGAAAGTCACTAGACTCAAGATTTCCTATCATATTGGTCCAATCAATTTGTCTAAAGTTAAAATCTCCCATTATAACATTTTCATATCTAGATGCCTTATGAATTTCGTCCCATAACAGCTTACTGCCCTCCCTATCAAGGTGTGGGGGCATATAAATCACACCCAAAATTAGCCATGTCCCTCGAGAAACTGTAGCCAAACAGATTCTGTGTTCGATGTTTCTAATCTTATATCATGTCTAAGACAACAATTTAAATTTTCTCTGACATACATCGCCACCCCACCACACTTCCTGTTGACTCTGTCAGTGTGGAATAGTTTATAACCCTGTATGTTGCACTCAGAAGACATTTCTCTATCTTTCAGGTTGAACCAGGTCTGTTATACCAATAATATCTATATTACCTACACTTGCAAGTAATCTTAGCTCATCTATCTTATTTCTTAGACTCCTACTATTTGTATAGTAAACTTTAAGGGAGCTAGTCACTCGTTGCTCTCTACTATCCCTCTTTGTTTGTTGATCAGTTGATTTGCCATTACCAGCAACTTTATTTTGAAAATTGTCTTTTAAACATATCCCTGAGGTATCCCGGTAATAACTGCTGTTTTTAACCCCAATGCTGCAGCCTGATTGTTTCCTACAAACACCCATACATCTATAATCTATCAGTTTAAATTCCTAGACAAGTCATCAATTACCCTCTCAATTGAATTGGCTAATGCAACCACTCCATCCCCAGAGAGATGAACCCCATCCCTTGCATACATATCACGTTTGTCAAAGAATAGGTCCCAGTTATCAATGAATGGGATTGCCAGTTCCTTGCAGTACCTGTCTAGCCAGCAATTTATACCAATTGCCCTAGACATCCATTCATTGTCCACTCCCTTTCTAGGCAAGATACTACATATGACTGGAATCCCTCCCTTAGACCTAACTGCTTCTATGGCTGACCTGTACTTATCCAGCAGCTCCTCTCTCCTGCCCTTTCCAATGTCATTACCCCCAGCACTAAGACAGATAATGGGCTTGTTCCCATTACCTGCCATAATATTATCCAACCTGCTGACTGTCACCAACACCAGCTCCAGGAAGACACACTCTCTGTCTGGCCTTTCTGTCTGTTACAAAATGCACGGTCCAAATATCTTACCTGAGAATCGCTTAGTATTAAAATATTCTTACCTTGATTAGCAGGGGAATCAGTGGTACCTTCAACCTCACTAACCACTGAAGTACACTCGTCTTGGAGAACAGAGAATCGATTTCCTACCTTCACATCTTCTCTATTAACTCTCCTCATCTTCCTTCTTCCTGATCTGTGAACCACTTGCCACTTAGAGCTGCTGCCATTATCACTGCTGGCGACCATTCCTTCCTTACCAGCTAAGTCCTTCTCGCACTCGCTCCCAAACTCATCTATGCGAAGCTTCAGCCTCCTATTTTCCTCCTGAAGAAGTAGAATCTCCTTCTTCAACACTTGAATCTGAGATTCTAAAACACTACAACAAGCCATGGTGCTTGGTAACAGCCCACGCTAACTCCCACGAGCTTAGGCAGGTAGGACCGCAGGTGACCACTGACCTCAGCGTACTGACTGACCTCAGCGTACTGAGGTCAGTTATTCAGTTGATCATCTAATACGGACACAGCTATTTTTTGGTGAAGATGACATCTTGAAACTTGTATAAGTTGTCTCTTATCTTATTACTTATTGTATAATTTTTTTTTTTAAGAAAACATAAATTTTTTAATTATTTTTTCGAGAAGAACATATATGCCTCAATTTTTTTTTTTTTTTTTTTTTGAAAGACTTGTGTAATATATGTTTATTATATGTTATATATATGTCATATTGTGAAATACTGGCATTAATATTGATTGAATAATTTCAATTTCTTTTAACACGTTGGCCGTTTCCCACGGAGGGAGGGTGACTCAAATTATATAGATAATTAGTACAAACGTCCTTTCTATACGCCACGAAAATTGCACCGAGAAGTTGGAAGTTTTAAAAACACCAGTGTTCATAAACTCATGTTGATTTTCCTTGACGAGTTCTATTCTCTCCAGGATATCAAGCAATCTCCTCTTGATTATCTTTTCCATTACTATGTACTCTACGAATTTCAGAGATACAGAGAAGTGTGTGTTTGTGTACTTGTCCAGGTGTGTAATTACTTATTTGGGTTTGTGGGGAGGGACAGTGAGTGAGCTGTAACTATTAGGTCTGTGTCGTAAATTTCTGGTGAATAGCGGAAAAGAAAACGTATATCACATTGAGGTAACGATTCTTCAGTACGTGTCTTTGGGAGGGTTAATATGCACTTCTGATGATTTTTGTTTTGCTTATGTGTATTGAAGGGAAAATTTTTCGTGTAATCGTGTTTTTTCCTAGGCTATTTTTCTTGCCTGTTTTTTCAGGTTGTACTCTCGCAAAACTTCTTTCTCTGCCCGTTTTCATAACTACAAGTTCGCTGAAGTTAAACGCCAGTAATCAGTTTTTTTTAAATCATGATTTCTTCAGGTTCCGCAGCCTCTTGATATCCATGTTAATTTTTTTAAATCCCCCCACGCAAGGATATATAATAGAAGTTTAATACCGTTTATAAATATTGTATATACACTTGGAATTATATGGTGTTCAGCACCGATCCTTGGGGGACTCCAATCCTCCATTATGATGCCTTAACTCTAATTTTACCTTTTTGTATCCTAACATTCACGAAATCCTAAAACAACACTATTACCTTTCCTGTGTCTCCAACTTTACATGTATATTGTGTGTGCCACAGTATCACAAACTTTCTAACATTAGGAGCGCGATCACTTATAATTTTCTCTTTTTCCTTCTCTAGTCATCTTTATCATGTGCCTGTTCGGTACTGAAGGTATGACTTGTCTTACATAGACGTTCATCCATAAATTTCTTTATAATCTTTCATAATAAATTTAGCGGTTCACTTGTTAGGGACAGTTCTCTATAAATTAATGTCTCCTTCCTATTTTATCTGAATATTTGTAATTTATTTCTAACTTTTCAGTTTTTTGGGCAACTCACCCCACCTCTGTTGAGTGATTTATTGATGTGCGCCAAAGAGACTCGCGCTATGTCTCAGCTCTTTCTTTGTATCGTAAACTTATCTCTTATGCTGTTATGCAGATGAAAATCAATACAGTTTTTTTAACATTCAATGGTGGGTGGGAGCTGTGTGCGTTGTGAAGTTCAGCTGGCACTGGGAAGCAGTGCTCCCCCTCTCACCTCCGCAGGTGGAGTATTGACCGTTGAGTCTTGAGGCGAATCTCTGTGTTCTTTAAGACTCTGGCCTTTACCCGTACTCACCTAGTCATCTTGCCTTTATCATGCATGTGTACAGTTAATATTCTCACCTGGCAACAAAAAAGTTAACTGTGTTAGGTGTGGGATTCATGATGTTCATTTTATTTAGCATTTTCTCGTAGCAAATATTCCTCAGCTCCAGGACAAATCTGGTGGAAAATGTCTGAATTTTCTCGAGCTTCTTTATATGCCTGACTTGGCACAGGCTCTACACAGGTGCTACATACTCAAGAACTGATCTGTCATAATTGGCATACAATGTTTTAAAAGTCTCTGTCAAAGTTTCTGAAGGAAGTTGTTGCATCTGTCAGTAATAAATACACTTTTATATTTTTTATATGTTCCCTTCTGGACCATGATTAGATGTGGAATCTGCATCGGTCCCTCATCTGTATGATACTTATAGTTGCTTATCCCCAGATAATATCCTGTAGTTGTTTATTTATCGATGGGTTCCCATTTTAATTACCTTGCACTTGTTGTTGGTGCAAACCTAACAGCTACTTGATGGGTTTTTCTGTAATTTGTGTTTGAGAATATACACTAGTCCTCAGTGGAATTAACACACAAAACGTATATATAGACAACCAGATATATTATTGGCCTAAATATCTGGGCTTAGGTGTAAGATGAAAACTAAGAAGAGCCTGAGTGGCACTAGGAAGCATTTTTACAGCTCGAAGAATTTGAATAAATTGAATAATGTAGACAATAAGGCAGTGGAAGCACTGGCTGTATTTAGATTAAAATGCATACACGTGCCGAAGCTGTGGTGACTCGTATGCTCTTAGACAGGAGCTTAAAATGCGAGACCAGGAAGTGGAACTCAGACAAAAACCATTTTCTACGTGAATAGTTATGTATATAAATGTCAATTTCCCTTAAAAAAGGCTCGGTTTTAGGGCTCAAGTTCTGCGCGAGTGGACACTCACTGAATGTCTTTCGTTTAAACTAATCCTACATGCTCACGAATAACAACTAATTATATCGTTCGTGTCTGCAAGTAACAACTCGTTTTATCTTACATGTTTACGAGTAACGACTGGAACATAACTCACACTCAGCCGAGTGGCTTTGGACGTTCATGCTTGTTTAAGTAATATTTTGTGTATTGTAGCTCCGCCAAATCTCGCTATCAAAGTTATGCATAAAGGGAAAACTTGTTGCCAAGTTATACGCAACTTAGGAAAAGCAGCCGGAGGTATTTGGCACTGAGAAAGTGAAGTGGGAAGTCTTGTCTTTGAGGTCGCTAATGAGGAAAATATAAATAAAGAGTTTCTGCTCGTGAGATTTAGCATGTAGATAATGAACTCATTTTATCATTTTATAGTACAGGAAAAATGCCAGTTAGAAGCATCACGGAGACTACCTTTCTTTTGAGAAACTGTTCTCCTTTCTACTATATTACTTTCCCCTTTCCATTAAAATTCTATCATTATACTGATCAATCTGCATTGTTACTGTTCTATATACCTTTCTGTATTCCTTTACCCGAGCTGATATTCTCTCTACTGGGCAGATATAATCTATCTGCCAAGCTAATATTTTTTCTACCAAGATAATATTTGTTAAACTGAGGTAATGTCATTACATCTACTAAACTAATATTATTATGTCTGCTGAGGTGATAATACTGATTCTTCTAATTAGCGCATGAAATTCATGCTAAAAACAACTTCCTAGTTCTAAATACTGATTTTTTTTATCTATGTAGATGACAGCAACTTTTCAAGTCCGCATATTTCAAATGAGTTATCTGTCTTCAGTCTTACATCCCGTCGACCTTTCTATTGCATTTCTGTCCACATTTGTAATGAGATGCAGCCGTTTAGTTTAGCTGTCTCGCTAGTTATCTAACTCGCGAAATTGTAATAACGAGAATGTAAACAAACCACACTGGTCTGTGAGTTTTACGACTCGTTTGCTGTGGGTTAGACTCCTAACCGTTCCGTGATTCAGTTATCCAACTTTTTTTTTTCCCTCTGAGCTGCCCTCCTAAAGACGCAAAGTGTGCCGCATGGTATTTTTGTTTTAAAGATTACTGCAGAATTCTTTCACCATGCAAGACCAGTTGCTTTATCAAGTCATGACTTCATGAAGCTCTACACAGAGTGAAACGTGCTCAGAATAAAAACTCGTTTTCCAACATGAGTCTTCTTCAACATCGTCAGCAGAAAGCCATCTGGACCGACGTAAGGCCAAAGATAACATTAATCAACAAGTGGAAATTCAGTCCTCAAGCCTTTTAAAAAGATTATTCGTTACTGAATGTTCTGTCCTAGTTTCTGAATCTACAGCCTCTCTCGTTATCCGTTCTTTCTTGGCCCCTTTTTTTTCCCCCCCCTCCGAGTGGTTGAGCACGCTATACTGAGTTGGTAAGAGCAGAAGCGAGCGCTTCATTCGGCTACCACAAAAGGGTGAGGATCAGAGTCTCAGGTTACTTGTGGTGGTACGAGGGCCACAGCTCACCCTGGCAAGAGGAGATACGATCGTTTTGCTTTTTGGGGAGCCCGGAAGAGGGTGTTTGCTCCCCCGTGGTGCTGGGATTCATGGAAGAGCCGCTGGGAGGTGGAGAGGAGTCTGCTGTGGGTAAACGTCAGGTATAAATGTTTCTCTTTTTTTATGAGAGTGTCCCGGGGTTATGAATAATTGTATGAATTTTATTTTGATTCATTGCTACAGAGGAGTGATGAAGAGCTAACAGTATAGTGAGTAAGATGCTTCCTGATACCTGGAGGGTTTCCCGGGGGTCAACGCCCCCAGCGGCCCGGTCCATGACCAGGAGTCTTTATCGGTACAAAGTTTTACCACAATCTGACTTTATCAAGTTCTTGATATTTATAAAGCCACTTTGTAATGAAAGGTTGTATCCAAAGGCATACACTGTTTTCTTCTGTTTTTTCTCTCTGCACTTCAAGTGTAAGGTGATAGGGGCGCGTTGATACCGGTGAAAGGTTTTTAATCCAAGCAGCTAAAGCTACTTTACCTTCCTCGAGTCATACCACATTACCTCCCATTCCTAAGAAACTGTATGACCCCCTGAGGGTTTAACGCTTCCCCCTGAAAATAATAATCATAATTCTCTCTTACATGTTGCTCGTAATCTCACTTAAGACGTAGGTTCATGTTTACGTCCCAACTTTGACAGTACGTTGCTTACATTTAATAATAAGATTATCTTAGCAGCTTCAGTGTTCCTCCCGGCAACTGTTCTGAGTAATAATCTTCAATCTCATTGATTTTAATGAACAGTCTCTGACACTCCTGCCGAAATGACGCCACTTTCTGTTTTCAGTCACAAACACAAAGTTTTATCGACGTTCCGCTCACCAGCCCACAAATATGACCTTTTTTATAGCCAGAAAGTCTTACCAGTTTTGTTTTCCCAGCCTGCAAGCACACAACTACTAGCCTTAATGTCACCATCACCACAACAACTCTCCCCCTCCCCCAGCCTGCTAGCACACCAGTTGCCTTAATGTCACCACTACCACCACTAGGCAACTGGTACTTTCTTTCCAGCCTGCAATCTCACCACTAGTTTTATCAGATGTTACCACCACCTCCACCACACGTCTCATACTGCCCAGCTTGACAACACTCCACCAGCCTTAGAACAGGTCACTACCACCAGCCCCACATCAGCTGAAGGCAAGGCGAGTGCCACACATTCGGAGCTCGGGTGGACGTTGCTCTCGGGAAACTTATGCCAAATGGCCAGATTTGCATAGATGATGGTGCAGGCTGAAGAGGGCCACAGCCCGGCCTGATGATGCTGGTCTGAGCCTTGGCACGCCAGGAAGACACAAGATCAGAAGACCCACCAAAATACTGGTCTCGTAGCTAAAAAAAAAAGTTCGTAGTGTCCCTATAACATGGACGTACGTGTGTGTGTGTGTGTGTACTCGCCTAATTGTACTCGCCTAATTGTGGTTGCAGGGGTCAAGACTCAGCTCCTGGCCCCGCCTCTTCACTGGTCGCTACTAGGTCCTCTCTCTCCCTGTTCCATGAGCTTCATCATACCTCGTCTTAAAATTATGTATGGTTCCTGCCTCCACTACATCACTTGCCAGACTATTCCACTTCCTGACAACTCTATGACTGAAGAAATACTTCCTAACATCCCTTTGACTCATCTGAGTCTTCAACTTCCAATTGTGACCCCTTGTGTCTGTGTCCCCTCTCTGAAACATCCTGTCTCTGTCCACCTTATCTATTCCTCGCAATATTTTATATGTCGTTATCACGTCTGCCCTAACGCTCCTATCCTCCAGTGTCGTCAGGCCGATTTCCCTTAACCTTTCTTCGTAGGACATTCCCCTTAGCTCTGGAATTAGCCTTGTTGCAAACCTTGCACTTTCTCTAATTTCTTGACGTGCTTGATCAGGTATGGGTTCCGAACTGGTGCTGCATACTCCAGTATGGGCCTGACCTACTCGGTGTACAGAGTCTTGAACGATTCCTTTCTGAGGTATCGGAACGCTGTTCTCAGGTTTACCAGGTTCCCATATGCTGTGGCAGTTATCTGGTTGATGTGTGCTTCCGGAGGCGTGCTCGGTGTTATACTCACTCCAAGATCTTTCTCCTTGAGTGAGGTTTGCAGTCTTTGACGGCCTAGTCTATACTCTGCGGTTTTCTTTTCCCTTTCCCGATTTTCATGACTTTGCATTTTCAGGGTTAAATTAAAGAAGCCAGTTGCTGGACCATGTGTCCAGCCTGTCCAGGTCTCTTTGAAGTCCAGCCTGATCCTCATCCGATTTATTTCTCCTCATTAACTTCACATTATCTGCAAACAGGGACACTTCTGAGTCTATCCCTTCCATCGTGTCATGCATATATACCAAAAATAGCACTGGTCCTAGGACTGACTCGTGTGTGTGCGCGCGTGCGTGTGTGTGTGCGCGCGCTCGCATGGTGCTGCAAGATAGTTGTTAAGTAAACTCTCTTCGATGTCAACATTTTCCAAGTCTACCACCTCAAGTAATCTTCTGGATTAAAGTGTATAACAGCTGTTGTCAATGTGTCAGCGCGAGAGAAAAGTTTTAAAAGCCAAAAACTTTCTACTTGGTTGTTGCTCTTGCTTTATTTGTTACTTCTCTTTCTGCTGTTGTTACCATTGCTTCTTTACCTTGTCCCTGGCGCTGCTTAAGCGCCTTTCTATAAGCAAGTTAGATTTTGACTCAGTACCTAAAGTGTCTAATGAAAATAATTACGATGGATTGAGATGTGACTCAGATTTTCGCTAATGAAAATAGAAGGTATAAAATATTAAAAAGTTTATCAAAAATCAATGTAAGTCGTGGGCTGCAACGTCAGAAAGCCGAGAAATATCAGTAATACCAGAAAGCCGAGAAATATCAGTAATACCAGAAAGCCGAGAAATATCAGTAATATCAGAAAGCCGAGAAATGTCAGTAAATGTGAAGATGAATAAACTGCTTTTATGAAGTATATTATCCGAGGATTGAGCTCGGCTGTTAGATGGCTAATTAATCAGTAAAGTAGTACATCTTTAATCCTTATTAAACCTGAGCTGGTTATGTCAGGTGGTATTTTGTCTCGTGAAAATTCTGGCAGAGATTTAGATAGGGCGGAAATCAGTGAATTTTAATAGGTGCATTTCCTAGTAGGTGGACAGATGACAAGCGATCTTCAGAGACGCGTATGTGTGTGTGTGTACTCGCCTAATTGTACTCACCTAATTGGGGTTGCAGGGGTCGAGACTCAGCTCCTGGCCCCGCCTCTTCACTGATCGCTGCTAGGTTCTCTCTCTCTCTCTGCTTCCTGAGCTGTATCATACCTCTTCTTAAAACTATGTATGGTTCCTGCCTCCACTACTTCACTTGCTAGGCTATTCCACTTCCTGACAACTCTATGACTGAAGAAATACTTCCTAACGTCCCTGTGACTCGTATGAGTCTTCAGCTTCCAGTTGTGACCCCTTGTCCCTGTGTCCCCTCTCTGGAACATCCTATCTTTGTCCACCTTGTCTATTACCCGCAGTATATTGTATGTCGTTATCATGTCTCCCCTGACCCTTCTGTTCTCCAGTGTCGTCAGTCCGATTTCCCTCAACCTTTCCTCGTACGACATTCCCCTGAGCTCTGGGACTAGCCTTGTTGCAAACCTTTGTACTTTCTCTAACTTCTTGACGTGCTTGACCAGGTGTGGGTTCCAGACTGGTGCTGCATACTCCAGTATGGGCCTAACATACACAGTGTACAGTGTCTTGAACGATTCCTTATTAAGGTATCGGAACGCTATTCTCAGGTTTGCCAGGCGCCCGTATGCTGCAGCAGTTATTTGGTTGATGTGTGCCTCCGGTGACGTGCTCGGTGTTATGGTCACCCCAAGGTCTTTCTCCCTGAGTGAGGTCTGTAGTCTTTGTCCACCTAGCCTATACTCTGTCTGCGGTCTTCTTTGCCCCTCCCCAATCTTCATGACTTTGCATTTGGCTGGATTGAATTCGAGAAGCCAGTTACTGGACCACATGTCCAGCCTGTCCAGGTCTCTTTGCAGTCCTGCCTCATCCTCATCCGATTTAATTCTTCTCATCAACTTCACATCATCTGCGAACAGGGACACTTCAGAGTCTATTCCTTCCATCATGTCGTTCACATATATCAAAAATAGCACTGGTTCTAGAACTGACCCCTGTGGGACCCCGCTCGTCACAGGCGCCCACTGTGATACCTCTTCACGTACCATGACTCGTTGCTGCCTCCCTGTCAGGTATTCCCTGATCCATTGCAGTGCCCTCCCTGTTACATGCGCCTGATCCTCCAGTTTCTGCACTAATCTCTTGTGGGGAACTGTGTCAAAGGCCTTCCTGCAGTCTAGGAAAACGCAATCTACCCACCTCTCTCTCTCGTGTCTTACTTCTGTTACTTTGTCATAAAACTCCAGGAGGTTTGTGTCTGTGTCTGTGTCTGTGTCTGTGTCTGTGTCTGTGTCTGTGTCTGTGTCTGTGTCTGTGTCTGTGTCTGTGTCTGTCTGTGCCTGTGTCTGTCTGTCTTTACATTTTATATATCTTTGATGAGTTCAGTGTTTTTCTACTCCCGCAGCCCGGCTATGGGTCAAACTCGTCTGGTACTTGCGTGTAATCACCTATTTGTGGTTGCAGGCGTCGAGTCGCAGGTGTGTTTGTGTGTATGTGCTCACCTATTTGTACTCACCTATTTGTGGTTGCAGGGGTCGATCCACGTGTGTGTGTGTGTGTGTGTGTGTGTGTGTGTGTGTGTGTGTGTGTGTGTGTAAATGTAACCCGCTGGTTACCCACTGGGCTTGGTATTATGGCTCCAAAAGAAACGAGAAAAAAGTATTTACATTATTGAACGCTTGCCCGTTGAAACAATAATATTTACATAGGGCAAATTTTGCGGGAATCTTCAGAGAATAATAATTAATTACACGGAACAAGAGTACGATATTAAAACGGTAGGCGGCCACAACTCTCTGAATATATCTCCAGAATTTAAGGGACGTGGAGCTATACAAATCCATGGGAAAGATTACCACAGCATCGCGGGGGGCGATGCCCCCCTGAAGAGAGACAAAGGTAATTTCCTACCATCCAGGTAACATAAACATGCCCATGCGGTCAAAAATAAAGTGTTTTTTTAAAACGAGGAAAACAAGAAAAATCGACATAAAAGCAAGAATAGATAAACGAGAAATGGAGTTACTGCACGATAAAATGAAGACAGACAGATAGACCGATATAGACTCAGACAAACTGACACTGAAACGATATTTAAAAAAGCAAAGACACGTTGAGGAGCAGATACATTCCAGGAAAAACAGAAGGAACTATTTTCTCGGTCAGCGGGTGCGTAAGCGGCCGGAATATTGCTACATCCCCTGTTGAAATTGCACCAGTCAAACACCTCCATTCAGTGCCCAGTCTGGAGGAAAAAGAAGAACCCCGTCTTACTGTTATGTTAGTCTTAGACTCACTTTAGAAAAAAAGTTAGAGTTAAGGTGTAGAAGTTCCTACAAATATGGGCAATGCATGACAATTAAAGTGAGTATTTGTGAAGACAATGTTTCGCTCAAAGAGAGAGTTTTTTGTCAAGTGTTACACAGGAATAATTCAAATTCCATTCAGAGAGGTGCAGTAGTGTGAAGATGTAGGCGGAATGTCACTGTGTCAGGTTACAGGATCCGATGCCGGGGTGGAGCGAGGTAGCTGGGTCAAGTATGAGCATCTGTCCATAAAGGATGAGTTGTGCTTAGCGACGTTATAGTAAGTTTATTTAGGTACTGGTACACATAAGTAAAATTATCATATATAGTTTAACATGTGTAAATTACTTAGACTAACCCCCACCCATCCAAAAAAAAAAAAAAAGTCAGTGTTCTATTTCCAATGGGGTCCTCGCAGTATCTTATTATAGAAAGCCTAGCAGTATATTGTAAGAACATTGATCCCGTGCAGGACGTTGTATGTTTGAGTGAATTCTACTCTCCTTGTCAGCATTCTACTTTATAACTTAAATGGCGATTACAACGAACAGACGGCACAGGCAAGACAAATTCAGACATCTAACAGTATGCAATGTAAGAATTGTTCCAGTCACGGTATTGCGATATTTTTAACACTGCCGAACTGAGCAAGATGTCTTAGCATTCAGACAAGTCACCTGATATTTCCCTTGTTCCACCCCGGCAACTCGCCTAGTGATCTTTCTTCACCTGTCTTCGCTGCACCTCACCAGATCACCCGGATTTTTGTTTACTTCCTCTCTGATTTGATAAAGCTATCCCTAGGAGAAACGCGTAAGAAAAGGCATGTCATTACCCAGGATAGATTTAAACTGGCTTTGAGGTGAGGTAAGAATGGAAATAATTTAGGAGATAAATTCGTCTCCCTAAAAACAGATACGACAAACTGCAAAGACGAGAAAGGCGAACTGAAGTATCAGGCACAAATATAAACAGGAAAACAGGAGAGGATTATCATTAGACTTTGTGATGGTAGTGGTGGGTGGTGGTTGTTAGTAACTGTGGTAGTGGTTGTGATGTTATTGGTAGTATCAGCTATAGTGGTTATAGTAGTGGTGGCGTTAGCAGCTGTTATGGAAATTGGCGTTTGTAGTATTTGCATGGTGAGGATTGCCGATGTGGTGGAAGTAGTGGTTGTAACTGGTAGTTAATGGATTAGTTTGACAGTTGGTGATATTTGCGAGGGTGGTGATGGTGATGGTAGTAGTATTAATGGTGGTAGTGTCGCGCGTATGGCGTGAGCCACAACAATAGTGTTGGCGGAGTCAAAGATTAGAGTAGGGGCCTCAACTGAGCTCAGTAATGTCTGTGGGCATTTTATGGTCATACCGCTTGAAGAGTAAAAACACATACACACAATGAATTCTCGAGGTCTTCTTTCGTTGTGCGTGTGTTTACTTGCTTCGTTGTGCGTGTGTTTACTTGCTTCGTTGTGCGTGTGTTTACTTGCTTCGTTGTGCGTGTGTTTACTTTCTTTGGAGGGCCTGTACATGCGTGCATCTTATTTATTTGTATTTGCGTAATGGCAGCTCCGATTTCTGTTCCCCTGTTCTCACATTCCAAACCAATTATCTGGAAATAAATGGTATAAAATACCGACACATCCTATAAATACTCACGTACCTTTCACCCAAGTAGATCTGTTTGTGACTTGAAAAATCCCACTGTGTGGGCGAAACGTTGTCAATAAAGGATCACATTATACTGCTTATGTGTTTATTTTTCCAAACCAATTATCTGTTCCATATTTACACTTCATTTTTGTGTAATAAGTTCCCCTTGCGGTGCCTATTCCTTATCTAATTGAAACATTGTACTTGATCATCAACTACTTTCTGAAGCTCTAGTATCTGAAGCTCTTGTATCTTTCTGAAGCTCTAGTACCTTCTCATCTTTATTATGTAGACGCTTCGCCAACCAGTGGCTTCATCAGTACAATACAGGGCAATAGCAGAGGACTGAAGAGGTAGAAGATGAGGTAATCAGTCCCTCAGTCTAGAAGCAGGTGTTCGGTACCGCAGTCTTGATGAATCTTTATCATCCATCATGACTGAGGGACTGATAACCTAAGCGTCTACCTTCTCAGTCTTCTCTTATTGTTCCTGTATTGTACTAATAAAGCCACTGGTTGGCGAAATAACTATATAACAAAGATACCCAGTTGTTGCACATGTCTAATTCTCCAGCTCTTTTATCTCTTTGGTTCCCTAATAAATTAATTTGCTCCCCCTCGTACTATTTCCACCCCTCTCAATTACAATTAATCAAATAGGCAACCTACGGTCCTTGGACCGGTTGGTAATAGCATAGAGATTCCATTCGGTCCAGTACGAGCCCTCTGGGGCAGCGTCTAATTAAATTGCTTTAACTAAATCAGGAAACTTTGAGGAATTTGCTTTTTCTTTACCTCACGTCTTTGTAAGAGAATGATAATAGAGTTCCAGCGTCCTGTGCTCTCTATTTCGGCTGATGACAGAATATCTAATATTCCAGCCAGTAAGACTGCCGTCAGTACGCGAGGTGATGCCTTTTGTAAGACCTCCAAGATTTTTCAAGATTTCTAAGGCTAGGAACACTTGAGCTAGTGCTTGTTTCCTTTGTCCTGAGCTGGCAGCCGCATTGCATGACATTTGCTCTGTATTATGAGCTTGAGAATCTGGGAAATGTTTGTCAGTTGCGTTGCTTAGTCTAGGCGCTCAAGAACCTGTTGTGTTGAGGAGCTTATCACTCTTGTGTCCGTTATTTTTTAATAAAAGCGTTGTATTTGAGCATCTCTGAATCTGAGCGTCCACAGAGATCGAGTTAGTAGTGTAGAAGTGCATCCAGCATTTTTTTAATTTGTCTTTGGCAGAGCCAATACCAAGACCACAATTCACTTTCAGCGATGAAAGTTAAAGTTTGGAGGTGGGGGGGGAGGTAACAAAAAAGAGAGGGACAGGGGGTTCAATAAAATCCTGCAGTTCGGAACTCTGGGCATTTGCCGTTTGAATCCTCCGATCCAAAAAGGACTTGCCACATTCCCGTCTACCATGTCGCTGTCTAAACCTGTGATAAAAATGAAAACTAACATCGAATATCAAATGTTAAACAACGAATGGTAACATCCCTACTTGTTTTGCAGTGAAAAAATAAGGTAACATTGCTTAATAAAGAACATAAGAAAGGAAGAACATTCGAATATTGTTTCGGTGTTCTGATAATGTATTATGCAGTATAAGTAAGCACATAATAAATACATTATTTCTTGAAAGGACTTATCAAAACTGACATAGCTGAGGGTCTGAAAAAAGGGATCGTCTGTTTCAGCAGAGTTTACTAAACTGATAGCAGAAAATGAGACCTTTGCTCCAACGGGGAGATTAAAAACTACTTACCGAAAGTGGATGATACATTTTATCCCAAGAAAGAAAACTAAACCACTTCAGCGAGTCAAGTAGCTGTCCCTACAGAACTACCACGACAATCGAATGTTATTGAAGATTCATTGAGTTAAAAACAAATGCTAAAACTTCTGACAAATTTCCACTGGCAGTCAGTGCGAACGCTGGCGTTTGTGTTACAGAACAAACACTTATATTTGCGTTAAGGATTAATGCAATGTTTCTGGCGAGTGAAAAATTGGCGGCGCTTCAGAGTTTGAAGGGAATAACCACAGTGGAGGGTATTTTTCTCAAACTGTGTGAAACTCGTAAAATAAAGCAGTGGAAATGGGAACATCTGGAAAGCGTTACTACCATCATTGCTATGAATGTAGTTGGGAGCAAGTTCTTAGTCGTTGCCTTGCAGCAGCATAGGTACTTTTGTTGGTTATAGTGGCGAGCAAAAGTTACACAATTTCTTGAAGGTTTTGCTCTCAGAATTCTGCTTCTTACCGAGATTTGGTAGGAAATCTGTCTTGCTTGCACGTGCGTGTATGCGTGTGCTAGGGAGTGTGTGTATGTACTGACTTATCTGCGAGTACGTAAGAAAGCGTGCGCGTATACATAAGTGTACTCACCTATTTATATTCGCCTATTTGTGGTTGTAGGGGTAGATTCATAGATCATGGCCCCCGCCTCTCCACTGGTCGCTACTAGGTCCTCTCTCTCCCTGTGCTCCATGAGCTTTATCATACCTTATCTTAAAACTATGTATGGTTCCTGCTTCCACTAGGTCGCTTGCCAGACTATTCCACTTCCTGACAACTCTGTGACTAAAGAAATATTTTCTAACATCCGTTTGACTCATCTGGGTCTTCAGTTTCCAATTGTGACCCCTTGTTTCTGTGTCCCATCTCTGTAACATGCTGTCTTTTTCCACCATGTCAATTTCTAGCAGTATTTTGTATGTTGTTATCATGTCTTCCCTGACCCTCCTGTCCTCCAATGTCGTCAGGCCGATTTCCTTTAACCTTTCTTCGTTCTGGAACTAGTCTTGTTGCAAACCTTTGCACTGTCTCTAATTTACTGACGTGCTTGACCTTCTTCCATACCTCGGGTATTTGCCCAGTTGCAATGGATGTGTTGAAAATTGTTAGTGGCACACACAGCGTCTCTGCTCCCTCTCTAAGGATCCACGGAGAGATGCCCGGTCCCCCGCCTTTGAAGTATCAAGTTTATTTAGCAGCTTCTTCACTTCGGTTGTGTCTCATCCAGCACTTGTTATATCCCTTCTTGGTGTACCTCCCAGTTCTGACTTCCAGGAGTCCTTTCTGTCTTCACTGTAAATAATATATAATATAATGATATATAATAATATAATTATTTACATGGTATACAGTTCTAGCTGACATCAATGACACTACTATATAGAAAGCTCCTTGTTATGCAGAGCATTTCGGGGTAATTAGGTCAGTTTTGTCCCCGGATGCGACCCACACTAGTCGATTAACTCCTAGGTACCCATTTTACTGATGGATGAGCAGGGACAGCAGGTATCTTATGGAAATACGTCCCTAATGCTTTTCCACCCGTACCGGAGGAGATTCGAACTCCGGACCTCAGTGTGTGAGCTGAGTGCGCTAGTGATCGAGATATGGGACACTCTACTTCCTTAAATCTCATGTTGAGCTCCTCACATACTTCTTGGTCGTTTCTTGTGTGTGTGTGTGTGTGTGTGTGTGTGTGTGTGAGCAAGAGAGAGAGAGAGAGAGAGAGAGAGAGAGAGAGAGAAAGAGACGCGCACATCCCGACCTTTCCCCCAGCAACGTCACTACCATCAACACATTCCAGCAGACGCCCGCCAGCATCATCTGGTGGAAGTCACTGGTCACGGCTTTATGCCACTGCTGTTGTATTCCGGCGGCCGATGCTACCACTGCACAAACACCTACACACCACCGAATTTAGTGTTGTGCATATTACCCACTTGGCTTGGCCCTAGTGTTTCCCCAGAGACGACGAAATAAATGTTTACTCTACGCTGGCCTGCTGAAAAACAATATTTACGGGAAGCAAGCTATGTGGGAATGTTCGAAAGGTAATAATTTCATTGATTATGTTAAGCAAAAGCCCGATATCAAGACGGTAGGTGGCCACAACACATTGAATTTTGCTCCGGTTTTCTAGCTAAGGAAATGTAACTATACAAATCTGTTCAAGGGATTACCACAAAACACACTTTCACAGGCGATGAGCATAGATTCTGTGCGGATGAGCCAGAGAAATGCAAACGACGAAGGAAAAGAAACAGCGAGAATTAGGTACAGTAAAAGTGCAAAAAATATTGTAAAATTCAGGTGCACAGTCTCACAGACAAAAAGACAGAAAAAAATTGTAGCGCAGATACATATCAGGAAAAACAGAAGGAACTATTTTCTTGGTCACGGGGTGCGTAAGCGGCCGGAATATTGTTACATCCACTGCTGAAATTGCAGTAGTAAAATACCTTTATTCTCTGCCTAGTCGGTGGGAAAAAGAAGAGGTCTGACTTGCTGGAAAGTTACCTTTAGGTTATTTAAATTCAGAGTTGGACAGTTTTATATAAGTGTAGGTTGGACTTATTTGAGCGGTTAGAGCAGTGGTACTCACATTTAAACTCTTATATTCGTCATGGACATCCATTTTCGTCCAAAAAAAAAACATAAAACTAACGCTATAAATATATATGTAAGACAAGTCACGGGGGATGGAACTGAAGATTTCCATCTCCCGTGACCTGTCATGCATTAAGATCGCCTGTCTACGATTGTGTGTGTTGTGTGTGTCACCATTTTGTCCTAGGCATATGTCCATTAGACACTAGGCCTATTGTTATAGTAAGGTTAAGTAAGTTCTCTAAGGTTCTTTTGGTATAAAATTATTAAATGAATGTAAAAAATATCTTTAAAAGTATAAGAGAAAATTTTTAGACTTAATTTTAAATGAGCTTTTTGCTAATTGACCAGTTTTACCTATTCGGCACGACACACACACACACACACACACACACACACACACACACACACATTACAAATACACATGTGTCTCTTAAAAATTACATTACTAACATCTCATCCAGCTCCTCAGATATGGAAGGCGTACATAGGATACAACAGGCATTACCCCTCTGAACTACAGCACTGAGCCACTGGAACAAAAAACTAGCTGCCTTGGGATCCTTGGTTGCCCTAATGAGCCTCTTAGCTTGCTCCTTAAAGAACTTGGATGCATTCTGTTCCCATGGGCCAAGGGTCTCTGAGCCTGTGGTAACAAACATTTAATGATGGGCAAGTTTCATCATATTTTCTAGACGTTTTGAAGATACTGAAGCTGACAGCCGCCCCTTCTTCCTTCCTGCTGTATTGGAGATAGGTATCAACCAGTGTGGATGCACAAGTGTAGTCCCACAAAACTTACTTGCCGTCTGTCCAGGCTTGTAGGGTAATTCCATCTGGACGCTTTTGGTTGCCATCAGATCTGCATAACTGGGGTAGCTCCCTTATTACTGGGCACCCGACTGTTGCAAGACTCCTCTTACTGTTATTAACTTCTTCATACCTTGCAATCTCTCCGTTGGATCTACGCCAAAAAGAACGTAATATCCGAATCAATCTGCCAGTTCCCTGCCACATATTACACATTAATCATCATGAATTCAAATGACCCTCTGAAATGCAACATCCCCACCCTCCATTCAGAGTTCAGGCGTTGTACTTTATATCTCCCAGGATTTAAAACTGGCTAACCAGTTTCCCAGAATAACTCGATAAACGTTATTTTTCTCACGCTTGAGCAGGACGTCAATTCATAACCATATCGTCTCCTCTCAGTCCGATCTAACATACTCCTACAAACTTGCTGTGTGCTCAACTCCCTGGTAATTAAAACCTTCTTTATTCACCTACTTCCTCCAGTCCTTCCTAGGACGACTACTTACCACTCCTTCCTTCCACCCCAGCTTTGTACACTAGCCCTCTGGGGCAGCACCTAATTAAATTGCATTAACTAAATCAGGAAACTTGGTGGAATTTACTTTTTCTTCAGAGCATCCTCACCTCTTTGGAAAGGAATGATAATAGAATTCCAGCGTTCTGTGCTCTTATTTCTGTTGATGAGAAAATGCTTAATAACCCAGCCAGCACGACGGCCGTAGGTAAGCGAGGTGACGCCTTTGTAAACTCAAAACCTTTGATTGGGACTTCAAAGGCTAGAAACGCTTGTGCTTTTGCTCAGTTTCTCTGGCGCTGGCCGCCAGCATTGCATGACATTTGTTCTGTATTGTGGTTGTGAGAAGGTGGAAAGTGTTTGTTAGTCGCTTTGCGTTGTCTACCCTTAGCGCTCATGGGTATAAACATATTTGATTATTCACGGGGAAAGATATAAAATGTCATGGTGTACCAAGGATTATTTTTGAGGCATGCAGAAAGGTTCGATGTTCAGCAGGGAAGGGCAGCGTCAGTGCTGTCGTTTTGAATTTTGTTTCATTGGGGTTGAGGGGAAAGATGAGGGCTGAAGTACCTTCAGTAAGGGGACTCTGAATAGTTGCTTCCCAGTGGTGGTCGTCCAAGATGCTCAGTAACAAAGGTATTTACCACCTGCCCTTCCACCTGGTCGCTGTCTAAACCGGCGGAGAAGAAAAAAAAATTGACGCGGCATGGCTGCATGGCTTATTTGTGCTCTTCAGAATAAAATATTTAGAATTTTCTCTAAGAATATTGTTACGATGCTCTAATACTAACTTAGCATAAGGAAGTATATCACAGAGATAAACGAGACTCCATGCAAGAGCACACAACAATCCACAGGAATGAGGGTCTTAGATTTTCAATAAGATAATGTGAGGAAACTTGGCTGCTAAAATAATAGTAGGTAATTAGAGATCCTAGATCGACAGACAGCAACACAATGCTTGCTAAAAGTATTCGATGAGTTTTATCACGGAAAAAAAATCGCTTGAATGACGTCTGTCCGTACACCATCCAGAAAAATCGAGGGAATTGCTCGTGATTTGCACAGAATTGAAAAAAAAGACTAAAACATCTGACAAATTTTCACTGGCATTCGATGAGATCAATGAGGTGAGTGACCTAACTTGAACACTTGTATTGAAACACTTGAAAAGTTCTTAAGTATTAATATTTGTAGACGGAATTTTTGGTCACATACTGTGTTTATTATTATTATGACTATTATTATAAGCAAAACAAACCACTGGGGATGAAAAGCACTAGATCTTTGCCTTTCACACTTCGTCAGGAGCTTTGTAATGATGCAAGAATTGCAACTGATAAGTTATGGAAACAGATTCTCTCAGGGGTAGGGACGAGTGTCTCCCACACGACCCGTCCCTTGAAGGTGAGAGAGAGGTCAGCTTCTTTTTACATTGCTGAGATCGGCTGTTTGCGATTTGTTAACATATATGTATATATTGTATATGTAATATAGTACATGTTTGACAAGGATTAATGCAGTGTATGGCATGAAGAATTTCCCGTTCTTTGTTTGAAAGGAACAACCACAGTAAAGGATATTTGTTCTCAAGCTGAGGGAAAATCGGAAAATACTGCAGCGATAATAGAAGAAATCTCAAAAGTGTTACCATAGAAAGTGTTATAAATCTGGCTGTAAGTCTGAGATGGTAGGGACGTAATCAAACTAGGATAACATTTGTGAATGTTTGTCTTCTCGGGCAGCTGGGCGGCGTCGTAGACCATAGTTTAGTAACTACGCTTTCGTAATCCATCAAGGGTGGATTTTCTAGCTACTAGTGAAAGAGTCTTGATCCAAAGAAGGTTTAGCTCTTCCCCATGATCACAATATAATTGTGATTGGCTCTTGATACCAAGAACTGGACCTACATAACCTTCCGTTCTCTTACTCTGAGCCTGATTGTCTCCAATTTCCCAGAGAATGGGAAGCAGGCCTTGGGGGAAAAAAAGGTCGTAACTGAAAATTTCACTGCAAAATAAAGAATAGTGTCTCACTGCCTGGCGGCGTGCTCCATCTTTTATCAGCTTAATGATCCCTACAGGTTTAGCGGTCGTTCATTAATGTGGAAGTTGTAATAATAATAGTAATCTAACCTGAGGGACTAGCCTAGTGGCAAACCTCTCGACGTCCTGCAGCTTTACTGTGTGTTTTGAAATACCAAGTATGCATAGATTTTTTTTTTACAGCTTAACTCTTAACGCACGGTTGACAGACTTTATCCGGAATTATCGCATTTTTTTTTTTAAGACGGGCACTATTTTAACCTCTACTGTCACTCTCTTCCTTTCCTTCTCTGTAACTCTGACACTAGATATGTTCACTAAAGTCTTTACGATGCATGTAAGCTTTTTGTTTTTGTCCTGTCTTTATAATTCCACTCGTGCTAAACATTTTGTCAATCCTGTCTATCCCTCTGAGTTCTCCTGAAGTGCCGTTCACAGCGCCAGTCTTTTTAGCTTTTGTTCTTTAGTTCTGGTACCATTCATTATTGGCCTGAATATTTATTTATTTATATTCCTGAATTTCTTTCTTAAATTTATTTGCCTGGTGTACGGCGCGAGCACTATTTAGCATGTTTGCATCAGGAGACATTTAAATTTGCGTGTATCAGGAATGAGTTCGAGTAGCCACGAGTAGCCACGTCTGAAGCTTGTTTGTTATCCTGGAGTCTCTCAGTATCCTCAAGGTCCTTTTTCAAATTAGTTTCCCAATGTCAGCAGTGATAGGTAGGACCTAATTTCCTCCGTCGATGGCATTTAGGTGAAACAGAAACAGCATGGGTCCAAGAACTGATACCTGGGAACACCACTCGTCGCACTTACCAGTTCTGATAAATACCCTCTCACCATCATCCTATTCTTTCTGTTTTCCAGGTATTCCCTTATTCATTAAAGCACCTTCCCTCTTACGGCTGGCTTGACGTGTACTCACCTAATTGTGGTTGCAGTGGTCGAGTCATAGCTCCTGGCCCCGCCTCTTCACTGGTCGATACTAGGTCACTCTTCCTGCTCCATGAGCTTTATCATACCTCTTCTTAAAGCTGTGTGTGTGTGTGTGTGTGTGTGTGTGTGTGTGTGTGTGTGTGTGTGTGTGTGTGTGTGTGTGTGTGTGTGCGTGCGGGCGTGCGTGTGCGTAGTACTGAGGCAAGAGATGAGGATGACGTGTCGCCTGTTACTGTGGTAAAGGTGGAATTCAATTACTTGTGCAGGTGGAAGCCGAAACATCCACGGCACGTCACTCGCCCATCACTCGTAGAAATAGTGAGAGGAAATGTGCTGTTTTGGTTGTCTAGTCTGTCTCCTGTGAGAGAGGGAAAGGTTGAGGCTGTCACTCCCATACTGATCCAGCTGCGTGGTGAGGACAATGAATTTTCAGCACTAGTCAAGCTTTGTGAAGAGGACAATGTTCCCACTGCTCTAGTCAAGCTTTGCGAAGAGGACAATATTCCCACTGCACTAGTCAAGCTTTGCGAAGAGGATAATGTTCCCACTGCACTAGTCAAGCTTTGCGAAGAGGACAATGTTCCCACTGCTCTAGTCAAGCTTTGCGAAGAGGACAATGTTCCCACTGCACTAGTCAAGCTTTGCGAAGAGGACAATGTTCCCAATGCACTAGTCTAAAATGGCGAAAAAAGTCATGTTACCACAATACTTGTTTAGCAAAACGAAGAAGACAGTGGTACAATGACATGAGCAAAGTGAAGACAGTGGTACAATGACATGAGCAAAGTGTAGACAGTGGTACAATGACATGAGCAAAGTGAAGACAATGTTATTAGAACATGAGCAGAGTGAAGAAGACAATGGAACTACACAGGTTCACCAGGGTAAGGAGGACAATTGTACCACGACATGTACACCAGGGTAAGAAGGACAATGGTACCTCTGTTAGTAAACTAATGCATAACTTCACTTCCAACATATGAGGCTGCATATTCCGTGCTTTTCACTATGTCAATTCTTATTTTATATTTTATTATCAGAATATTGGATTTTGCGAAGCAACGAAGTAATCTGTTATCGACTCCCTCTCCTCATGTGCTATTCAATATGCAATAAATATAGCAACAAGAGAATGGAGCAATATAGGCTCAGTATAATACTGTTCACTCCTTCAAAACATACTTTGCAAGGCTCATCGGGGATGTACATATCAGCTTGTTTGTCTATTAATGTTCTTATTCCCGTAGCAACTAGGATATGGATGAGCTTGGTTCCTAATGGCGTACTTCCGACAACAGAAAATATACTCATTAGGACGAGGTTTCAACCTGTGCAGAGCTTGACCGAGTCCATGACTTCAGCTCTACGCAGAGCGAAGCTTTCCGATGACAGCTTATTCAAAAGAACCTTCTTTACAAAGCTTGAATTTATCCAGGGGACGATTTAGGGAAGGTTTTGCCCTCCCTCCAAAACTCCATCAACCCTCAAAGCCACGCAAAATAAAAAAAAAGTAATAATAACGCCGCTTCAAAACAAGTCGCATAGCCCCCCTTCCTTCCAATTAAGTAGCCACCTCTAAGCCCACCCAAATATAGAAATTCTGGTATACAGTATCGAAGAATTAACGAGATCGTCACATGTGCTACAATAGACATCTTAACGAAAGTTTTCGCCTCCACTGCAGGCTTCCTTATTCAGATACAAGGATGAATTACTCCTGGAGATAGTAGACTAATTGGAGAGGTAATTTGAGGTACTCAGTCGCTCAGCCTTTGCGGAAGATAATCAGTCTCTTAGCTTTAATTGCTTTAATTTAGCAAATGCATAAGGCTTAAGATGAAGTCACAATTGAGTTAGGCTCACCAGAAGTAGTAGGTCATGCTGTTGCTAACAAATACTTAGCATGGCCTACTTCCACTGGTGGGCACAGTTCGCCTGCGACGTCATCTGTAAACTGTTACACCTTACTTTCCGTATATAAATCTCTGGCCTCATGCATTTTGACTCACGAAATCGTAATGACACGATTGCAAACAGTCATGTTGACGGCTTTGAGGGGACTTGAGCTAGAGTTCGTTACGGCCATGCTAGCTGGAGATTAGTCTGTAAAAACTTGCATTTGTGGTCACAGTGGTGCCTATGCTAACTTTCCTATGGTATATAAATATACCTAGTTGGATGAATCTTATTGTGGCTAGCTGGCCCAGTGGCTAACACGACGGTCTGCAGTTTTGAGATTCTCTGATCGAGGGTTCTAACCCCGCCCGTGGTATGGTTTCTCATGCATTTTCTTTGGGTTGAGAGAATGATTTAAGGCTGAGGTATTGATCACCTCAAACTACTTCTCCACTTCGCCTACTGCCTCCAGTTTATGATTAGTCCCTGTATTTAACCCAGGAAGCCTGTTACACATCTGTTTTGCTCATCATAGATGAGTTTGTTCCAATTATTTAATGTTAAGAGAATCTTGGTAAATTTATTCCTGTGTGTTGGTGGACGTACTTGGTCGATAAGTTAGAGGACTTCATGGTTCTTGAATTGGTGGTCTTGATGGTCCCGTGAATTAGTGACCCTTGATGGTCACATGAGTAAGTGATCCTCATGCTCTTGTGAGTTAGTGATCTGTATTAGCCTTCTGAGTTAATATATATGCATTGACCCACTCATGTCTCACACCTTCAGTATATCTACCTCTTGATTCCTTTGATCCAGGGCCCGAGTATCCATTGAGCACAGTGTAAACAATGCCCAGGGCCCATGAGACTTGTTTAGGCCCTAAAGCATCTCAGACGAGTGAAAATTTATACAGGAAAGCCGCTAAACCAAACTTCATTTCCTTCAGTTAATCGTAATATATTCACTTCCATTGTAAGCTATTCATTATATACATTGCGAATATGTATCTACTGATCCGTCTTAGGGATGCACGATTCTGAGAGTGCTCAAGGCCTACTAAGAAATTAATCATAGCCTTCTTTGATCAGTAACCGAGACAATACAATAAAATCAGAGCACAACCTGCGCTACATGCAGGCGGAGCTCACTGAAGGTATCAGAGATATATCACATGTCTGTCAGGTAAGTTAGTGTAGCACGTGGGATTCGGGGGAAAGTGACCTTAAATGGAAGAGGAAAGTGAACGTGAGTGGGAGGGGAAACTGAGCGTGAGTAGGAAGGGAAATTGAGCGTGAGTGGGATGACTGGTGCTATATGAGGAAGCTAATTGTATTATTTTAGTTTTTAAGTTGAATAAAGTGGCAGAGAGAGCTGTTAATTTTACCTAAACACCTTAAAGTACAGTTGTACCTTAGATTTAATAGCTCCGTCCAAGATACTACCCACAACAGCAGCCTGACACCCACGTTCCAATTTACATCTCGGTGAATAGATGTCAGAAGACTTGTGCAGAGGTCTCGCCCGATCTGGAAATAGAATCCGGATACCTTCGGTTGTGATCCGCCCAAACCATGCGGATTATCAACATACTCCTAACTGTTTACAAGAGGAAGCTTAACAAGCTCATCCAGGCTAACGATGGACTACGTGCTGCTACTATCAATAGCCTCTCTGACTGATCTGACTAATGGCCAGAAGGCCTGGTCTCAGACCGGGCCGGAGATACGACCCCCGCTACCATCAACAGATAGAAAACAGACAGACGGAGATTATATTTGTAAGAGTACAAAGGTGAAGTAACGCTGAAGAAATGCACAAGTAATGGTGCTGAAACTGACAATTTCTTTTCCATTTCAATAATTCCGTCTTCACTGAAGACGTCCATTTGGATCGTATTTGCTTGGACATCCTCCTCTTTTCACAACTATGTAAGCTATTAATGATGTGTTGATTGCAACACGAAAGGAATAGAGCTATCATTCTACTCCCTTCGTGGTTGTTTTGCATTATATATATATATATGTATATATATATATATATATATATATATATATATATATATATATATATATATATATATATATATATATATATATATACATATTATTTCTCTCTTACACACACACACACACTCTCTCTCTTTCTCTTTCTCTCGGAACAAATAGGCTTTTTTTTTTTTTGCTGAGCAAAATCATTTTATCACACACTACCGTTCGTTCACTTTTATATCTTGCAGTATGTCAGCCCCTTGTTAACCTGTGCTATCCCTCTACTAATATTTCTAAACTAAATAAACATCTTTCCACGTTCCACCCCAGAGATGCGACTCAAACAAAGAAATGATTTTTTTAAGCGAATAAAATGAATTTAATGACTGTCGATAGGAAACAGATATAAAATTAATAGTCTGGGCGGCGAAGAGAAAATGGAGAGTTGGGTAGCGTACGTGCCGGGAAAATTAATGAATCCTGGAGAAATTTTCTGCGACTTAAGTGAGTTTAAGTGAGTGTTGAAGAGGGCAGCTTTAGGAAAGGAACGGGAATTCACAATATTATAACATGGCTTGTTTTGCCCTTCCACCTCTCGTGATATCGACGGCGTCTGGGGACAACAATCAGCACATGCGGGCCGCGGCCTCAAGCCCTGCCTCTAGTGTTTGAGAACCGAGTAGCAAGACACTTCTGTGGATTACGATGAGTGTTGATACAACCGTTGACGTGTTGTATTCGCTTTTAACGTATATATACCAACATATATAATCCCCTTTCCTCTTAAACAATACTTCTCTTAACATTTTGGCCAACCGATAAAATTCAACACTATTCTAGAATGAATATATATATATATATATATATATATATATATATATATATATATATATATATATATATATATATATATATATATATATATATATATATAATCATTGTTTCTATTCAAATTCTGCAAATATATTCAGTTTGTATGAAAGACTAAAACTTTAAAACAACGCGCAGCATTACCCCCAAGACAAAGGTATTATAAAACTCCATGCAAATTTTTATATTATTTTTTAGATGATTAAAAACGCACACTAAAATACATATATAGAAAGTCTGACTCTGGCTGAAAGATTTCTATTGCAGCATTTCCAACAGAGCCTTAGACAATGTTTGTGGTAAGTTCGGTATGCTTTTCGGTCGTTCATTTTCGACTTGTATTGCTGAGACAGTATTTATTATTGTAATCAAAAAGAAGCGCTAAACCACAAGGGCTATACAGCGGCTGAGACAGTAACTCCAAAGTTATTTATTAGCTTGAAAAAAATATACATTAGCATTTAAAACTCACATTAACTAGCACACCAACAGTCTTTAGTGAACAAGTGCAGCGAGTGTGTTAAATTGCTATTTTGTTGCCTTCCACTGACTATAAAATGGAGATTCCAGTTTTTATTTTCCTTATATATACTGCACAGTGCTATTCGAATCTAATAAGATTTTTCCGTAGATTGTAATATATATGAACAGTCCAGTACCATTACCTAGTTCTTTGTCCATCTTGTTCTTAATATCTTCAGCAGCCACTTGTACACTGACTTGAAACCTTTTCCATTGTGTTCTTTCATAAAACGAGTCTTTATTTAGACTGAGCCGATTTTAAGACTCTTTTGGGAAGCTTCCCAAGTCTTTAAAACCAATAACAAGTATAGGAAGGTAAACTTAACTTAAGACGCAATTTCTAGCCACATATCATGATCTAGGTTGTAACAGACTGAAATATAGAACTGTGCAGAACTACATACAAATCCATACATCTATATTCATCTATTCAGCGTAGTCTGTCAATTGAAACAATGAGACGAAAAAAGCCAGGGGGAAGCTGCATAAGTGAAGGCTGATGTAACTACTGTGGGTAGTTTCATAGAGAACTTCTTAAATAAACGGCAGAGCTACGGCAAAAAATCAACGGGAAGAACCATTAAACTTCTGGGCAGACCACCGAGCTGTATAAAAGCTAGGCTGGGACAAGGTAAATTAATAAGTGAAGGGGACGTAGATTTAAAAAAAAAAAAAAAAAAAAAAGCTGGGTAATCCTATTTTCTTCAGATTATTATTAGCATTCATAATGACAGTCTCCACTGGTGCAAAGCTATCAGATGCTGGTGATATGCATATTATGGCATCTAACACCATATACATCACACTTCACCACGAACAACACAATCCCTCTCACCATATACACATCACACACAACCACACACATCACTGTGTTTCCCACTATATACAACCGTACATCTGCCATCTAGTCTGGTTGCCAAACTCAAGGGATTTGCTGAACCTGTTTACAAATGAATAACCATTATTGACCATTCTGCATTATTCATTCAAATGGAATACATAGGTACATACCTGGAGGGTGTTCTGGGGGTCAACGCCCCCGCGGCCCCCTTGGAGGACGCTGGGAAGCAGTGTCTCCATGTCAGGCATCTTGGATAGGCTATTTAGCTGAAATCATCCTGTCATTATCCCTTTTGGCAGCTAAAAGTATTGTAGCAATAAATTTGAATAACATACTCAATCACGTTATGTACACGTCTTTTGTATCTGGGGATGATAGCTTCCCCCCCTCCCCTTACCCTTGGCAGACATCTTGGATGGCTGCCAAGAGTGGCACCCTCTGGATTGTCAATTATCATAACTCAGAGGTTCACTATCAGTTAAGAATAATTACGTACCATAAAATTCTTGGTTGATCCATCTTTCCACCAGACTAACCACGCACATCGCATGCAAGCAACATTCATTACCACATACATCAACTATGGGCAGCATACTCAGTGATGACGATGCATTCAGCCCGTGTGATGGGTGTGCATGTTATGGAAGGCACTAAAAGTAATTGATTATTCTGCGCTCTGAACCTAAGTTGCTTGCATCATTACCGATAAGCCACAATCACTTCTAATTTGCGGCGATAATTAATAATTTGCCTCTAATGTTACCATGTCATTGCCCTCGTAACTGGTTTGCCGTCAAATTATAGAAAGCATAATCACAAGGAAATCGAAATAAATCAGAGGTTATTTGTTACCTTCCATAAAGCACATCTATAATTTGTATCACATTGCAGGGTGTAAGGCGCATTATAAAAATTACCAGTGAGTGGTAAACAAAAAATCCATGGAAGGTGGCAGGCATTTATGATTGATCAGAGAGGGAGGGACTAGTATTAAAAGGACTTCACTAGGGGCAAGAGACCCTTCCTTGAAGGGCGTTCAGCCTGCGGGCAGCCCACTGCTGAAATAATGTACCACTGGGTAGCCCACCGTTGAGGTATTCAGCCTATGGACAGCCCATTGATGATATATTGAATAAGTGGGCAGCCCACTGCTAAAACATTCAACCTGTAGGCTGCCCACTGATGACGTATTCAAATTGAGGGCAGCTCAGTAATAGCTATGTATTCAGCCTATGCCAAAAAAAAAAATAAAATAAAATGAAATAAACTACCAAAAACGCTCCAACTGGTAACTACCTCCACCATATTTGCAGTTGCAATTTCATCAGAGCTCTGCGAAGCATAATCAATACGCATTTTTCTAGTGCATTTGATTTTACATAGTAACACCTTTCACCTGATCCAGAGGTGATTAATTTTTCATTATTTACGAAAACGATTTGTAGTTTCGAAAAACTTATTGTATTTTTAAATTTAGATTTATATAACAGCATTGGGATCAATGCAAACCATTTGACAGCATAAATAGTGGTAGTAACAGTCAACCTTGATGTCCAAGGAATAGATGCAAATATGATGAATGGATTCAGAGGGAAGGAGAAGGGAATGCATGAAGAGAAAGGAATAGAAAGAAGGGGCCAAATGATGAATGTTGAAAGGGGAAGATGCAAAAAGAACCAGAGAAAATACGTGAGAAAATACTTCGAATGCGTGTGTGCGTGCGTGTGTGTGTGTGTGTGTGTGTGTGTGTGTGTGTGTGTGTGTATGTGTGTACGGGTACGTGTGTGTACCTTTGTACTCACCTAAATGTGGTTGCTGGGGTTGATTTATAGCTCCTGGCCCCACCTCTTCCTTGTGTATGTGAGAGAGCTCATGGGCAATCCACACACGCTGCAGATGTATTGCACTCCACACACTGTTCTTGCTCACCTAACACTGAGTAGATATTTGGGTACTGTCGATCGCATCCTGGAACCTAGCTATCTATTTTGAGGTCAGCGCAAATATACCCTCCCACTCTCTTCCCATAATATACAATTCCTCTCTCTCTCTCTCTCTCTCAATTGTTTTCTACCAGTGCTTGTTTCTTTTCACCAGCCTATCTCTCACCTTCCCTACCTTCTTTTTTGTCTGATCTCCACAGGAAAGGGGAGAAAAAAAAGCATTCCTGTGCATCACGACTTAATGGTCTAGTTTCTTGAGAGAGACGTGGAGTCTTCCAGTCATGTTTATACACAGTAAAGAGGAAAGTTCAGCCGTGCATATAGCATGATAAAATGAGTTTCACTGCGAAAAAATGCAAATGCAATTCAAGTTGAAATGGGAGGATTTTAAACTCCACATGCGAGGAATGAGAATTCAAATTGGATTATAATTCCCTGACGGGAGAGATTATTGTATTGCTTGTATTTGCCTTTCTTATGACAGCAAATAATGTTAACAAAAGTAGTCTGGGGGAGAGGGGTTCTTCCTGGCCTCGTTTCCTTCTCTCTCTCTCTCGAGTTTTTTTTCCAGCAAACCACGAAATTAGTTTCTCGATTTGTTTCTCTGATCGTGCACCGTATTGTGACCTTACCTGGGGAGGGGAGGGAGGGGGCTATGACCTTAGAGTTTCTTTAAGCTTTTTCGGATTACGTTCAATTTTCTTGCTTACTTTTTTTCACTCTGGAAGATGACCTCTTTACTGTTACTTAGGAGTTACTCTTTTTCTTTCTTTCTCGCGAAACAAATTACTTGTTTTTCTTTCTGTTGTTCGTCTCATGAGTGTCTGTTGTTCATCCCACTAAGTGTCTGTTGTTCATCCCACTAAGTGTCTGTTGTTCATCCCACTAAGTGCATGTTGTTCATTCCATTAAGTGCATGTTGTTCATCCCACTAAGTATCTAGTGTTTATCATCCTAGATGCCTGTTGTAAATCTGAATGCTATTCATCTCCGAGTGCATGTTATTCATCTCTAAGTAGCTGATATTAATTTCTTCGTCACCTGAGCGTATGTCTATCATGGATACCTACCTACCTACCTACTATTCCAGCCTCTGGAGATTGATGCCCAATACTTCCGTCGGAAAAACTAATAACATAACTAATGGTCGATATCCCAATAAGATTTGCCTGGATTAGCTGAATAAAATATTGAATTTACAGAGGTATTTGTAAGTTATCTTAATTATTGATATGGACTCATTTATATTTATGCATCAGTGCATGTGTCATTGTATTTCGAGTGGAAAATGCTACTTATTCCATTATTCAGTTACCTTAAGCACTGCGTAGTTTCAGAGAGAAAGCTCGTTACTAAGAACAGCATTCAAATGCTGCAAGTCTGGAGAGACAGACACGGTGCAAGTCTGGAGAGACAGACACGGTGCAAGTCTGGAGAGACAGACACGGTGCAAGTCTGGAGAGACAGACACGGTGCAAGTCTGGAGAGACAGACACGGTGCAAGTCTGGAGAGACAGACACGGTGCAAGTCTGGAGAGACAGACACGGTGCAAGTCTGGAGAGACAGACACGGTGCAAGTCTGGAGAGACAGACACGGTGCAAGTCTGGAGAGACAGACACGGTGCAAGTCTGGAGAGACAGACACGGTGCAAGCCTGGAGAGACAGACACGGTGCAAGTCAGGAGAGACAGACACGGTGCAAGTCTGGAGAGACAGACACGGTGCAAGTCTGGAGAGACAGACACGGTGCAAGTCTGGAGAGACAGACACGGTGCAAGTCTGGAGAGACAGACACGGTGCAAGTCTGGAGAGACAGACACGGTGCAAGTCTGGAGAGACAGACACGGTGCAAGTCTGGAGACAAAGAGACACGCTGCAAGTCTGGAGGCACAGACACGGTACAAGTCTGGAGACACAGACACGGTTCAAGTCTGGAGACACAGACACGGTACAAGTCTGGAGAAACAGACACGGTACAAGTCTGGAGACAGACACACGCTGCAAGTATGGAGACAGACACACGCTGCAAGTATGGAGACAGACACACGCTGCAAGTATGGAGACAGACAGACATGCTGCAAGACTGGAGACAGACAGACACGCTGCAAGACTGGAGACAGGCAGACACGCTGCAAGACTGCAGCAAACACCGTAGCTCATGTATGACATGTGTTGTCGCTTGACTTCAGCGTAAACATACATTCTGTCGAGATTCCACTGATCTTGTAAAAATTTTACTTACAGTTTAAAGGTTGCGGGTGGATCTGCATGCATTCTCTCCTAAAATGCATCGAATGAAATGTGACATGACTGTAGGGCGCGAATGGATGGAAGACTTAAATGGAATATTAATAAAGTGTTGAAAATATAAATTATGAAACGTCGTCGTAAGCTTCTCTCATTTTATGTGCGGGTTATTTGTGTATCGTTCCAGTCACGGTATTGTGCCTTTTTTGTTATTAATTATGAGTGCAGTTCTTAACATGGGAATTAAAATAAAACAAATTTCGATTTAGGGATGTTACAGATAAACATTGACTAGATGCTTAGAGATGACTAAAATTAATTTCCAAACAACGTTATGCATATGCGTTTGTAAGTCCTTAAAGTTTGTTCAACATATACATGAAGGATTTAAATTTGGCTTCAGTAGAACATCCCTTACGCGGGTCAATATATCAACTTCAGTATTCTCGTTCTCTTGACGAGGAAAAAATCACGATTGTCGTGGCAGGAACAATTTACAATTAACCTACACTTCTTAGAGGAAACGTTAGGCAATGCTTCTGGCCGTTGTGAACCATTATCAACTTACTACTGAGAAAAAATTAAGAGGAATCTAGGCAAAAGGTCAGAAGATATGAAGTGAGTCAGACAAGAGGCCAGGTGATCAAATTTCCAGAATCTTATTCCATGATCCCAGTGAGGTCTTACGGACCATGTGTGTTGATCTCAGGAGTACAACATTGATCTTACATGTCTGGACGCAGCTAAACAGAAAGAATACTTCAAAAAATTAAACTTTCGTATTATAAGATAATACTCATTTATACTTTTGTTTTTTTTTCTGTTTTTATAGTATATTTAAAAATAATAATAATGGGCATCCTGAATAAGACTGACAGCAGTGTCTTGACGCAGTTATTTAGGGAAACAAGAATGGAAGAACACTGCAGCAGACCCACTGGTCTGCTGCAGTGTTTCCAGTCGGTCTTTTCATTTCTTCATTGAACAATCGTAAACTCCATTATCTCTTCTGTTTTTAAGTAATTAATATTTATTTTTCACGATCTGCTACATTTTTTTTTTTCAATATATTCACGTGTTCGTAAATTTTTATTATTTTTTTTACCGGCATTTGGTAGTATTTTAAAATGGCTTCAGTGGGCCATTTGGGAATTTAAAAAAAAAAACATTAATCATCCTCTCATGGCTTCCTGAATTTGTGGCAAATTTAGAGTAAAAAATCTTTTGTCGTTGTTTTTGCGACGACTGATGATAAATCAGGCGACATCAATGACGGTCGGGCAGATGAATGGACGGAGACACATTGTTTACACACTTGTATTTACAAACTTATTACTGTGTGTGAATAAATGGTTTAGAAAAACCGACAAGTTGATAAATGAGACTCTCGTGGAATATTTGAGTATCTTTATTCTGGCGAAACTTTTCCAGGATAAATATAGCCAGATGTTGCACAAGTTTGTGTCTCACAAACTTAATACTGTTATCTTAGCTTTACCAATTTAAAAAAAAAACGAACCTCTGTAAGGAATAGAATCACATTACCCAGGATGCAACTCATGACAATAGACTGACTCTTCGGTGCCTATTTACTGATGAAGAGGGACAGAAAGAGAAAGAAAACTTTTAAGTGCGTCTCGACTAACCCGGGAATAGAGAATGATCAGACTGTTAGATCAAGGATTCATAAGTTTCTTTTGAAGATATTTTTTTAAATACCAGTGATACGAGAATCAGTGATAAAAACAGGAAGATTTGCGAGCATATCTACTAGTATCTTACTATGTACATTTTTGTTGATAAGACACTTAAGATTTGTTCACATATTTTTGCATCCATTAACGACATAATGAAGTGGAGTAATTAAGTTCATATTTAGGTACAGGTATACATAAATAGTTACGCAAATTATCATACATAGTAACATATGCAATAATCGCGAACTAGCGAAACAGAATGCAAAACAGCCACCGGGGAAGTTGAATGATAGCCTAGGCCTTTCGTGTTGCAATCATCACATCGGGAGCTTGCAATTTCGCAGAAAAAATGAATTGCAAGCAATATCGTTCAGATGAAGCGTGTCTGGTCGAGCAAACACGCTTCCTCTGAACGCATTTGCTTGCAATTGCTTTTTCTGCAACACTGCAACCTCCTGATGTGTTGACTGCAACACGAAAGGCCTGGAGCTATTATTCAGCTCCTTCCGTCGTTGTTTTGTACAGTAACATACTTGTAAATTACCTAGGATAATCCCCCCCAAAAAGTCAGAAAAAGTGACTTATTTCCAAGAGGATAGGTAACCTTATCATCGTCGTCCACCTCATCATGTTCAGCAGGAGAGGTATTAGTCATTAGTCACCTGCTGCTCCTGCTGCCTGCTTGCCTCCACCTACGACTTGGGAGAGGTATGTGAGGGAGGCTTCGCTACCTCTTGTCTGCTGCCTCCTCCTCTTACAACGTGACAACACCGATCAGTTGAAGACGCCCAAAGCTGTTGATTAATTCCGACAAGAGGAGCGAGCTGTAGCCGGCTCAGATTAAAAAGGGATACCGGTAGGCATGATGTGCCTCCCAGGCTGAGTGTGTCAAGGGTTTGATCTTACAGTATTCCTATGCAATAACAACTGATGTTCATTGGCACACGCACACACACTTAAAACACAGTAAAATACGCGAATACTAGAAGTCAGTGATGACAGAGTTCTGTTATGTCCAACAGTTAGAGATTTCAATAAAGTGTATATTCAATATTCTGACCACCAGTTCACTTATTGCATGAATATGACAAACACGAGACATTGTAAGCTTTCATTACAAAAACGTTATAAATGTGGAAAATGCCACTGAGAGATCTGATCTGTAACACACACCGTAAAGAGCACCCCCAGGTAGATGCTGTAGGACGTGTGCTCTGTAGCAAACATCCTACAGAGCGAAAAAGGAAGATGTACGGAAGTCGCAGTGTCTATAGGGCATGCAGACATCAGGCGAAAATGCCTTGAAGTATCATTAACTTCCATTTCAGAACAAAGGCAGCTTCTACAGCCATTACTACTAGTATGAGACTGTAGCAACCACAATGCATCTTTCCTTACTTCCCACACCTCTCCACTTTTCCGTTCTTTATTCTCTGTATACTTTCATTGTTTGTATTACCCTGATGATGCTCGTTAGTTGCTTTTGTGTCCTTTGTAAGATAACAAATGATGATAGTGCGGGAGGATTCTTTTATAAACACAAGAAATGGTTGGAAATCTTAATGAATACTCAATTCTAAGAACACTACTTATCAAGACGGATAGTAAACAGTTTGAACAAATAAGAGGTGAATTAGGATGTCAGAAAGATGCATGCCTGATGAAAGAACCGGATAGTGAAAATAGGATGTTATATATATATATATATATATATATATATATATATATATATATATATATATATATATATATATATATATATATATATATATATATAATATATATATATATATATATATAAATAACTTCGCTTTTATTTTGCAATACATCTACAATTAAATGATGCAATATATCATATTGTTATCACATTGTTAATATATATCAATATGAGAACACTTATTTCCCCGTCTGTAGAGGATTTGTTAAATGTTGTCAAGTTGTCTACAGTGAGGAAGGAAAAAAGGTGTAGATGACTTGAAATATATAGAGTAAATCAGGAGTTGTAAGTGTAATCTCATATTTTTAAGGTGACTCTTGCATGAATAATTCCCATTTCTTATGAGGACAGTAGCTCTTTAAGCCTTAACATTTGGCATAAGTGTATCAGACGACGTTAACATCGGCAGTAATTTAAAGCAAACTTCGAAAAAAAAGAAATTAAAACTGTTCGAGGTGGTAAAAAGAGATTTTCTTAAAAAAAAAAAAAGTTGAAATCCGCTAAACGTCCCTGTAATGTAAATGATGTGTTTTCCTTTATTTAGTCAGTCTTTGTCGAACTTCCCTTCCCATTAATATGTCAAAGCGAGTTATACTAACAACGTCAGCTGTTTCTGACAGGTTAACTACAATTAATACGGTAAATTTAGTTGGAGCATTTATCTCCACATGTGGAAACTATTATCTCCACAAATATAGCCGTAAGTCACTCACAGTGAGATATTCAGAATTTAGAATCCTATTTTTTTTTTTTTTTAGATGGTCATTTTTTCAGGTGTTTCTTCATTAGTGGTGGAAGTGATTCAACTCTAACTGAAGATGATGCGAGAACTATAAGTCTGCTAGATAAGATTATAACATTAATAATGTTTTAAATAGCCTTAGACTACAGTATGTTTAATAGTAACTCACTCATTCAGTACTTTTATACTGAACTTTAATAACGACTTATACATAACAGAGAGTAATCCTCGTCCCAAGAAACCTCCTGCCAATATAAGGAACCTCTCACGACGGTGCACAGTAGTGAGCATGCCAATAGCACCAGCCGGTCATTATAGTATTAATATATATATGTATATATTACGACGGGCTGCGCCAGTCGTGACAGACAGGCGCAGCCCGTCGTGACAGACACAGGCGCAGCCCGTCGTGACAGACACAGGCGCAGCCCATCGTGACAGACACAGGCGCAGCCCGTCGTGACAGACACAGGCGCAGCCCGTCGTGACAGACACAGGCGCAGCCCGTCGTGACAGACACAGGCGCAGCCCGTCGTGACAGACACAGGCGCAGCCCGTCGTGACAGACACAGGCGCAGCCCGTCGTGACAGACACAGGCGCAGCCCGTCGTGACAGACACAGGCGTAGCCCGTCGTGACAGACACAGGCGCAGCCCGTCGTGACAGACACAGGCGCAGCCCGTCGTGACAGACACAGGCGCAGCCCGTCGTGACAGACACAGACACATCCCGTCGTCACACGAGAAAACATCATGCAGCACTTTACAGGAGTTTATCCACTAGCAGATGTCGCGAGAAGTTAACAAACACATGTGAAAACGTTTTGCAATAAGAACAGAATAATCGCCAGAGTCTTCACATAAAACACTTTAAATGCAAACGCTGTTACGGCAGTGTCGATGTGCAGTTGGAATGCTCTTGTGCTGTCTTGTGAAGGTGTTTAAGTTATAGTTACACCGATAAATTTAAAGGGATTCAGTGACATGTTCGGAAATGTAGTGAAAATAATCTCAAATTTGTCTTTAGCAAGAAGTATTCAGATTAACTGATGAAGTTGGTACTGTGGTCAGGATGGTACCTTTTATATTAGTGAAACATTGGTGAATATTATTTCTAAATATTAACTTATCGTTGTTCTATGATTTATGTAAGAACTACAGTATATTTTATGATGTAGAATCATAATTTTAAGGATTTATAATTTTTACATTACAACACTAACGAATTTAAAACATTATTCTAAAAATGAGAGGTTAAAGAATCAAGAATTAAACTCAACTTAAACTTAAGTTACTCTCATGAAGACATTCATAAAGTCAATTTTATCACTTCTTACTTAATAAACCCTAAACCCTTCATTATCCGATAGCATCGCTGAGTGATCATTTAAACAATAACTAGGTGTGGTAGTGTCAGTTATCTTGAGCGGCCTCAGACTGACGTCTGGCACTTTCACCTGAATGTGACCATGTAACGTCCTGTAATATTCACAGATTAGCAGATGAGCTCAGCTACATAAGTTCAAAAAGAAAAAAAAAGTCATATCTCCCTCCGAATATTTTGTCTGTCTCTGTTTTTTTCTCTCTCTCTCTCTCACTCTCTCATTCTCATTTTTTTTTCTCTCTCTCACACACGTACACACATATATAAATAAACAGAAGAATCGACACTATCCGTGATCCAAATAGTTTGCAAGCCCAATTATCAATAGACAGGTTTCACAGATAACACTTCTGTGAGGTGTCTGTCAGTGGCACCATTTGTGACCCCACTGCCCCATCCAACACCTCCAGAAGCTTTCATAGAACATCTGTTCTAATACCCTTCAAAGCCATATATATTCTCATTTCTTTAGTTTGTCTTCAGTTTACAGACTTTATTGGGCTTGAGGGGTACGAGAATAAAAATAAAAGCTTCTGGAAGTGTTGGAAGGACCAGCTGCGTCACAGATGGTGCCGCTGAACCAAACAACTCACAGAATTATTGTCTGTGTAACCTTTCTGTTTGTAAGCCTCGTAGCTCAGCGGTATAGCGCTGGACCTGCTACCTGTCAGTACCATAGTTCACGTTCCTCTCCGCACATTTATAATTTACTTAATTTGGGTTTTTACTCAGCATGTCTTTTTTCTGAGTACCGTCAGTGTCCGAATATACAATAAAACTCCCGTGAAAGAATACAAATAATTACACAGTAATTTGTGGTTCACTGTAGTTCGAGTGGTTTCAAATTATATTTTTGGAAAATAGTATGTCACCACAATTGAAACTTCGAAGGTCAAGTTATTTTAGGAATTTTTAAATTGCCTGTAAAGCAAATGAATTAAAGATGTTTGTACTACTTACGAAATCCTTAATAACCTAATCTGTGCAGATCTATGAAGCCGTGTTTAGGATTCTGGTCTTCTTATCGATGTCGTGGTTGGGAGACTACACTTTCCCGTCATCGCATCTAGTACACAAGTCTCACTCACGGGTATCTCATGGAGAGGCGCCAAGTTCTACTCTGTGAAACTTGTCAGTTTCCAATTTCAGTTTATTTTCTATTGGACTGTCCTGTCTACCAGCGATCACGCAGAATTTACCTCGCCTCCATCGTCGTCACTGCTCTAACACCCTTTATCTTCCCTCCTCGCTGACAGCCCCACCTTTGACACATACTCCCTCTTTGACTTTTTGACAGCAACAGAATTATTAAGATTTATTACACAAACCTTGATTATATTTCTTTAGCACTTCACACCGCCCTTACTAACTCTACCTCTGTTATTCTCTCCACCTTCGCTACTCTCTGATTAAGTATAAACATCAACACCATGCCTAGCCCTTCTAGGGTAGAGTAGGTACCTGAGCCCGAGCTTGCAGCTCACAAGACTGTCATTCCCATTAGGCCCCTTGGGGCAGGGATGGCAGACCAGAGAGACCTAAATTGTGGTTAGACCTGGGGACAGTTGGTCCCAAAGATGAGGAGGTACTTGTGCCTCCTCCCATGGGAGACTTAGGTCTCAGACACTCCCAAGACAGGGAGCCAAGGCCGGGCCACCACTTGGAAAAGGCCCGTGCCGGGAGAATACCGGCGAATCTTTAATAATAATTAATAATAATAATAATAATTAATAATTAATAATTTTAGCCCTCCCTACCCTGCAGCGTTATATGACCTTTGTGGGTTTAGCGCTTCGTTATAACTATAATAATAATCTGAGCAGAGAGTAATGGCTACAAACTTAATACCAACAGATTTAACGAGATTATGGAAGCCATAGCGACTCCCAGAAATAGTTCAGAGATCTCCAAGGAGTGGCTGGAAGTCATCCTTAGCGAGTACGAATCCAAACTTCGTCCAGGAACCATGGTGGAGGTCACATCCTTCCAGATCAACCCAGGTCAGACGTTCTTGCTGATTTTTAGGTCCATCGTGCTTTTGTTGAGTTATATCCAGTTATCCATGTTAAACTAGCAGCTCCTGGTGAGTTTTCACTGGTGACGCTCACTTGACATATATAAATAGTTACGGTAATGCCCGACTCCTGCATATATAGCTTATGCTAATTTGACTTTCGCTAATTTGACTTAGTGTAGTTTAAGCTCACATGTATAAAGGAATTGAAAAAAAAAGCTTTATAAATATTCCAGACGCTACTTTACGTCAATAAGATGTTTTCATTATGGGTGATAAGTCTGATGCAAGTTTCTCAAGATAGGATCACCTAGTTTTACACAATATTTAACATGAAAGGTAATTCAGAAGCGAATAAGAGTTGAAAATCCCATAATATAAACACGACTGCTGTAGAAAAGATTTCTTACGTTGTAGTTCTTAACTAACTCATAATGACTTAGTGTTACTAGTGCTTGTTTCTCACCACATAAAAATATATTAAATAACTAGAATCTTGCCAAAAATAATTTCACTAAACGTCTCTACATTAAAGAGTTAATAATCAACAGCCTTAAATTGTAACAGTAAAGATGAATACGTTAAATTTATAATAACGCAATACATGAATAGAGGAAACAAAATACATTATAGTCAATCAACAACTAACGCTACACGACACTGAACTAAAGAATATACTGACACGTTCATTAAATGCTCTGAATAAGAGGTGAAATATCATTGCAGTTTAATAAAGAAAATAAAAGCTGCTGGGTGTATCTCTTGGCTGAATTCAGTTGTTGATAACTGATGCTTCATGCAATATTAATTGCTTTGTGAAGAGAAGACATAAGAAGAGATAACGTTTCGCTCTCTGGTGTCATTAAATCATAACAAATAGCGAAACGTCCCAATAAAATTCTCCCGTAACGTGAGTCTTTTCTTCACTAATTGCTTTGCTTGTAAAGTGATATTGAAATTCAAGGAAGTACTTTGGATGTGATCCAGTATAAATACTTTCACTGTTACCATCACCTCTATAACAAAGTCCAGTCCAGCACAAGCAGAAACCTCAAGAATTATCCTCACACATGATAATCCGAAGTATTATTTATAATGAGGTGAAGTTTTAAACCTATCTAGATGTTTGCGTAACTATATGCTGCTTTTTACACATACAAGCAAACTCAATACACAGCTTCAAGAATAGGCCCAAGAAGTAAGAATTCAGTGAAGCCGCTAACTCTAGATTTTTACCTCCGGGGTTGAAGACATGAGTTATCAGAAGAAAATTTTCGGAAAATTCAATCTCAGTGCTACATATCGATAGTTCAGAGAAGTAACAGGAACCCATAAGGTTATCAGAGTAATCATCGAAGATGAGAGAGATATAAATGTGAACTGATTATAGGTTTTGAATAAGTATAACGTCCACTACGAGTCTGCGAAATCGAATGAGTTAGGAATGTATACCGTTGATCGATTAGTGATTATAGACCCATTGGGTGGGGGGTTTGTCTCCCCTCCCTTCCTCGTAAACGTGGGTGATCACATGCACAAAGGTTCTAGTCTTTTCTATCTCTTTTTTTTTATATAGGTACCATTTAATGACAAAAAATGAGCAGGTTTCGAAACCAAGCCAGGTTTAAAACTAGCAGGGAAGCGCTCTCTCGCAACTGGTACATGCAGGTTTAATAAGATGCATGCAACAAGCTTCATTTCGATACACATTCTAACCACAAATGCAAAGAGAATAGAACACCGAGTTGGATGGAACACATTAAGCTACTAACGAGAGCGGTGACCTGCTGGTTTTGGACTGACCGGCAGCTTCCTTGAACTTTGCCTATTCTCTGAATTGTTTAAAATCGTATTGCTGCAATTTTTTTCTCAAATCTCGTAATGTTGAGAGATCTATGAAAAGGCATTTTACTCAAACAAGAGGATCCATCTGACCAAGTTTCCATGTGGAACATTGTTTATTCACTGCCTTCATGAGGCAGCTGAGTGATAGCAACTCTGATATTTATCATATACGAGTATTCCATGGTACAAAGAAATCCTCGAGGGGACAATAAAACATGAAATAATCATTGTATATCTGACTCCTCTTCGCTTTTATTGCCACTTTGTGCGTTCGATTGTGTCATTAACCAATGTTTAACAAACGGTGGTCAATACATT
>NC_091307.1:18134033-18219033 GCF_038502225.1 Cherax quadricarinatus
GTTGTTGTTGCTTGATAAGGGCTACGACGGCTTGTGCCGTAGCAGTCCATTGTATACTCTCGCGGTGACATGATTGTCTGGGTGGGCGGCTAGTTGAATGAGGGGAGGGGGTGTTTGTCGGGGTGGGCGAGTCTTTGACAGGGTAGGTGGGTGTCTGACTGGGTGGATGTTGGAGAGACACTGAGGATGACGGGGGGAGGGGGATGGAAATTGGCTTTTGGTGGCGATGGCAGTAAACTGATATTCGTGAGTGTATTAGAGGGCAATATTGCATTTCCTAGCAATTACCTGTGTCAGGGAGGCGGGATGGTGGTGGTGGTGGTGTAGCTCATTCTCCAGCACACACCTTGCAGACTCTCGACAGCACTATATAAAAGGGAGAGAGAGAGAGAGAACATGTCCACGCCGAGAATATCTGCTGAGAACTATCTGCCTCTATCTAGATTAAGGGCGGTCGTATAGTATCTAGGTTTACGAGTCAAGGAGAGACAGAGAGAGAGAGAGAGGCAGGCAGGAAGACGGACAAAGAACCACTCCCTCATCAGTCATAAATCCTCCACAAATCACTGATAAATTGATCAGTTCAAATTACTTAAGGCAGGGAGCCACAGAAATTGTTAGCCTGGCCCTATGCATTACTCGCTTGAATGACATCATTGATTGGCTCTTCAAGAGGGAAGAGGTGGGGGTGCCCTGATGATAATAAATGGCTCTTGATCCAAGAAATCAGTTATCCCTTTTTCCTCGTATCAAACCCGATTACTTCCCTGCCCCAGGCGCCGCATAACCCCTGATTAGCTATTTTTTTTTAAATAGCGTCGCGTGTTATTTAGATAAACCTTGCTAGGAGATTGAAATATTTCTGCAGTCAGCAACAGCAATAGCCACAGCCATAACTGCAATATCAACGTCAGGAGCAACAGTAGCAGTAGCACTAGCATCAGGAGCAGTAGTAGTTCCATCGCCAGCATTAGCATCAGCAGTTGTAGCACCAGCAGCAGGAACACTAGCAGAAGCAGCAGTAACAATAAGGCTAGTCGTTATTAAAGGGCGTTCGCTGAAGCGAGGCTTCATAAAGCTTACACTTAGCCAAAACATTGTTTAATAAAGTCTTGCCTTACCCTGTTGTTTAATAAAGTCTTTCCTCACTCTGTTGTTTAATAAAGTTTCTTGTTTTACCATGTGGAATTCTCAAGAGAGTGACAGGGAACAAGTTTCGTTAGTGTGTGTGTGTGTGTGTGTGTGTCCACTTCTTTAATATGTCTGCTGTCATCGTTAGTGTGTGCGTTTTTGAGTGTCTGCTATCTTCCTGGTGTGTCAGATGTTGTGTTCTTTAGTGTGTCTGTTGTCGTTTTTAGTTTGGCTGTTGCCTTCGTTAGTGTTCGTGTTATTTTCGTTAGTGCAGCTGTTGTCATTCATAAGTGTTTGTCGCGACCATCCGAGAGCTCAAATGAAGCCCTGTTTAATGCAGTGAAATGAGTTTCAGTGCAGAAAACCTCAGTCGATGCTCGCTGAATAGCGTCGCTGCATATATTCCTGCAGTCGGCTGAGAGAATATTCAGGTAGCGAGATAGCGGTGATATCTTAATTGGCAGTGGAACTCATAGGCAAGAGAGGCATGTAATGAACCTGCGCCACTGAATCTCCATCAGTGCTAAGAGATATTAACTCACTTCCTAACACTTCAAACTAGGTAGGAGCTGAACCTCTTTAAGAGCACTGAGATTCACATCTTATAGCATATGTGATGATTTACAGTGTATACAATGCTTGCAGGACATATACATAACAGGTATTAAAACATACTCTTAGCAGATTTACATGTATAGACGTGTACACTTCATAGTGTGCCTATCCATAGTTTGCGATGTTGCCTTTTACATGTATGCTGCAGTGCGCTGATTGACCCACATGGATTTAGCGCTTTATGTGAATATAATTCCACTACATGTCACAGTGCTGCTGTTCCATGACCATTTTCGCATGGTGGTACATTTCGTGCACAGCACAGCATATTTGTTATTCTTTTGAGGTTTTAAAGGAAGTAATAGAGAGAGAGAGAGAGAGAGAGAGAGAGAGAGACGCAGAGGGTGTACTGGAAAGTGCTCAGTGGTGAGGAGACCGGAGTGGGCGTTTCTGGGCGGTAAATATCAGAGAGAAAAAAGAAATCAGTGTGTTTACTGGGAGGAGAGCTACGAATAATGTAATCTTATATTATTAACATATAAGCTAAGAAACCTAGGTAGAGCATTATTATTATTTCCCTTTGGCGTCTTCCCTCAAGAGGCGGCTCACAACAACCAGCTGAATCATAGATGCCTGTTTACCGCTAGGTAAACAGGGACAGCAAGTGTAAAGAGAATTTCACTGAGTGAGGGGAAAATCGCAGTACTGTACCGGGAGAGGAGTGCTTAAGGGTTAGTTGGAATCACAAGAGCGCTGGACCTGAAACATTATTCAGAACTATGTGCACTTAAAACTACACGTCCAGCCACGAGAACCACAACAGTTAAAAACTACTCAAACAGCTCTTTAAACTATCAAGCATTTTAAAAACGCCATCTTGTCAGTCACACTAAAGTTTTCTCTGAAATAAAGAGAATTCTGGACGGAGACTTGAACCGTAATCCATGTATATACGAGGCCCATCGTTGTAAACCATTAGTGCCACCAAAGTTCCTAAACACAGGTCCAGCAGAGCTGCTACAGGGTGCTACTAAGTGATGAGTACATAATGTAACACTGATGGTATTTAAAAAAGTTGACAAGGAAACCTCTACATCTCAAAATATCGTTAATAATGACAAAACACACGCGGAAGAGTGCGCCGAGACACGATTTCAAAATTTTGACCTAACACAACATACTGCATAACAGGTCATATACAAAGAGAAAAGACAGCGAGCACGGAAACAGAGGGAAGGTGAGTGTGTGTGTGTAGGGGACCCGTGTGCGTTTAGGAATTTAGGTAACTAAATGAGGAAATAGGGGAAGTAAGAGGAGAGGGGAAACTAAAACAAATGTGTGTTATTTCCACAAGCGCTGCGAGATAACGAGGGTAAGATGTAAGACGAAGAGGAGGGGAAGGGTGAAAGAGGGGAGTGTGTGTGTAATTTAGATGATATGTTAGTGGAGGCGTGAGAGGGTGAGTGGAGGAGAATGATCCAGGCGGCAACATACACAAGGTAAGTAATAATGGAGTACTAAAATCAAGAACAAGAGTTCGGTGTTACCTTGGTAGTAGTACTGCGCCATGTTCTCGTGGGGCCAGAAAACAGAGCAGGGAAGGAATGGGGTGGGAGAGAGTGAATCTGGGCGGTGAAGGTACACCACGCTTCTCCACTGTGTGTGTGAGAGAGAGAGAGTGGGGGAGAGATAGAGGGAGAGAGAAAGGGTGAGTTTGGAAGGGATGAGAGAGGGGAAGATAGGCCACCGACACGAGAAAAAATGCACCAAAACTGTGTTCGATCGGCGAAGTTTTGATGTACAGCGTCTCTGACTTCAAAAAGCTCCGTCCCTTCCACTACAAAAAAAAATGACCGCTAGAAATTTTTACTACTTTTTCAATATTTTTTGTCATAAAAACCCATTAACTTTAACACAGTTAAAGCTAATATGAAAACTGACTCTCCTGCTTCCCTGCTACTATACTGAAATTATTTCCTTTATACCCTTAATACCAAATATTTTTATTTAATTTTCATTCTGTTAAGCTTGTGTACATCTCTGCTTGTCTCACAAACCCTTCAGTAATTCGTCTACCAGTGTGACCAGTAGTGCTGACGTCCATAAGAACCATCCCTTATACTACCTAGTAATATACTAGGACGGTTACCTCAGAATAAACAGAACAAAGTTTAGATAAACTCCCTGGCCTGATAGCACCCACATGATTAGTTTATTATTATTAGTAGTAGTATTAGTTGTAGTATTGTTAAGTATTTCCGAAGTAGTACTATTAAGTGGTTGCTTGTATTTTTCTTTCATTTTTTTCTCAAACTTTCGTGTATAACTTGAGAACGCCTTATCCGATCGGCTTTAACTTTTCAACGTTGGTTTATTGTATCTGGGGGAGGGATTCATGCAACTATTGGTCTGTGCAAACGCCCTATGTTCAACGTTATATTAATTATTCCAAGTTAACTGAAGTGGATCTGATGAGTCTCAAACGCCTCTTCTGCTTGGCATCAAACATTCAAAACTTTGTTATCTTGCATCGTCGAGGGTGACGAGGGTAAATAAAGTAGGTTGGTGCGTATTTGCCAATGGTGTAAAGTGTTGACAGGTTGATAAATTAGACATACGCAGCACTTAGACTTCTTTACATGGGCAAACGTTTTCCCCTCACAGCAGGCTTTTTCGGTTAAATACAGAGGTGACTTTAATACCTGGAACAGTGGAAGAAATGTAAAGGTTATTTAATGGTATTCAATCCCTTAGCCTTTTAAAGTTGATTTGTGTTCAGTTCCTTAGCCTTGCTTAATCTCCAGCTCTTTGACTTTGTTTAGTGTTCAGTCTTTTAGCCTGAAGGTTAAACTTGAGGGTGGATACTTGTATACTAAGAGCCAAGGGTGACGTGCAGCAGTTGGAGACTGCGTCTCACGTGAGTTGGGCTTATTAGGAAATGTAAGTCACGTCAATAAGTTGGGCCAGCATTTAAAATATGGCTGAACACATCACCACCAAGGAGTCTTGGTACAGAGAATATTTTCTACAACTCTCAATCCCAGTTCATCTCAGCTTGCCCTGTTTACTTTCCTTTGATTTACATCTTGTCGGGTTACTGTTTGTCTTTCACACAGCTTCTAGTTGAGCAAAAAATTGAGTGATTAGTTGAATGAAATAATTATATACATTGCATATGGCGTGTTTCTGTCCCTCACTTACCTGCATTGTTAAAGAAATTATTAATATCGTGACGCTTCATCCTGGAAAATTGTATTTTTTTATGATGTAAACAAAATAGGCTGTTTTAGCCTTGGACAAACTGTCAGGAAACAGAAAAGTGTTCCCTGACGTGGGTCTTTGCTATACAAAGACCCGATCAATGATTAAACTCCCTCTGGCTTACTGGTACTATATCCCCGTGGTTAATCCGCCCCTAGCTTATAGGATTTACTTTTGTAATCCCATTTAAAAACGAAGAATCGCAGCTTCGTCTCCTAGAATATGAAACATACATAGCTGGCATACATTAAGCGTCATTAAAATGTAATGTTGTGACGCACCATATGACAAGACGAGGCTTCGTGCCTGCTTTACTGTGTTCTCCACCAGAGTCCTGCTATAATTAGTCTTTGTTATATCGTAGAACTGTAGTTTAACATGTTATAAAATAAATACATTTTCAACAAACCCAGATTAAACAAAATCAGATTAAACAGAAGAATCAATTTTGAAATACTAGGCATTTGCAATTATATCCTACGAAATTTATTTTCTTTTGCTGGAAAGTAAAAGCTAAATTACTTGCCACTAAAAAATATTTATGGTTTTATTTCCAAAACTTACAGTCCATTTTTCCTGACAACCTGACACACAGTTTAGGGGAAAATAGCCTTTTCGCCTAATTAAATTTCAACGGAGGATGAAAACTGGTGAACGCTTCCGAGGGAGTTCAGCCTTAGTTAGGTACTTCATAAACTGTGAACCAGGGCTACACGCTCCCTTCCAGGCGCCCTGATGCCGATAAAGGGCTTTAGGTAATTGGAGCTACCCCTTCTCCTTCCTCAGATCAAACCTGAATAACCCCTGTTACTCAGGCGGTGCATAACCCATCGGGTTTTAAAACAGATTCCTGTAATTCATTGATCCTGGAATGGTGGTGGTGGAGGCCTCTAGATCCAAGTAACTGACGATTCTCTTCCCTAGTCGTTGTACGACCCCCTACGGGCAATATAATAATCACAATAACAATGATCCGAATAATTGTAATTTTCCACATAGACTCTGTTTACACCTGTTTCTGATAGTGGTGAATTAACTTGTGATATCAAATGTTGGTATCTTCTCTGCCAGAATTATTATAAGCAAGTATATGACCCCAGTGTTGTTGAGTAGCGTTCTCCATCACTATAATGAAGTTCAGTACCAGCCTCCATCACTACAGTATATTGTAATACAATCTTCCATTACTACATTGCAATTCAGACGTAATAGCCTCCATCACTATGATGTACTACGGTACCATTCTTTAATTTGTTCGGTACCATCCACCATCACTACAATACTACAATATGTTGAGAATCGATCCTCCATCACTACAATACTACAATATGCTGAGAATCGATCCTCCATCACTACGGTGTAGTATAGTACCATCTTCCATCACTTCATTGTAGTTCACTATCATCCTCCGTCACAACTGATAATTCCTTTACTTTGGACACCTGAACACTCCTCTTTCATATATTTCACGTAAATATAAAGGAATAAAAAGCACTGTGTCTCTTGACAAAAAAAAAAAAAAACACCCGTTTGCTAGACGGAGAACTTAGCCTCGAGACCCTACCTGAGCTGGATGGCCCATGTGGGTTTAGCACATCATGAAATGGGGCACACTTTAGAATGTCAAAAAAATGTTCCCCCTTGTTTCTTCTGTCAAATTTCAGCCGAAGAAAACAATGACGAAGAGAACCTCACTGCCACAAATTGTCGACTAAATAAGACGCAACATGCGGTTTGGTCCACCAGGGATAACGTTCCTGCCTCTCCACTTTTGCCTTCCCACTTCGTCTACTAGTCTTCCAAAGAGGCTGAAGGACTGGACGCCCATGTCTTCCTCCGCTTAGTCTGCCGTCTTCAGGTATTCATTTCCATCCACAAGGGATAAAATCCCAGGCAGACGAAATATTTTCTCGATAAATTTCCATAAAAGGCATATACTGCTTTTTATACACTTGTCAATTTATTGTACAATTGATGTGCATTGTAAATTGACGACAGTAATGTAGTGAAGTCTCGTGGGCGTTCCATTAAGATCCACCGAAGACACGAAAGTCAATATATTTCTTTATAACAACAACAATAATGCAGTTACCTTCAAAATTAGAAATTCAAGTTAATTCTGGAAACTGTCTCCTTTTAATATATATACGGTGGAAGACACTCTTGTCCTATTTCTTCTTGGCTTTGCTGGTTAGTTGGTTAATCGGGTTCAAAACTTCTCGACTACGCGAGAACAATTAAAGCTTCAACAACCTCTTGACCACCTGTCAAGTAGACTCTCAGTGATTACACTGAAAGATACACACTCAGCATTGAATGTGTTCTTGAACGTTATTTTTGCCTTCCAAAATTATCTAAATTACTCTTAATAGCTCGTTCCTGGTCATTTAATATAACATAACTGTCATTAAAAAAAAAGGCTCCGCCCTCATGATTTTAACGTAATGACAGCGTATTATTCATTTCAATTAATAATAAAACAACTTTCTGGGATAATTCAGTTTTTTTTGCTGTTTTAAATGCTAAACATTTCAGGTTTAATTTATATATTTTGCTTAATTGTTCAACGATTAAAAAATAAGTCATCAGTTTTTTAATAAATATATTTAATTAAAGTGGTGAAGAAAAAAACATATATTCATTTTAAATACTGAGAATTATGAAATTTGAAGTAATAATTTTTTTGCAAAAAAAAAAAAAAATGTATTTAGGAGATGGCAGAGGTAGAAAATACTAAAAGAACTTAAGTAAAAAAAAAAATTCGGCGATGTTAATTTAATCTCTTATCCGAGGCTGTGGATCTCCAGTTCGCTTAGAAATACCGAATAAGCCAATAAATAAGTTAAAATTTTATTTTAAAATCCCCCTTGTTTACTATGCAAAATGTCCGCTTTGATTTAGGTGCTTCTAATATCTAAGAAATTATGCAGTTTATCAGTAGTTGTGAATGTTAGCGTCAAGCAAACTACCCATGAGTGGGAACAACTGACCTCTGACCTTACCTTCGGGATGTAAAAGCAAATCTAGGGCGGTTTGTATGATTGTATTGGCTGTTTCTTGCGAGACCATACATAGGGACTGCATGATTGTATTAGGTGTTTCTTGCGAGACCATACATAGGGCTTGCATGATTGTATTAGGTGTTTCATGCGAGACCATACATAGGGTCTGTATGATTGTATTAGGTGTTTCTTGCGAGACCATACATAGGGTCTGCATGATTGTATTAGGTGTTTCTTGCGAGACCATACATAGGGTCTGCATGATTGTATTAGGTGTTTCTTGCGAGACCATACATAGGGTCTGCATGATTGTATTAGGTGTTTCTTGCGAGACCATACATAGGGTCTGCATGATTGTATTAGGTGTTTCTTGCGAGACCATACATAGGGTCTGCATGATTGTATTAGGTGTTTCTTGCGAGACCATACATAGGGTCTGCATGATTGTATTAGGTGTTTCTTGCGAGACCATACATAGGGACTGCATGATTGTATTGGCTGTTTCTTGCGAGACCATACATAGGGTCTGCATGATTGTATTAGGTGTTTCTTGCGAGACCATACATAGGGACTGCATGATTGTATTGGCTGTTTCTTGCGAGATCATACATAGGGACTGCATGATTGTATTGGCTGTTTCTTGCGAGACCATACATAGGAACTGCATGATTGTATTGGCTGTTTCTTGCGAGACCATACATAGGGTCTGCATGATTGTATTGGCTGTTTCTTGCGAGACCATACATAGGGACTGCATGATTGTATTGGCTGTTTCTTGCGAGACCATACATAGGGACTGCATGATTGTATTGGCTGTTTCTTGCGAGACCATACATAGGGTCTGCATGATTGTATTAGGTGTTTCTTGCGAGACCATACATAGGGTCTGTATGATTGTATTAGGTGTTTCTTGCGAGACCATACATAGGGCTTGCATGATTGTATTAGGTGTTTCTTGCGAGACCATACATAGGGTCTGCATGATTGTATTAGGTGTTTCTTGCGAGACCATACATAGGGTCTGTATGATTGTATTAGGTGTTTCTTGCGAGACCATACATAGGGTCTGCATGATTGTATTAGGTGTTTCTTGCGAGACCATACATAGGGCTTGCATGATTGTATTAGGTGTTTCTTGCGAGACCATACATAGGGTCTGCATGATTGTATTAGGTGTTTCTTGCGAGACCATACATAGGGCTTGCATGATTGTATTAGGTGTTTCTTGCGAGACCATACATAGGGTCTGCATGACTGTATTAGGTGTTTCATGAGAGACCATACGTAGGGACTGCATGATTGTATTAGGTGTTTCTTGAGAGACCATACGTAGGGACTGCATGATTGTATTAGGTGTTTCTTGAGAGACCATACGTAGGGACTGCATGATTGTATTATGTGTTTCTTGCGAGACTATACATAGGGTCGACCATACATAGTCTGCATGATTGTATTAGTTGTTTCTTGCGAGACTATACATAGGGTTTGCATGATTGTATTAGGTGTTTCTTGCGAGACTATACATAGGGTTTGCATGATTGTATTAGTTGTTTCTTGCGAGACTATACATAGGGTTTGCATGATTGTATTAGGTGTTTCTTGCGAGACCATACATAGGGTCGACCATACATAGGGTCTGCATTATTGTATTGGCTGTTTCTTGCGAGACCATATATAGGGTTTCCATGATTGTATTGGCTGTTTCCTGCGAGACCATATATAGGGTTTGCATGATTGCATTAGCTGTTTCTTGCGAGACCATACGTAGGGACTGCATGATTGTATTAGGTGTTTCTTGCGAGACTATACATAGGATTTGCATGATTGTATTGGCTGTTTCATGCGAGACCATACATAGGGTTTGCATGATTGTATTAGCTGCTTCTTGCGAGACCATATATAGGGTTTGCATGATTGTATTAGCTGTTTCATGCGAGACCATACATAGAACAGAACAGATCGTCACATTGCTGAGAGTTTATGGAAATAAATGGCTAAAAACGTGACAGGTTAGAGTATACAGAAGGACGAAAAAAATAGTCAATTTGCATATAAAAACAATACTCTCTAACAATATGATTTTTTACCCAATTAATTTGTTCATACTTTTTTTTGGGGGGGGTGTTGATTACACGGCATATCTATCAGAACATTCTGAAAAACGTGGTTCGTTCCGCAACTGCGTGAGAGGAATGTCTAAAATATAATGAATACTATATGTAGACCAGGCGCCTCAGTCTCAGATTTTGCATCCTGGTTGATGGCCTAGTTAGCCAGGCTATTAATGCTAGCTGCATGCATTCCAAGGCGGCAGGCCCTACAGTATGACCTATCAGTTTTTAGGAGGAACTTGGGAAAAAAATAGTGGCATTTTAGTAATTTTCCCTGATGAAAAGGTCTTGAACCTTTCACGCATTATTTCTCATTGGATGTATATTGCATCTGTAGCAAGATGGTATACAGACATGTGGACTCACGTGCAGTGGACTGGACGAGGCATTGATAAGATATGGTCACCTCACGGCACAGACTTGACGACATGCTGTCATGCACTTTAAGTATTGTGAAGTTTCCAACTGTATCTAACTAATGTTTAGGCTCTAAAAGTAGCCAACTGAGACGACTTTTATTACATAGTTATCAGTGTGTGCATGAAAAGGACTTAAGAGAACATGGATACAGATCAAAGACTATAAGTGGACATAGTGCTTACTGACAGGAACGTCTGGTTCATAGAACAAACAGCGCTGTATGATCCTTAAAGGAGGTTTTGTGTGCGAGGAGATTGGACTTCCAGCAAGCATGCGTGAGCGTATTTGATAAGAGTGAATGGTGACAAATATTTTTTTAATATTTGACGTGCTGTTGGAGTGTGAGCAAGGTAACATTTATGAAGGGAGTCAAGGAAACCGGCAGGCCGGACTTAAGTCCTGGAGATGGGAAGTACAGTGTCTGCAGTCTGAAGGAGGGGGTGTAAGCACGCCTCCGGCAAGACCGTGATGGAGTGAATTATGAAAATTTTTCTTTTTTGGGCCACGCTGCCTTGGTGGGAATCGGCCGATGTGTTAATAATAAAAAAATAAAATATCGGTTAATGAGGTTTAAAACCTATCAACTACACGAAGGTCAGTAAGGCTGCATGTCACCTGTTCAACCACCAGTCGATTATACTTTAATCCTAAAATATGTATATAAACAAATTCTTCAAATTGTTCTCATCGTATATACACAGGGACATACGCTCTCAGTGTATACTCATATATATCCTGTTCGTTAACATTTTCAGTACTCCAGTATGCAATAAAAGAATATTTTTAGTTTACACACAAATAATATATAATTATTCAATAACAGACATCCTAGTGTTCATTATCTGTACAGAACCAACGAGTTATATAAATAATATATTATTTGGAAATTATTTACGCTGCATGACCCTTATCGGTTTAGCGCTTTCTTTAATTATAATAATAATATTGGAAGTTATTTATGCATTTAGTTTATGGGGATATTAGTCACCACATCCTCGGATTTAAAAGAAGATTGGTTTGTGACCTAGAGAAAGTTTGGAATTTATATTCGGTTTCTGCATTTATATATTCGACCTGTTGAGATAGAACAGGAAAAAAATAGATGTTAACCCTCGTTGAGATAATTAGGCAAGTACGTACGCACACACACACACACACACACACACACACACACACACACACACACACACACACACACACACACACACACACACACACACATAGAGTCGTCCAGGCTGGGCCAGGAGCTTGGAATCGACCCCTGCAACCTCAACTAGGTGAGTACACACACACACACAGTATAGGCTAGGTGGATAAAGGCTGCAAACCTCACTCAAGGAGAAAGATCTTGGGGTGACCATAACACCGAGCACGTCTCCGGAGGCACACATCAACCAGATAACTGCTGCAGCATATGGGCGCCTGGCAAACCTGAGAATAGCGTTCCGATACCTTAGTAAGGAATCGTTCAAGACACTGTACACTGTGTACGTCAGGCCCACACTGGAGTATGCAGCACCAGTTTGGAACCCACACCTGGTCAAACACGTCAAGAAACTAGAGAAAGTGCAAAGGTTTGCAACAAGGTTAGTTCCGGAGCTCAGGGGAATGTCCTACGAAGAAAGGTTGAGGGAAATCTGCCTGACGACTCTGGAGGACAGGAGGGTCAGGGGAGACATGATAACGACATACAAAATACTTCGTGGGATAGATAAGGTGGAGAGAGACAGGATTTTCCAGAGAGGGGACACATAAACATGAGGTCAGAACTGGAAGTTGAAGACTCAGACGAATCAAAGGGATGTTAAGAAGTGTTTCTTCAGTCATAGAGTCGTCAGGAAGTGGAATAGCCTAGCAAGTGATTTAGTCGAGGCAGGAACCATACATAGCTTTAAGACGAGGTATGACAAAGCTCAGGGAGCAGAGAGAGAGAGAGAGAGAGAGAGAGGACCTAGCAGCGATCAGTGAAGAGGCGGGACAAGGAGCTGAGTCTCGACCCCTGCAACCACAATTAGGTGAGTGCACATGGTCAAGCGTCTGTTGGCCAGAGCATTTGGCAGAATGTTACCAACACACACAAAATGAATCATTAAAAAAAAAAAAGAATTTTGTAATGCCATCGCTTGGAAATCAGATCTTAATTAATTTCCGCGTAAAAAAACTACCTCCCCCCCCCCCAAAAAAAATGGAGACAAAGAATAAAAAAAATGTTTTTTCTAAGGATTGAGCTTACAGATAACGAGTCAGGAAACATTAATTAAATAACACAGATCTAGCTAAAACCATGAAGTGATCTAGGACAGCACAGGAATCATGTCCTAAGAATTAACACCTGTAATGAGATTAATCTGACATCAGGGAAGAAGGGTGAGTGGCTCTCGGGCCTCGTAATGGAAGTTATGTTCAATAAGGATAATAATATATCGTTCCGGGTAGTAAAACCCCCTTGCCCCCTCCAATCAAAACGAATTAATATTTAGCTTATTTGATGTTGACATAACGTTGTTAATTCTATCCATTGACAAGGGAATAATATTTACTTTATTTTCGGCATCAGTATTCAGTGTTTACATAGCAATCGACATGAAGAGAAAAGCGCTTTGTGTAATATTATAAGCTATATTTTATATAACTCCTCTCCCGGTAAGTCATGGTGATTCCAAGGATTTAGAGAACGATGTATTGCATAAATTATAACCTTCGATAACCAGTGTTTGCAACTTGTTTCCGTAAAAATATGAGTACACATTTTGTTTTAATGTGACGTGAAAATCACCATTATCAGTATTCTTACTACCATTTACGCTTACCTTAATCCTCTTCTGTTACTATTTTTTTTTTCGGGCGAGTTTTAGGCTTTAAAAATTATGTGCCAGTTGTTTTAAACTTTAAGAATGCTCCTCTCACCAGTTATAAGGGTGAGGCTTTCATGTATAGGCTTTAAAATCTGGTTTAAAATCTGCGCAGGGCCTGTAGCTATAGCAATATCAACAGGCTCGCGTACCGCCTCTTTAAGGCAACAAGATAAAATACTTGCAAATCCGTCCTTTCCCTCCGCTTATCTTCCCTCTCAAATCGTCTCTTCGTACAGTTAGGTATGTTTTTTGAGTCAATATGGTGTTGCGGGGGCGGGAGAAGTGCCAGTATCGCACCAAGAGAATAACTAGTGCAAATTTGAACGTTTCCTGGTTCTGCTCAGCTGATCCGCGTTGCTATACGTATCTAGACCGTTGTCTTATTCACTTATCTGTGTCATACATTCGTTTTAAAAGCTTTATATAACCTAGGCAGCGTTGTGTGATCCTTATGAGCTTAGCGCCTCGTTTTAATAATAATAATAATAATAATAATTTAACCTAGAAGTATCTTAAATCAAAATTAAAACAAAATAGAATTAATAAGTTGACAAGCGTTAACAAAATAACGCTGCTACCCTCATTAAGAAAACAACGGCTTAAAGTGAAGATATATTATGGTTTTGCCATATTACTTTCATCCCCAATCAAGAAACTCGCGTGTTTTCAAAAATTTTGCGTATTTTCTCAATGCGGATGCGGAGTGGGTCCCAGAATTCCCGTTCTTGATTCATCACTTCATGTAAGCATGTGTCAGTTAAATATTCTGTAGCTAATTTTACAGGACTGAAGATCTGATGGAAGAGCTTAAATTCAAGGGTCTTTTAAAAACGTAGTCTACAAGATTTTGCCTGCTTAGGAAGGCCGCATAGGCTGTCACAGGTGGATTGGCAGTTTGGCTGCAATAACAGACAATTGTAATGAAAAAGTTCCTCTATAGTTATCTCTGTAAATAGTTAGATTAGACTGAGTCTTGTATAAATACCTCTCGTTTCATTTGATGATGTGTCCACGTCAGCGGCACCTAGGAGCCAAGCATTAAATTATGAGAGTGATTGACATGGTGATGTGAAAGTTTATCTTATCAGTTTTTATTATTTATCTTTACTTAATGACCAGACAATGGGTCTCCTCACTTCATCCTCCACCGCTCTCCTCAGCACCTAAACAGCTTTATACATTATGTAATCGTTCTTCATTTAGAATTTCAATTGACTCGACTCTGAGACTGGCATGATTACTGAGAGAAATTTTAATACCCAGTTCCTCTGGCCTCAGCGAAGTTCAAAACTGCTGTGTCCTGGATTCCCTTCTGCTCTTAGTCCACATGTGTCGCACAGATGATGCATGTAAATCTTTATTACTTAATATCAATTATTAGGATTCCGTTAAGGAAGCTAATTACTTGAATAAATTGGTATTTTGGACTTGACTCCGTCTACTGTAGCCCAGCCTTGGTTGGAAATCTGACTTCTCAAGAACTAACCGTGGCTATCCTATTTCGCCTTTCACTATTTTAAGATTTTTTTTTTATCACAGTTGAATTCACCGGCTAAGAGATGTTATCCTACCTCGGCTCATGTCAAATTCACGTTCTAAGATACACTAAACAATCCTTGGGATGCGACTCAGAACAGTCGACTAACACTCGGGTACCTACTTACTAAAGAGGGGCAAAAGGTAAAGCAAACGCTCCCACCCGTTTTGGGATTGAACTACGGACCCTCAGTTCACGAGCTATGCGCGCTGCCAACTGAGCCACGGGACATCGTTATATGCACTAGGCAATTCCCACCAAAAATGTTTTCAATGTTGTAGGGAATTTCATTGGTGGCAAGTTCGTGTTTAAAACCGGTTCTTGTACTGAGATATCTAAAACACTGAGGGACATGCACTTTGGTGCACGTAGCCTTACATGCATATTTGTAAACCGATTTGACTGCAAATTATTTATCACAGAACTACCTTAAAACGCTTACCCATTCTCACCCTTACTTAAATTTAATTAAACGAAAAAGTAATTTTGCCTTAGACCTTTAGGTAAAAATTAAATGTAAATTTGTGAAATAAAATTATTTATATCTTTTTAATAAAATTAACATCCTGAGATAAAAAAGAATTTTTTGTAAATTGTTAAGAAACAGGTATAGCAAAACTTATTTGCTTTAATTTGAAGTAGATTTTTTATATAAAGCTTTTCACGAAACAGATACCCGGTAAATAGAGTCGCAGTATAAAAATTACTAGGCTGGTCTCGGGCCAACGATACAATGTGGCTTCGTCCTCAATCATAAGGTAAAGAAATTCATTGCCTCTTAGTGTCAACAAAGGCATCAAAGTTCGGTTTAAGTTCGAATAATTTTGCAATAGGTTGTGCTGTATATAAAGGGCAATTTTGCAATAGGTTGTGCTATATATAAAGGGCAATTTTGCAATAGGTTGTGCTGTATATAAAGGGCAATTTTGCAATAGGTTGTGCTATATATAAAGGGCAATTTTGCAATAGGTTGTGCTGTATATAAAGGGCAATTTTGCAATAGGTTGTGCTGTATATAAAGGACAATTTTGCAATAGGTTGTGCTGTATATAAAGGGCAATTTTGCAATAGGTTGTGCTGTATATAAAGGGCAATTTTGCAATAGGTTGTGCTGTATATAAAGGGCAATTTTGCAATGGGTTGTGCTGTATATAAAGGGCAATTTACTAAAGTGGGTCAAGAGGAAAAGTCATCTAATTTATTATTTCTTTAACAATGCACGTAACTGAGTCTTGCAGTTCATGGAGATACAGAAGCACACCACCTACAACGTACAGAAGCACACCACGCACAACGTACAGAAGCACACCACGTACAACGTACAGAAGCACACCACGTACAACGTACAGAAGCACACCACCTACAACGTACAGAAGCACACCACGCACAACGTACAGAAGCACACCACGTACAACGTACAGAAGCACACCACGTACAACGTACAGAAGTACATCACTTACAACGTACAGAAGCACATCACGTACAACGTACAGAAGCACACCTACAACGTACAGAAGCACACCACGCACAACGTACAGAAGCACACCACGTACAACGTACAGAAGCACATCACGTACAACGTACAGAAGCACATCACGTACAACGTACAGAAGCACACCACCTACAACGTACAGAAGCACACCACGTACAACGTACAGAAGCACACCACGTACAACGTACAGAAGCACATCACGTACAACGTACAGAAGCACACCACCTACAACGTACAGAAGCACACGTGCAACGTACAGAAGCACACCACCTACAACGTACAGAAGCACACCACCTACAACGTACAGAAGCACACCACGTACAACGTACAGAAGCACATCACGTACAACGTACAGAAGCACACCACCTACAACGTACAGAAGCACACCACCTACAACGTACAGAAGCACACCACGTACAACGTACAGAAGCACATCACGAACAACGTACAGAAGCACACCACCTACAACGTACAGAAGCACACGTGCAACGTACAGAAGCACACCACCTACAACGTACAGAAGCACACCACCTACAACGTACAGAAGCACACCACCTACAACGTACAGAAGCACACCACCTACAATGTACAGAAGCACACCACCTACAATGTACAGAAGCACACCACCTACAATGTACAGAAGCACACCGCCTATAACTTACAGAAGCACACCACCTACAACGTACAGAAGCACACCACCTACAACGTACATAAGCACACCACCTACAACGTACATAAGCACACCACCTACAACGTACAGAAGCACACCACCTACAACGTGCAGAAGCACACCGCCTACAACGTACAGAAGCACACCACCTACAACGTACAGAAGCACACCACCTACAATGTACAAAAGTACACCGCCTACAACGTACAGAAGCCCACCACCTACAACTTACCGAAGTACACCCCCTATAACGTACAGAAGCCCACCACTTACAACTTACCGAAGCACATCCCCTACAACGTACAGAAGCCCACCACCTACAACTTACCGAAGCACACCCCCTACAACGTACAGAAGCCCACCCCCTACAACTTACAGAAGCACACCCCCTACAACATACTGAAGCACACCACCTACAACGTACTGATACACATCCCCTACAACTTACAGAAGCACACCCCATACAACATACTGAAGCACACCACCTACAACTTACCGAAGCACACCCCCTACAACTTACAGAAGCACACCCCCTACAACTTACAGAAGCACACCACCTACAACATACAGAAGCACACACCCTACAACTTACAGAAGCACACCCCCTACAACTTACAGAAGCACACCCCCTACAACTTACAGAAGCACACCACTTACAACGTACAGAAGCACACCACCTACAACGTACAGAAGCACACCACCTACAACGTACAGAAGCACACCACCTACAACGTACAGAAGCACACCACCTACAACGTACAGAAGCACACCACTTACAACGTACAGAAGCACACCACTTACAACGTACAAACGCACACCACTTACAACGTACAGAAGCACACCACTTACAACGTACAAAAGCACACCACCTATAACGTACAGAAGCACACCACCTACAACGTACAGAAGCACACCACCTACAACGTACAGAAGCACACCACCTTCAACGTACAGAAGCACACCACTTACAACGTACAGAAGCACACCACCTACAACGTACAGAAGCACACCACTTACAACGTACAGAAGCACACCACTTACAACGTACAAAAGCACACCACCTATAACGTACAGAAGCACACCACCTACAACGTACAGAAGCACACCACCTACAACGTACAGAAGCACACCACTTACAACGTACAGAAGCACACCACTTACAACGTACAAAAGCACGCCACCTATAACGTACAGAAGCACACCATTTACAACGTACAGAAGCACACCACCTACAACGTACAGAAGCACACCACTTACAACGTACAGAAGCACACCACTTACAACGTACAAAAGCACACCACCTATAACGTACAGAAGCACACCACCTACAACGTACAGAAGCACACCACCTACAACGTACAGAAGCACACCACCTACAACGTACAGAAGCACACCTACAACGTACAGAAGCACACCACCTACAACGTACAGAAGCACACCACCTACAACGTACAGAAGCACACCATTTACAACGTACAGAAGCACACCCCCTACAACATACAAGAGTGCACTCAACTAATGAGTAATTTCTTGTTCAGCTTGAAGCTGCTGTTGCAGCAAGATCTCGTACAGCTTTTACATTTAGCTTATTAAGATGTCATTCACATTTCATCATGAGGAGCAATTTAAATCCCTTTCTCTTCCCTGGTCATGGGTATCAATTGTCCTGTTCTTCTTTCCAGGTAGTGGATGACATCAAGGCCCCGTTACACCTCTACTGGTAATGTAAGACGTCAGTTCCTAACGTTAAAAGAACACGAGACGCTCTCACGTATGAGGACATGAGAGCCTCTCAGTTGACGGCTTCCTAAGCTGGGTCACTTACGGTGGTAGGTCTTGAGCAGCTTGTGCTCGGAGGGAAGGGAACAATCTCTTTCGTGGGGTAAAAAGAATTTTCCTTTCTCAGGTAGTTGCCCGATTGAAAACCCATTGACACCCTTTCGATTGAATAGGGGCGATTTTACCCATTTGGGGAGGGAGAATGAAGAAAGGAATCATGACTCACGAAATCGAAATATTGTAACACGACTGTAAACAAATCACAGAACGGGTGGGGGGTTGAGCCCATGGCAGGTGAGTCCTATAACTCACTGGCCAGTGCGCACTGCTAAAGTCTGCACCCTCTCAGAATTCACTGCGACACGCTGTCAGGTCTCACTGATGTATCAAAGTCCATCAACAGTTTCTTTACCTCTTCCCGTGTTGTGTGGATGTCATCCAGCACTTCTCGGTGCCCCCTGTTCCTTAGTCTCTCTGGCATTACCTCAGTTTCCACTGAGAAGACTTCGAATCGATTTATGAACACTTCACAGACTTCCTTGTCCGTGAGCTCTCCTCCTTCCTTCCTCAGTCGAATTACCTGGTAATTTACTGTCGTCTTTCTTGTTATGTAGCCGCGAGGTAGTGTCAGTTCAGACTTGGCCTTTGCTGCAGTGTCATTCTCAGTTTGTCTCTTACCCTCTCTCCTCACCCTAGCATATTCGTTTCTGGCCAATCTGCCCACTTTTCTGTTTTCATCTGTTCTTTTATTTCTGTATTTTTTCCCCTTACACTCTTACTGTGTGTGTGTGTTTGTGTCTTTTCATGTTAACTGTAGTTTTATTTCCTCGCCTTCAGTGTTATCTTTGCACTTTTTCGTTGTTTTTCTACTCTCTCTAGCTATGTTTCATGTTTGTTTTTTCTCGTGCTTGTCGCCTTTGTTTGGTTTCAGTGTTATTTGTCACCCATTTTACTATCAACATTTTCTTTTCACCGTATTTTTGTTCATTCTCTCTTTCCCTCTCTCTCTTTTAACCAATTATTCAATCGTTATCTTTTTATTTAAATATACTTCTAGTAGGTTAGTTAAACTACTACACATTGCCCCTCAAGGGGTTCTTCATCCAAGGACCTGGATCTATCCTCCTTCGTCTGGATCAAACTTGCATGCCTCCCATTCCCGAAGGGTACATGACCCCTAATTAAAAAAATGCTGCACATACGCATACCTCCCTTCCCTTCCCAAATATAGTCTAGACATCTCTCTCTCTCTCTCTCTCTCTCTCTCTCTCTCTCTCTCTCTCTCTCTCTCTCTCTCTCTCTCTCTCTCTCTCTCTCTCTCTCTCTCTCTCTCTCTCTTTCTCTCTCTCTCTTTCTCTCTCTCTCTCTCTCTCTCTCTCTCTCTCTCTCTCTCTCTCTCTCTCTCTCTCTCTCTCTCTCTCTCTCTCTCTCACTTTACCATCCTCAGACTCCTAGATAACAGTACACTGTCTCCAGTCAAAATAGACGTACACGGTTCTTCTTAGCAGGCAACCTCTATGTGGACTTTTAAACAAATACATCAAAACCTACATATCATTTTGAGATTTCCATAAAATCTGTCAAGTTGTCGAATTCCATGAAGCAATAAAGAAGCTGCTGGAGTCTTCATCATCCCTCGGTGTCTCATTCAGTGATGCCTCCTGAATGCGCCAGTAGATGAAACTAATAAAGAAGTCTCCCCTCCTTCCTCAGGAAGGTATTCACGGTGGAGTGGAGGGCCGGGGGATGGGGTGGAGGGCCGGGGGATGGGGCGGAGGGCCGGGGGATGGGGCGGAGACCTGGAAACGTGATGGCATCAATGGACAAACATGGCAAGCAAGACTTTTTAGTTTCTTTAAAAGAGGTCGTGTGGGTTCGCTTTTTTCCAGCATCTCGCTTTGTCTCGGCAGGAATCTCGGGACTGCTAGGTGCGGTGTGGAAAGGACCCACAAACAAACGCATACCCATTCGCGCATACACGCATTTTTGCAATGATCATTAAGTTAGATAAATACGTGAGTGAGAGGGAGTGGAATTTGAGTGGGACTTGCACTTGAGTTAATACGGTTATCAAAACTTCGTCCTTGGATAACGTTGATAATGGTTTACGCAAATATTTTTGTTAGTAGGAGTGATCATGTCGGAGGATCTCACCTTCAAGGACCATAACATCATAACATTGTATCAATCGCAACTGCTAGAAAAATGACAGGATGGATAATGAGAACCTTCAAAACTAGGGATGCCAAGCCCATGATGACACTCTTCAGGTCACTTGTTCTGTCTAGGTTGGAATATTGCTGCACACTAACAGCACCTTTCAAGGCAGGTGAAATTGCTGACCTAGAAAATGTACAGAGAACCTTCATGGCGCGCATAACGGAGATAAAACACCTCAATTACTGGGAGCGCTTGAAGTTCCTGAACCTGTACTCCCTGGAATGCAGGCGGGAGAGATACATGATTATATACACCTGGAAAATCCTAGAGGGACTAGTACCGAACTTGCACACGAAAATCACTCACTACGAAAGCAAAAGACTTGGCAGACGATGCAACATCCCCCCAATGAAAAGCAGGGGTGTCACTAGCACGTTAAGAGACCATACAATAAGTGTCAGGGGCCCGAGACTGTTCAACTGCCTCCCAGCATACATAAGGGGGATTACCAATAGACCCCTGGCAGTCTTCAAGCAGGCACTGGACAAGCACCTAAAGTCGGTTCCTGACCAGCCGAGCTGTGGCTCGTACGTTGGTTTGCGTGCAGCCAGCAGTAACAGCCTGGTTGATCAGGCTCTGATCCACCAGGAAGCCTGGTCACAGACCGGGCCGCGGGGGCGTTGACCCCCGGAACTCTCTCCAGGTAAACTCCAGGTAAGTAGGTTTGGGTTTGACAAGAACTTGCCAAGTATGGACCAGTATGTCTGCAGTGTTTCTTATGTTCATATTTTGTACAAGTATCTCGTCCACCATTTTCAGCAGAGCTTCACCAGATTCACCTACCTCGTTAGTGTCTTCTAAGCTTAAGAAGCTTTCACAATAATGGTGGACGGGTCGATGGGGTCGTTTAAAGCTTCTTCCACATTGTGAGTTGTTTGTAAATTGTTTCTGCCAGCAACAAGGACTTCTATTCTTCAGCCTAGTTTGTATTATTCCTGTTTCACATTTTTTTAACAATTTTGGGTATGTCCGCAGTGTAGTGCCTCCTTACTCTATAATACAGGTAAACTTAACACGACTGCAAACAAATCACAGAACTGGTGGGACTTAAACTCATGGCAGATGAGTCCTTAAACCACAGACCAGTGTGCATTGGTCTTTGAGTCTGTATACTTCTGATACCTGGAGAATAACGTCAGTCAAACAAGCCAAATTATTTAAAAAAAACAACAACAGACTATTCGAAATAGTTATTTTGAGCGCTGATAGATAATTTCCACGTGAATTAAGTCTGTGGGATGGTAAACAAGTGTTATTAGAGAGAGAGAGAGTGAGAGTATGTGTGTGTGTGTGTGTGTGTGTGTGTTATAACCTCCCACCTCGCCCTCGCAGATCGTTCACGTGGAACATTCAGCTCCCTCATTCTGTGCTGAGGACAGCAGTTTTCTGCTGACCACCTCAATAAGAGCAGTGATCACTGCACTCGTCCACCCGTTCACTGGCTTACTCTCTTGCCCACTTTTCCCACTCGTCCACTCAGTTCTTCACCACACTAATTCCCTCACTCATTCGTGCACTAACTTATTCACACATACTACTCGCTAACTCATTAATAATCACTCATTTACGCACCCTACTCATTCACACATTCACCCACTTACACCACTCATTCACACACTCATCCACTCTTGTACATACTCACTCAACTAGTCATACATTGAAGCACGAATTCACAAACCAAACTATTCTCAAACATATGCATCAAGATCTCAATAACTCATAGTAACCAGTGTTTTTACAGTTGTTCGGAAAGTGATACTACATTACAAGAATTTGGACAGTACTAGGTGACTGCTGCTTGAAGGTTGGAACTGCATGGTAGCTTGCTGCAGCTGGTAAGATAGTGATACAGCACAGCAGCTGTTTCGATGGTGATACAGCCATGTTACAACAGTTTCCGAGGTGTTACAGATATGTTACAGCTGCCTCCATGGTGATACATGCTTCCATTCCGTTACAGACTTGTTACAGTAAGCTTTGTGGTGCTATAAACATCTACATGTTCCATGGGAGTACATCCATGTTACAGTAGGTTCCATGGGAGTACATCCATGTTACAGCATGTTCCATTGGAGTACAGTTATGTTACAGCAGGTTCCATGGGAGTAAAGCCACGTTAAAGCAGGTTCCATGGGAGTACAGCTATGTTACAGCAGGTTCCATAGAAGTACAGCCATATTACAATAGGTTCCCTGGGAATACTGCCACGTTACAGCAGGTTCCAAGGATGAGGGCTTAACACTCGACAGTCATGTTATTTCCACCCACTGTTGATATTTCCATGCCTAGTGATTACCCTGCTTCAAGCTTATTCCATGTTATGATTACCGATAACATCACAGTGGAGGCAGAAAGTGGAGGGAGGAGAGAAGGAAGGAAAGAGGCAAAACCTATAGTGGAGGGAATGAAGAACTGAGGCTTTGAGAATGAGAGGAATGATGAGAAATGGGGGAGGTGGGATAAAGGAGAAAAATGAGACAGGGAAGAATAGAGGATGAAATAAGTAAAAAAAAAAATGAAGAAAGGAAAGTAGGGGAATAGGAGAGGTTGAGGATGGAGGTAAAAAGATAGAATGAAGCATGAGAAAGAGAAGTAGAGGAGGGGAAAGTAAAGGGGGAGAGAGTATGGAAGGAGCGAGTCAGAGAATTGGAAGGGGATAAAAGTAAGGACACAATTTACAACGAAACAGACAGCGAGATACAGGAAATACAGTGGGGGTGTTATTGGCTGGAAAATAATTACCGCTGTGTATAAACATCCCTGTATTTTATTATGATGGAATATACAAACAGACCCATTAGTTCGTGACAATCAAATATTCCAGTATTTATATAATATGAATATGCATTTTCCCGGGGCAGATGATGGCGTTTTCCGTATTATCAAAAGTGCTTTTGTCTGTTTGCTTAATGCTGTTTTTTTTTATAAAGGCTTGATAGGACACTTAAGAGCGAAACGTTGCCTAAAATAAGTATGCTCTTCTATACGTGTCTGAATGCCCATTTGTTGCACTTGTCGTCATGTATATTATTAAAATTGTTAGGGCTGTTGAAGTTAATGTCATCAGAAAATTATTATGTCCCAGAGATGGGCAGGAATTTGTAGTGGGGCAGGTGAGGAATTTAGATTATTTTTGTCTTGCTACAATGGCAATGCATTTGTAGTTTTCTATGATAGTTGAAGACGTAAGCGATAGAGACAGAGAGAAAACACGGAAATAATAGTAGAGATGATACAGATGATTCACAAAGAGACAGAATAACTGATAAGCCTCATGCGTGGTCGTAGAGTTCTCGCAAAGAGAATTTAAAAAAAAAAGCATGACAGCGAAATGCTTCTCTGATGGGTGCTGCTCGTCCACACGGAAATAATATCGTCTATCAAATCCTCAGATGACCTACGATCAGAGCCGCGAATATGTCCGATCAACGTCTAACTTTTCCCGTTTAATATGAAAGTTATTGGCTGAAGTAATTAATCGCTTCCTGGAAATAGTGGAATTGAAACACGCCACACGGCGCATCCTAAAGCAAGAACAACGCCTCTGCCGGTATAAAATCCAGCTGAAAGTCAAAATTAGGAACATTCGCGTAAAGAGTTCTACGTTGGGCGCTGCATTTGTTTGGTCATGCTAGAGGATGATGATTATTACGCTGCTGATGGCTGTGGTATTGACGTGGTTCCTGTCGGAGTTTAGAAAGCTAAAAACAAACACCGCTTTGGGCACGTACGATATGAGAACGAAGTGAAAGTACTATGTTATCAGCAACATGAAATTTTATGTGAAAACGTGATAAACACTATCATCACTGTTACTATATTTCGTATTTTGGGGGGAATGGAGGCATACACATCAGTAATTATTAAAAGGCTATATTATAAATTTCCGTCCCAAATACCAGAAAACTGACAAGGTGTTGTAAAAATACATAATGCGACGAACTGACATATAGCACCATTGCAAACATATAGTTATCATGTGTACACACGCCACAAAAGTTCACGGTGAAGAAAATTACATAAATAGATAAAGAAAGATTAAAATGTGTGCCAGAAAAATGGTGAGTGAGAGACCGAAATCAAGGCGACGCGCAGAAAACATCCTCCTGGAGTTGAGAAGAAAAGAAAAATATCAGCGGAGCGTATTACATGCTGACAACACAAACACACACAACTTAGGAACAAAATTCTCTTACGAAAGTGCTGACGATTTAAGAACGCGGAAATGACTGTAATGAGGCTTCAAGAACATCCAGAGGGAGAGAACATATGGAAAGAGAGAAGTGTCCGAGCACAGGACGGCAGGAGAATACCGGAGACAAGACGAACACCTCCCTGCCACACAGAGGGATATTCTGTGTACCTCCACAGCCCGCGGACACCTGGGGAAGCAATCTCCTCTTCAAATCAAATAACTCGATTCTTTCTTCTCTCACCCAGTCTCACAGCTTCTCTTTCAGCTTTCCCGCCTTCCACTACTTCCCTCACATCCCTTCCCAAGCTTCTGCATTTCTGCAATATAGTTTCAGCTCTCCAAGACACACTTTCCTACATGCCCTGATTATCCAAAAGTATTTTCAGACGTGTTTCACTGATGCTGCTCCCCGTTGGCAGAGGTGGAGGAAATGTATATCCAAAGCGAGATCCGGTGGCAGGTTATGACTCTTGTGATCCTCAGCAGAAAGAGTTGAACCGTTCATTACGTTCCTTCTGGTTATGAGACTTCGGTCCATTACTGGACGAACTAGGTCTCGATTCCCGGACTGGGTAAGTCTTCTTACTTAGCAGTAACTTTGTGTCCAAATTTTAGTAGAACACTATAGGTCAAATCCTGGCGAAAAATTCGTATGCCTTTGAACTGAGAGAGGATAAAGGTCTTTCGCTTATAAAGTGAATTTTGTGAAAAAAATTCAATTTTGTAGGAGCCCACGTGAGAGGTTATATACCCATGATTTCATAATTAATGGAGAAAGTATAAATTATTATAGATTAAGAAAGTAAATATGGTCAAGAATATAAAAACGAAATAATATACAGTTTTGATATAATTGGATGAAAGTAAATAAAAAGTCCATAATTATTTTTTTTCGAATATGAAAATGGTAATACCTTACAATATTCTTCAGACAGTTTATAAACATTAAAAAAGTAATGCTATAATAATCTACATAAATTATATTAACCCTATATTATTCTCATAGCCCAAAAGCAATTCACTTTTTTTATGATTTCCCGAGTCCTATCAAGAAACATGAAGTAAATCATGGTACCCATAGCCAATAGACTTTCTCTTCCTCAGAGACCACATCGGAGACTCGTAACTCCTTTCTGGGGCGAGTGAGGAGGCGAGATGTGGAACAGTGTAGTTCTAGACTTGGGAGAGGCTGGCTCCCAGCCACTCGTAAGTAGGAAGAGTGACTAGTGAGGATTTCTAGATCTAGGGAATTGGATCTGTGCTCCAGTTCCCTGAATTCAGGCTGAATGCTTTCTTCGCCCCTCTACCTCTCCAGGATCTGTATAATCCCTACTAGTTTATTGCTCCCCATAATAATAATTATATGAAAGAACAAAACTCATGAGAATAGCAAGAACTTAAGAAAATCAATCTATAACATACTAGAAGCACGCCCAAATCCCTCTTATTTCAGCGAAGTAAGATTAGAACTTGAAAGGTTTTGATCCTGGTACAAAAGATTTTAAGACTTTCTTAGGACCCCGACCAATAAATGCCATAACAATATGAGGTTACAGGCAAAAAAGATTATTACTCTCATATTAACGCATTCGCTGGGAAGAGAAAAATCCGCACAGGGTCATAGTGTGCCGTACAGGTTTATACAGCACGGTATAGGTTTATAAAACACGGTACAGCTTTATACAACACGGTACAGCTTTATACAACACGGCACAGCTTTATACAGCACAGTACAGGTTTATACAGCATAGTACAGGTTTATACAGTACGGTACAGCTTTATACAACACGGTACAGGTTTATACAACACGGAACAGGTTCATACAGCGTCGTACGGGCTTATACAGCGTTGTACGGGTTTATACAGCGTCCTACGGTTTATACAGCATCCATGACGTCATCAGCAAGGGGAGGATAGTTTTATTCCCCTGGATCAAGAGCGCTTCACTCAGCATCAGTTAGCTTCCCTTGATGACATAATCATAAGACCAACTTTATTATGGAATAAAAATTAAGAGATATTCAATCTGAAAACTATGAGTTATTATAGAGGTGATATTGAGTATAATCTTTATTAACTCTCCCATCTTTATTAATTATCTCATCTTTATTAACTCACATCTTTATTAACTCACATCTTTATTAACTCACATCTTTATTAACTCACATCTTTATTAACTCTCCCATCTTTATTAATTATCTCATCTTTATTAACTCACATCTTTATTAACTCACATCTTTATTAACTCTCCCATCTTTATTAATTCTCTCATCTTTATTAACTCTCTCATCTTTATTAACCCTCCCATCTTTATTAACTCTTATCTTTATTAACCCTCCCATTTTTATTAACTCTCCCATCTTTATTAATTATCTCATCTTTATTAACTCTCTCATCTTTATTAAATCTCTCATCTTTATTAACCCTCCCATCTTTATTAACTCTCTCATCTTTATTAATTATCTCATCTTTATTAACCCTCCCATCTTTATTAACTCTCTCATCTTTATTAATTATCTCATCTTTATTAACCCTCCCATCTTTATTAACTCTCTCATCTTTATTAACTCTCTTATCTTTATTAACCCTCCCATTTTTATTAACTCTCCCATCTTTATTAATTATCTCATCTTTATTAACCCTCCCATCTTTATTAACCCTCCCATCTTTATTAACCCTCCCATCTTTATTAACTCTCTTATCTTTATTAACCCTCCCATTTTTATTAACTCTCCCATCTTTATTAACTCTCTCATCTTTATTAATTATCTCATCTTTATTAACCCTCCCATCTTTATTAACTCTCTCATCTTTATTAATTATCTCATCTTTATTAACCCTCCCATCTTTATTAACTCTCTCATCTTTATTAACTCTCTTATCTTTATTAACTCTCTCATCTTTATTAACTCTCCCATCTTTATTAACCCTCCCATCTTTATTAACTCTCTCATCTTTATTAACTCTCTTATCTTTATTAACTCTCTCATCTTTATTAACTCTCTTATCTTTATTAACCCTCCCATTTTTATTAACTCTCCCATCTTTATTAATTATCTCATCTTTATTAACCCTCCCATTTTTATTAACCCTCCCATCTTTATTAACTCTCTCATCTTTATTAACCCTCCCATCTTTATTAACTCTCTCATCTTTATTAACTCTCTTATCTTTATTAACTCTCTCATCTTTATTAACTCTCTTATCTTTATTAACCCTCCCATTTTTATTAATTCTACCATGTTAACTCTCCCATCTTTATTAACTCTATTATCGTAAATATCTGATTTTTATTCATTGTGTTGTAAATAAAAATAAAGTAAACGTTGAATACTTACCTTTATAAGGCTCCTTCAGTTTGGGCGCCGTCATGCTGGTGAAGGGTTCTTGATCCAAGCAACTTGAGCAGTTCTCCCCATCCCCGGCTCAAACCTTATTATCTCCTCTACCTCAGGTACTGTATAACACTTTACTGATCCAGACTTTCTAAATATAATAGTAATAATAACAACAATAAAAATAATTGGAATAATAATCCATTAGATAATTTCAACAAAAAATCATCACCCAGCACTTGTGGGTTTAGCTCTTAGTTAGGATTATATATAATAATAATAATAATAGTAATAATAAAAATAATAATAATAATAATAAAAATAATAATAATAATAATAATAATAATAATCGCCCACTAGAACTTTGAAAACCAATGAGAAGAGGCTGTTAATTAATGTTTAGCGCTTCATTTTAATTATAATAAATAATATTGGGTGGCTCATGTGTGTTTAGAGCACTTTTTGTGACTGTAATAGTGGAATAAATAAATTACATGTCGAGCCTAGAAAGGTTTAACTCACTTTAGAAGAGCTCAGTTATTTGGATTTCCATTGAAATTGAAATATATTTTGAATGTGTGTGTGTGTGTGTGTGTGTGTGTGTGTGTGTGTGCAGATACACACACACACACACACACACACAGGAGCTAGTGTTATTTGAGAAGATCCATTGACAGATATTAATTACATATGGAAAGAGGGAAAGAGGAGAGTGAGGGAGAGTGACCAGGAGTAGATTGAAAAGAATGACCAGGAGTAGATTGAAAAGAATGACCAGGAGTAGATTGAAAAGAATGACCAGGAGTAGATTGAAAAGAATGACCAGGAGTAGATTGAAAAGAATGACCAGGAGTAGATTGAAAAGAATGACCAGGAGTAGATTGAAAAGAATGACCAGGAGTAGATTGAAAAGAATGACCAGGAGTAGATTGAAAAGAATGACCAGGAGTAGATTGAAAAGAATGACCAGGAGTAGATTGAAAAGAATGACCAGGAGTATAGTGAGGAGAGTGACTAGTAGAGTGAGGAGAGTAACCAGTAGAGTGAGGAGAGTAACCAGTAGAGTGAGGAGAGTAACCAGTAGAGTGAGGAGAGTAACCAGTAGAGTGAGGAGAGTAACCAGCAGAGTGAGTAGCGTAACCAGTGGAGTGAGTAGCGTAACCAGTGGAGTGAGTAGCGTAACCAGTGGAGTGAGTAGCGTAACCAGTAGAGTGAGTAGCGTAACCAGTAGAGTGAGTAGCGTAACCAGTAGAGTGAGTAGCGTAACCAGTAGAGTGAGTAGCGTAACCAGTAGAGTGAGTAGCGTAACCAGTAGAGTGAGTAGCGTAACCAGTAGAGTGAGGAGAGTAACCAGTAGAGTGAGGAGAGTAACCAGCAGAGTGAGTAGCGTAACCAGTGGAGTGAGTAGCGTAACCAGTGGAGTGAGTAGCGTAACCAGTGGAGTGAGTAGCGTAACCAGTAGAGTGAGTAGCGTAACCAGTAGAGTGAGTAGCGTAACCAGTAGAGTGAGTAGCGTAACCAGTAGAGTGAGTAGCGTAACCAGTAGAGTGAGTAGCGTAACCAGTAGAGTGAGTAGCGTAACCAGTAGAGTGAGTAGCGTAACCAGTAGAGTGAGTAGCGTAACCAGTAGAGTGAGGAGAGTAACCAGTAGAGTGAGGAGAGTAACCAGTAGAGTGAGGAGAGTAACCAGTAGAGTGAGGAGAGTAACCAGTAGAGTGAGGAGAGTAACCAGTAGAGTGAGGAGAGTAACCAGTAGAGTGAGGAGAGTAACCAGTAGAGTGAGGAGAGTAACCAGTAGAGTGAGTAGCGTAACCAGTAGAGTGAGGAGAGTAACCAGCAGAGTGAGGAGAGTAACCAGTAGAGTGAGGAGAGTAACCAGTAGAGTGAGGAGAGTAACCAGTAGAGTGAGGAGAGTAACCAGTAGAGTGAGGAGAGTAACCAGTAGAGTGAGGAGAGTAACCAGTAGAGTGAGGAGAGTAACCAGTAGAGTGAGGAGAGTAACCAGTAGAGTGAGGAGAGTAACCAGTAGAGTGAGGAGAGTAACCAGTAGAGTGAGGAGAGAGTATCATAAAACTTGATTCAAGTTTAGCGAGGGGGAAAGATAAGACGATTCCACTTCCTTGGACCAGAAACCTTTCCAGCATCCACAAAGCGCCCCACGAAAGGATCAGTAACACTAGTGTCTGATAGGAAAGATAACAAAATATTCTAACTCTCCCCAGCATGAAATTCATCCAATATAACTTAAAAAAATATTTCACATTTGCATGCCACTGTCGTGATAGCGAGAATTTTCATTCCACAGTATAATTAAATCATCGTAATAAAAATGTAACTAAATTATTGAAGCCACAAAAATCTGGGCCTTTCTAGTCACAATGTAACTACAGTATTCAGAGTTAGAATGTAACTGATGGAGTTACAAAAGTTACTACTCCGTTGGAGTTGCAGTGTGTCTAAACCAATAGAACTGTAATGTAACTAGACTACTGGAGTTAAAATGTAATTAGATAATGGTTGTTAGTGTCAGTAGAGCATGGGAACCATAATGTAACTACACAATGGGAACCATAATGTAACTACACAATGGGAACCATAATGTAACTACACAATGGGAACCATAATGTAACTACACAATGGGAACCATAATGTAACTACACAATGGGAACCATAATGTAACTACACAACGGGAACCATAATGTAACTACACAATGGGAACCATAATGTAACTACACAATGGGAACCATAATGTAAATACACAATGGGAACCATAATGTAACTACACAATGGGAACCATAATGTAATTACACAATGGGAACCATAATGTAACTACACAATGGGAACCATAATGTAACTACATAATGAGAACCATAATGTAATTACACAATGAGAACCATAATGTAACTACACAATGAGAACCATAATGTAACTACACAATGAGAACCATAATGTAACTACACAATGAGAAGCATAATGTAACTACACAATGAGAACCATAATGTAACTACACAATGAGAACCATAATGTAACTACACAATGAGAACCATAATGTAACTAAAGCATGGAAACTTAAATATAACTAGAGCATAGGAGCCACAATATAACTAGAGCATAGGAGCCACAATATAACTAGAACATGGAAGCCACAATATAACTAGAACATGGGAGCCACAATATAAATAGAACATGGGAGCCACAATATAACTAGAGCATAGGAGCCGCAATATAACTAGAACATGGGAGCCACAATATAACTAGAGCATAGGAGCCACAATATAACTAGAACATGGGAGCCACAATATAACTAGAGCATAGCCACAATATACCTAGAACATGGGAGCCACAATATAACTAGAACATGGGAGCCACAATATAACTAGAACATGGGAGCCACAATATAACTAGAACATGAGAGCCACAATATAAGTAGAACATGGGAGCCACAATATAACTAGAACATGGGAGCCACAATATAAGTAGAACATTGGAGCCACAATATAACTAGATCATGGGAGCCACAATATAACTAGAACATGGGAGCCACAATATAACTAGAACATGGGAGCCACAATATAACTAGAACATGGGAGCCACAATATAACTAGAACATGGGAGCCACAATATAACTAGAACATGGGAGCCACAATATAACTAGAACATGGGAGCCACAATATAACTAGAACATGGGAACCACAATATAACTTGAACATGGGAGCCACAATATAACACATGGGAGCCACAATATAACACATGGGAGACACAATATAACTAGATCATGGGAGCCACAATATAACTAGAACATGGGAGCCACAATATAACTAGAACATGGGAGCCACAATATAACTAGAACATGGGAGCCACAATATAACTAGAACATGGGAGCCACAATATAACTAGAACATGGAAGCCACAATATAACTAGAACATGGGAGCCACAATATAACTAGAACATGGGAGCCACAATATAACTAGAACATGGGAGCCACAATATAACTAGAACAAGGGAGCCACAATATAACTAGAACATGGGAGCCACAATATAACTAGAACATGGGAGCCACAATATAACTAGAACATGGGAGCCACAATATAACTAGAACATGGGAGCCACAATATAACTAGAACATGGGAGCCACAATATAACTAGAACATGGGAGCCACAATATAACTAGAACATGGGAGCGACAATATAACACATGGGAGCCACAATATAACTAGAACATGGGAGCCACAATATAACACATGGGAACCACAATATAACTAGAACATGGGAGCCACAATATAACACATGGGAGCCACAATATAACTAGATCATGGGAGCCACAATATAACTAGAACATGGGAGCCACAATATAACTAGAACATGGGAGCCACAATATAATTAGAACATGGGAGCCACAATATAACTAGAACATGGGAGCCACAATATAACTAGAACATGGGAGCCACAATATAACTAGAACATGGGAGCCACAATATAACTAGATCATGGGAGCCATAATATAACTAGAACATGGGAGCCACAATATAACTAGAACATGGGAGCCACAGTATAACTAGAACATGGGAGCCACAATATAACTAGAACATGGGAGCCACAATATAACTAGAGCATGGGAGCCACAACATAACTAGAACATGGGAGCCACAATATAACTAGAACATGGGAGCCACAATATAACTAGAAAATGGGAGCCACAATATAACTAGAACATGGGAGCCACAATATAACTAGATCATGGGAGCCACAATATAACTAGAACGTGGGAGCCACAACATAACTAGAACGTGGAAGCCACAATATAACTAGAACGTGGGAACCACAATATAACTAGAACATGGGAGCCACAATATAACTAGAACATGGGAGCCACAATATAACTAGAACATTGGAGCCACAATATAACTAGAACATGGGAGCCACAATATAACTAGAACATGGGAGCCACAATATAACTAGAACATGGGAGCTACAATATAACTAGAACATGGGAGCCACAATATAACTAGAACATGGGAGCCATAATATAACTAGAACATGGGAGCCACAATATAACTAGAACATGGGAGCCACAATATAACTAGAACATGGGAACCACAATATAACTTGAACATGGGAGCCACAATATAACTAGAACATGGGAGCCACAATATAACTAGAACATGGGAGCTACAATATAACTAGAACATGGGAGCCACAATATAACTAGAACATGGGAACCACAATATAACTTGAACATGGGAGCCACAATATAACTAGAACATGGGAGCCACAATATAACTAGAACATGGGAGCTACAATATAACTAGAACATGGGAGCCACAATATAACTAGAACATGGGAACCACAATATAACTAGAACATGGGAGCCACAATATAACTAGAACATGGGAGCCACAATTTAACTAGAACATGGGAGCCACAATATAACTAGAACATGGGAGCCACAATATAACTAGAACATGGGAGCCACAATATAACTAGAACATGGGAGCCACAATATAACTAGAACATGGGAGTCACAATATAACTAGAACATGGGAACCACAATATAACTAGAACATGGGAGCCACAATATAACTAGAACATGGGAGCCACAATATAACTAGAACATGGGAGCCACAGTATAACTAGAACATGGGAGCCACAGTATAACTAGAACATGGGAGCCACAATATAACTAGAACATGGGAGCCACAATATAACTAGAACATGGGAACCACAATATAACTAGAACATGGGAGCCACAATATAACTAGAACATGGGAGCCACAATATAACTAGAACATGGGAACCCTGAGGTTCATATATGTTATTAAAGTCAACCTTCACTGCAATAAAAATGAGCCTCGCATTTTTAATATGCATCCTATAGAGACTTTTTTATTTTTAACCCCAGCAATTAACTTCTCCCCCCCCCCCCACGACCCATACACTCCTCCTCATGACCCATGCACTCTTCCCCACGACAAACACTCTTCCCCACGACCCATACTCTCTTCCCCATGACCCACACTTCCCCACGACCAACACACTATTCCCCACGACCCACACACTCTTCCCCAGGACCCACACACTCTTCCCCACGACCCACACATACTCTTCCCCAGGACCCACACACTCTTCCCCAGGACCCACACATACTCTTCCCCAGGACCCACACACTATTCCCCACGACCCACACACACTCTTCTCCACGACCCACACACACTCTTCCCCAGGACCCACACACTCTTCCCCACGACCCACACTCTTCCCCACGACCCACACACGCTCTTCCCCAGGACCCACACACTCTTCCCCAAGACCCACACTCTCTTCCCCAAGACCCACACGCTCTTTCCCAGGACCCACACACTCTTCCCCAGGACCCACACACTCTTCCTAAGACACAATTTTTCACGATCCACACACTCTTACCCACGACCCACACACACTTACCCACGGCCAACACACTCTTCCCACGACCCACACTTTTTCCATGGTTCACTCTCCTCCACAACCCACACACACTTCCCCAAGACCCACACACACTTCCCCACGACCCACACACTCTTCCCCAAGACACACACATACACACTTACCCACGATCCACATACTCTTCCCCACGTCCCACACTTTCCTCCACGATTCACTCTCCGCAACCCACACACACTTCCTCACAACCTACACAGTCTTCTCCACGACCCACACACACTTCTCCAAGACCCACACACTCTTCTCCGCGACCCACACTTTCCTGCACGACTCGCACTCTCCTCCACGACCCACACACTTCCCAATGACTCTCTCCCCCACCACCCACTCTCCCCACCACAAGCAGTTCTCAGACAGCATTTCCAGGTTTCCTGGACCTAAAGTCCGGAACCTCTCGTTACTCTTGAACCTCTGATGGAGTTCTCGACGACATTACCACTGTCTTCAGTGTGTATATCAATGGTATAATACATCCTCAAGTAGGTTAAGTAGACACAGTATGCGGTTTACAGCAATTCATTGAGATGTTTGCGCCCGCCAGTGACTTTCATCACTCCTCATTAACAACTGATGAGGGTACTGCTGATCGAAACGTCTTCTCAGTTAAAGGATATAAATCACGTATTGGCTAGATATTGTATTTATCCATGTCTACTAGCTATGGCTGATACTACTAAAGTCTACTAGCTCCGGCTTATACTACTAAAGTCTACTAGCTCTGTTTGACACTAAGGTTTACTACTGAACTCTCCTAGCTATGGCGGATATCACTGATGTCCACTAGCTATGCTTATACCACTGAAGCCTACTAGCTATGGCTTATTCTATTAAAGTCTACTAGCTCTGGCTGACGCTACTAAGGTCTACGAGCTATGACTGACACTACTGAAGTCTACTAGCCATAGCTAGTAGACTTCAGTAGTGTCAGTCATAGCTGAAGTCGTCCAGTTTAGGCTGACAGATTTTAACTGTGTTAGGCCCAGCCTGTGTGATGGAATATGACAGAGTAAAGTTAGCAAGCTTTTGTCCCCCAGTGTGTTACTAATATCTGGAAGAGAGAGGGTAACAGCACACTACTGATGTATCCAGCACCATCCTCCAACTACCCATAGGATCCTCCAACCAACCCCAGAATCCTCCAGCCATCAGAATCCTCCATCCACCCACAGAATCCTCCTACTACCCAGATAATCCTACAACCATCCCCAGAATCCTTCCCACATTTACCATCACCAGCCCCAGAAAATATAGATTATCTGTTGCGAGGAAAATTAGTTCAAATATTTTTCCACCAGAGTTAAAATATGCAGAAGTGTTAGTTAATTAAACGGCATTGAAAACATATTGCAATATACCCCCCCTCACTATCCAATATTTTCTGTCTTCCTTCTCTTTTCCTCTCTCTCTCTCTCTCTCTCTCTCTCTCTCTCTCTCTCTCTCTCTCTCTCTCTCTCTCTCTCTCTCTCTCTCTCTCTCTCTCTCTCTCTTTGTCAAATCCAACTCTGACACTTTTCCTGTCACATGTCAAGATATGTTTTTCTACTTCTCAGATGTATTATTTATCAAGCTTTAAGTATTAGGGTTGTGTGTGTGTGTGTGTGTATGTGTGTGTATGTGTGTGTATGTGTGTGTGCGTGTGTGTGTGTGTGTGTGTGTGTGTGTGTGTGTGTGTGTGTGTGTGTAGGGAGGGGAGAGATCCTTCTGCTCTTCTGTCCAAGCTTCATTAAATAGGGTGATGATAATGATACCATATTAAGGTTATGGTATTGAACTGAAAGACGTAGCTTCTTATTAGAAGACGTTTCGCCTCATATTCTTCTAATTTCATCTGAGGACGTTTCATTTAGGTTTTGTCTTATCTGTCTTATCTGATACCATAACCAGCATATATAGTCAATGTGTATATGTTACTAATTTATTTCTGGTCAGATAACTTTTATGTAAAGCGTGAGGCCTTTCTTGTGTCACTTGTTTTATCATGTACTTCCAGATTCTCATACACACACACACACACACACACACACACACACACACACACACACACACACACACACACACACACACACACACATACACACACACACACACACATACACACACATACACACACATACACACACACACACACACACACACACACACACACACACACATACACACACACACACACACATACACACACATACACACACATACACACACACACACACACACACACACACACACACACACTGACGACACTGGAGGCCAGGAGGGTCAGGGGAGACATGATAACGACATATAAAATACTGCGCGGAATAGACGAGGTGGACAAAGACGGGATGTTCCAGAGATGGGACACAGACACAAGAGGTCACAATTGGAAGTTGAAGACTCAGATGAATCAAAGGGATGTTAGGAAGTATTTCTTCAGTCATAGAGTAGTCAGGCCATGGAATAGCCTAGAAAGTGATGTGGTGGAGGCAGGAACCATACATAGTTTTAAGGCGAAGTATGATAGAGCTCATGGGGCAGGGAGAGAGAGGACCTAGTAGCAATCAGCGAAGAGGCGGGGCCAGGAGCTGTGACTCGACCCCTGCAACCACAAATAGGTGAGTACAAATAGGTGAGTACACACACACACACACAGATGGAAATTCGAGAAAATGGAAGGAATAGATGAGACGGGAGAAAGAGACTACATAGCAGGTACACTTCAGTCTGGGGAACACAAAGTGGTCATTGCAGTGATGTATAATCCACCACAGAACTGCAGGAGGCCAAGAGAGGAATATGAAGAGAGCAACAGAGCAATGGTGGACACACTTGCTGAGGTGGCAAGAAGAGCTCACTCCAGCAGAGCAAAGTTGCTGGTTATGGGGAATTTCAACCACAGGGAGATTGACTGGGAAAACCTGGAGCCACATGGGGGTCCCGAAACATGGAGAGCCAGGATGTTGGACGTGGTGCTGGAAAACCTCATGCACCAACATGTTAAGGACACTACCAGAGTGAGAGGGGAGGATGAACCAGCAAGATTGGACCTTGTGTTCACCCTGGGCAGCTCAGATATTGAGAACATCAAGTATGAGAGTCCCCTAGGATCTAGCGACCACGTGGTTCTGTGCTTTGAATACATAGTAGAGCTGCAAGTGGAGAGAATAACAGGAGTTGAATGGGAAAAGCCTGACTATAAAAGAGGGGACTACATAGGGTTGAAGAACTTCCTGCGGGAGGTCCAGTGGGACAGAGAACTGGCAAGAAAGCCAGTAAATGAAATGATGGAATATGTAACAACAAAATGCAAGGAGGCAGTGGAAAGGTTTATTCCCAAGGGCAACAGTAACAACGGGAAGACCAGAACGAGCCCCTGGTTTACCCGACGTTGTAAGGAGGCAAAAACAAAATGCAATAGAGAATGGAAAAAGTACAGAAGGCAGAGAACACACGAAAATAGGGAGATCAGTCGCAGAGCCAGGAATGAGTATGCACAGGTAAGGAGGGAGGCCCAGCGACAGTATGAAAATGACATAGCATCGAGAATCAAGACTGACCCGAAACTGTTGTATAGCCACATCAGGAGGAAGACAACAGTCAAAGACCAGGTGATCAGATTAAGGACAGAAGGTGGAGAACTCACAAGAAATGATCAGGAGGTATGTGAGGAGCTGAACAGGAGATTTAAGGAAGTTTTTACAGTAGAGACAGGAAGGGCTGTGGGAAGACAGCACAGAAGGGAACATCAAGAGGGAATATACCAACAAGTGTTGGATGACATACGAACAACTGAGGAGGAGGTGAAGAAGCTCTTAAGTGACCTTGACACCTCAAAGGCGATGGGACCGGAGAACATCTCCCCATGGGTCCTTAGAGAAGGAGCAGAGATGCTGTGCGTGCCTCTAACCACAATCTTCAACACATCCCTTGAAACTGGGCAACTACCTGAGAAATGGAAGACAGCTAATGTAGTCCCCATATTTAAGAAAGGAAACAGAGACGAGGCACTAAACTACAGACCTGTGTCTCTGACATGTATTGTGTGCAAAGTCATGGAGAAGATTATCAGGAGGAGAGTGGTCGAACACCTGGAAAGGAACAAGATTATAAATGAAAACCAGCATGGGTTCATGGAAGGCAAATCTTGTATCACAAACCTGCTGGAGTTTTATGACAAGGTAACAGAAGTAAGACACGAGAGAGAGGGGTGGGTAGATTGCGTTTTCCTAGACTGCAGGAAGGCCTTTGACACAGTTCCCCACAAGAGATTAGTGCAGAAGCTGGAGGATCAGGCGCACGTAAAAGGGAGGGCACTGCAATGGATAAGGGAATACCTGACAGGGAGGCAGCAACGAGTCATGGTACGTGAAGAGGTATCACAGTGGGCGCCTGTTACGAGCGGGTTCCCACAGGGGTCAGTTCTAGGACCAGTGCTATTTTTGATATATGTGAACGACATGATGGAAGGAATAGACTCTGAAGTGTCCCTGTTCGCAGATGACGTGAAGTTGATGAGAAGAATTAAATTGGACGAGGATGAGGCAGGACTGCAAAGAGACCTGGACAGGCTGGACATGTGGTCCAGCAACTGGCTTCTCGAATTCAATCCAGCCAAATGCAAAGTCATGAAGATTGGGGAGGGGCAAAGAAGACCGCAGACAGAGTATAGGCTAGGTGGACAAAGACTACAGACCTCACTCAGGGAGAAAGACCTTGGGGTGACCATAACACCGAGCACATCACCGGAGGCACACATCAACCAAATAACCGCTGCAGCATACGGGCGCCTGGCAAACCTGAGAATAGCGTTCCGATACCTTAATAAGGAATCGTTCAAGACACTGTACACTGTGTATGTTAGGCCCATACTGGAGTATGCAGCACCAGTCTGGAACCCACACCTGGTCAAGCACGTCAAGAAGTTAGAGAAAGTACAAAGGTTTGCAACAAGGCTAGTCCCAGAGCTCAAGGGAATGTCGTACGAGGAAAGGTTAAGGGAAATCGGACTGACGACATTGGAGGACAGAAGGGTCAGGGGAGACATGATAACGATATACAAGATACTGCGGGGAATAGACAAGGTGGACAGAGATAGGATGTTTCAGAGAAGGGACACAGGGACAAGGGGTCACAACTGGAAGCTGAAGACTCAGACGAGTCACAGGGACGTTAGGAAGTATTTCTTCAGTCATAGAGTTGTCAGCAAGTGGAATAGCCTAGCAAGTGAAGTAGTGGAGGCAGGAACCATACATAGTTTTAAGAAGAGGTATGACAAAGCTCAGGAAGCATAGAGAGAGAGGATCCAGTAGCGATCAGTGAAGAGGCGGGGCCAGGAGCTGAGTCTCGACCCCTGCAGCCACAATTAGGTGAGTACAATTAGGTGAGTACACACACACACACACACACACACACACACACACACACACACACACACACACACACACACACACACACACACAAAAGCGTGAGCTAAAGATTTCCGTACCCATGTTGCTTGTTCTGCATTATTAAGATCGTCTGTCTGCGATTGTTTTGCATATATATATATATATATATATATATATATATATATATATATATATATATATATATATATATATATATATATATATATATATATTATACCAACTTCCTTCTTTCCTCTCTTCCCACTCTCATTCCCTCTCTTCCTCATTAGTCAGCCAGGTTAAGGAGATTCAGTCAAGTCAGTCGGTCTCAAGATATTCCTCAAATAAATTAATATTTACATAATTAGCAAGAAAAAAGGGAATAAGCAATATCTTTTTTTATTTATTCATGACTCCTAGTGTACACACCTGACTTCCATGTACACACACACACACACATACACACACACATATATATATATATATATATATATATATATATATATATATATATATATATATATATTTATATATATATATATATATATATATATATATATATATATATATATATATATATATATATATATTCATGAAAACTGGTAATGTGTATATGCGATATACATGAGAAACTGCAATTAGGTACCTAAATAATGGTCCACCATATTACAAAAACAGTGTACATTTGTCCACCAATGTCACATTTCATGCTTTAAGGAGAGTGCATGCCGTGTCCGGTGTGATGACTCATGGCATTTCACCTGTCTAAAGTGCTGTTCATGGTATGGTCTTTACATACTATTTCTGCTGTATGTTAATGTACGAGTATTGAAAACAAAATTATTATTATAATTGTTGTTTGTATTAGTACAGAGGACAACGAGCAGGCGGACTTTTCTGAGCGGTCAGCGGTATATGACCTTTCAGTTTAATATAGGAGTATTCCATTCTCAGCCTATTTTGCTGTAATCTCTAGCCACCTTCGCAACCGTTGGCAATAATGTTGGTCTGAGTTGATTCATAACAAACTGCATTCTTTGAAGTCGAGTTTAGGATCCTGGTCTTCTTATCATCGATGTCGTGGCTAGGAGACTACGCTGTCCTGTCTTCGCATCGGGCACACACGTCTCACTCACGGGCATCTCGTGGAGAGGGACTCAGTTCCACTCTGCGCAAAATGTTAGGTTCCAATTTCAGTTTGCCATATTCTATTGAACTGTCTATCAGCGAGCTCGCAGAATTTGCCTCTAACATCGCCACCGCTCTAACACTCTTACTTTATCCTCCCTCCTCGCTGACGACCCCATCTTTGACACAGACTCTCTCTCTTTGACTTTTTGACAACAACAGATTTATTGCACAAACTTTGATTATACTTCCTCTAGCACTCCTCACCGCCCTTACAAACTCTACCTCTGTTATACTCTCTACTCTCGCTAGTTTCAGATCAAGCATGTTAAACCGTTGGCACACCCTTCTGCAGCGCTATATGAACCTTATGGGTTTAGCACTTAGTTTTGATTATAATAATAATCACTATTATTAGTACTACTACTCCCACTGCCTTTAGAAGCTGTGGATTAAACATTCCCTCAGTTCGTATTCAGTAATCCTAATACTATTTACACACGACTCTCAGTACCACTTCCTTTTACTAATTAGAAGACTTTCTTAAAGTCTAATTTTAATACTGCTTTACCTCTGCGTAAGTCCTTGATAAAGTGTTTTTATTGGCGAGCAGTTGGTGTGCTTCCTTGAAGAACCCAGAGCCGAGCTGAAGAAAAAGAGGATTAAATATCATTAAATTAGGTCTCCAGACAGTTGCTGACGAACGTTTGTGAAATCAAATACGAGGATCTCTTATCCCCACACTCGATCTGATCGGTAACTCTCACGTAAGAAAAAATCTTCGACTCATCTGGGGGAGAAACCTTTACAGTCGTCGTGGCTAAAGAACCCATAGTAATTGATTGACGATATTTTAATCGCACCACTGAAACCTACAAACTCAGATTTTTTTTTTTTGGAGGGGGGGATCTCATGTACTCATCTCATATGAAGAAATAGGGTTCTTTCCACCTTCGAAATGATGTGTATAAAAGAATAACAGACCACTGCTGACGTAACCAAGTTTCCTTTCTGAAGCACTCAAATATCGGGTCACTTTAGTGTGTGTTTGTGTGTCCGGGAATATCTGGCCCATTACGAAGTAGGACTGTATCCAGCTGAGAGTACAGAGCCAAGCTGGGAGTACGGTGCCCAGCTGAGAGTACAGGACCAAGCTAGGAGTACGGTGCTCAGCTGAGAGTACAGGGCGAAGCTAGGAGTACTGTGCCCAGCTGAGAGTACAGGACCAAACTAGGAGTACGGTGCCCAGCTGAAAGTACAGGGCAAAGCTGGGAATACTGTGCCCAGCTGAGAGTAGATGGGCAAGCTTGGAGTACTGTGGCCAACGGGAAGCATTCGACTCTTCCCGCTGTTGCAGCTGATAACAATAGCGCTGCAGAATGTAAGCGCCTTTTGATACGCGTGTTGCCGAAGATAAGGAGCGTGATGTATATGGTGGGAGTTCTTGTTGTGAATAGTGCCTCTTTGCGTAGGTGGGGGATGGGGTGGAGGAGAGACAAGGTGTGGGGTGTGAGATGTGTGGAGGTGAGACGAGGTGTGGAACTGAAGGCGAGAAGAGGGAGTGAGACGAGTGGGAGTGAGATAACGTGTGGGAGTGAAACAAGGAGGGTGGGAACAAGGCCTCGCCTATTTACGTTTAATTGTCTTCATTGTTTCATGGTCTCATGAGCCCTGTCGTAACTGTTGTTGAAGCTGCGTACGAATCTTTTCTTCACAACCAGCATTTGAGACAAGCTGTCTCTGTGTACCTCATCAAATCCTACAAGTATCTTGTACGACTTAAATCATTTTTTTTCCTGATCCTATTCTTTTCTAAGGATGTTAGATGCACCTTCTTCAGTCTCTCCACGCAGTTGTCTCCTCAACTGCTAGAAAATTCTAATTGCCACCAGGCCATGGTGCCCCGTGGCCTCGTGGCTAAAGCTCTCGCTTCACACGGCGAGGGTCTGCGTTCGATTCCCAACTCGGGTATAAACACTGGGCGTGTTTCTTTACGCCGGATGTCAGTAAAATGGGTACCTGAGAGTTAGTCACCTGATGTGGGTCGCATCCTGGGACAATGACCTAATTTGCCCGAAATGCTCAGCATAACAAGCGGCTTTCTATATAGTAGTATGTCATTGATGTCAGCTATGGTCTGTATACCATGTACATGTATTGTAGTAAATAAAGGTATTATTATTATTATGTATCACAAAACCTCTGAATATACAATATCAAGCTTGGATTTCTTGCTGGCTGCGTCCTCTATAATTGGACTGACGTATGTCAGAGAGATCCTGAGCAACCTCGCTTGAAAAGGCATGTGATATTCGTGTCTACGTAATTCATCGAGTTTCTTGCTTCTGTTGAAGCTTATGCTCAGGAACCGAAAGGCCTCGAGCTCTATTTCTATTGCAGCTAATTTCTATATTCTGTCTTTCGTTTATAATATTAGCACACACACGCGTGCGCGAATGCGAGAATTATATACTGTACGCCTTGTGGGTTTAGCGCTTAGTTTTGATTGTAATAATATATACTGTACCTATATACATATATTCTCTCTCTCTCTCTCTCTCTCTCTCTCTCTCTCTCTCTCTCCCTCTCCCTCTCCCTCTCCCTCTCCCTCTCTCTCTCTCTCTCTCTCTCTCTCTCTCTCTCTCTCTCTCTCTCTCTCTCTCTCTCTCTCTCGCATTGTACTTCTGAGTCAATCAACATAAGAATGTCACTCGGGGGCGTTTTAATATCTGCAGCTGGCCCAGGGCGTCTCTTCTCTGCCTGAGCTGCCATCTGCCTTAATGGGGTGACATTACGGCTGCTGCTCAAGCCCAGACTTGAGTTCTTTCCCAGATGTGGCATTGTTGTCAGTATCTGTGTAGTAGTTATTCGTCAGCTGCGTATTTGTTATTCCCTTTTGATGCCTTTCTTTGGGCATTTCCTTTTTTTCCTCTCTCATTCTCGCTTTCTTACTTTTGTTATCTCACCCCAGCTTCTGATCTTTCAATTTGTCTCTCTCTCTCACTTACTCTTGCTTCTGTTCCTCTCTCTCTTTTGCCCTCTCATACTCGCTTTTATTCCTGACACATTTCTTTACAGGTCTATCGAGAGCTTAGAACCCATCGTGATTTTCTTTTAATTGAGGCTTTTATTTGCATGCCAAGGGTAAGTGAACAAGTGAAGAGATAAAGACATGAGTAGGAAAGCCAGGAGAAACAAAAGAGTAGGAGTGGCAAATGTAATTAATGTTAGAGGGATGGAGGGGAAAGGTCGATGAGGAAGAGAAAAAGAAGGTTGTGGAAGGGCTAAGTGGAAAGAGAGAGAGGGATGGGGAAGAGTGAAGGAGGGGAATGAGGAGGAAGAATGGAGAGAGAAAAAGAGAATGGGGAATCAAGGAGTAACCACGTTACCCTTGTGAACATTCATCGCCGCCAAGCTGTGAATTATTTAACATCTACTTATGTACTGCAGCGCTGAGTGGTGAATACCCAACTTTACTATCCGTATAAAGGTCTATAAGTAATCTCGCTGCATATTTCATAGTTTGTCCTCTCATACTATTCTCTTATGCATGTTTACCTCTAAATCTCTTCCTCTGTCTTCCTCAACTTTTCTTTTACTTTCTTTTCATCTTCCACTCAAGGCGTATCTTTTGTTTTGAGAGACACCAGTTAAAAGTGAGTAGGCATTTTGTGAATAGGGCGTCGAGGTGTGTACACACATGGTCGTTGTAAGACCGAAAGTCTAGCTTGAATACTGTGTATAAGAAGTAAGATGTTTGTCTGGGGGTGGGCGAGTCTGTCCAGGCATTCTGGACTAGACTGAGCACACATCTCTGCGAGGTAAGAGATTATTAGGGTAAACGGACTCTAGCCACCGGAAGGTTTCATGGGTGGTGAAGTCTGGCTTGAAGGGAGGAATAGATTTCTTTTGTTCTTTACCCACTTGACCTAAGCCTAGCTCTATCTACACTACCATCTTCCTTTCTTTCCCCATCCTCAAGAATACCTCAAACAAAAGCTGACTGGCGCCTAGATACTTAGTTTCTGCTCGGTAAACAGTGGCAGGAGGTGTAAGACGACTTACTCTTGTGTCTCATCCGCAAGGGAATCAAACGTAGATGCCTTCGGCTGTGAGCGGAGCGCTCTGTCACTCCACTACAGGCCACTTTGCATACCTTAAACAATTATCAAATGATAAAGCAAACGTTTTAAGACCCAACGTAGAGAACAAAAACAATGTACAGTAACTACTTTCATAAAAAACAGGAAGCATTCACTAGGAATTCCCTGACCAGAAAAGAAACGTAAAAGAACTGCATAAAAAATCTTTGGCCTAATATTACCCTCCATGAATACTATAGTCTACCAAATTTAAAATGGAAAATAATACACAAGAGCAATGTATTAAAAAACAACGTAAAGTGCTCCAGGTAAGAACGCATACTGCCTACTCTTTAAACTTGATTTAGCCACCGAGTGCTTTGACATAAAGAAATGTCGATCTTTATGTTGCGTGTTTGTGCAACAATATTCTAATTCTCCTTTGCACCAGTTCAAATATAAAGCTTTAGCAAAATATTTGTAGATGTTGTGGTTGAGGTTTTAACAATCTCTTGATCTATTTTTATGAAAAATACATATCTTGGCTTGCAGTAATCCACCTCTATTACGCGTTGATACTCTGGCATTTGCAGATTAAAAGATGTGATGAATGGTTTTGAAAATCGACAAGTTGAAGAATTGAGACACTTATGCAACACATGGGAATCTTTATTGAAGAAACGTTTCGCCACACAGTGGCTTCATCAGTCCAATACAAAGTAGAAGTGGGTAAGGAGAGTAGAAGTTTCAACTCATCTCACCGCAGTATACAAGCCACCTCTCTGGCCCTATGCTGCACTTCCTACAAGAGTGATGGATTGAACACATCGAATCCAGGTTGAGGGACTGATTACCTCAAACTTCTACTCTCCTTACCCACTTCTACTTTGTATTGGACAGATGAAGCCACTGTGTGGCGAAACGTTTCTTCAATAAAGATTCCCATGTGTTGCATAAGTGTCTCAATTCTTCAGATTAAAAGATGTTATTCAACCTAAGCTTATTTCCAGGCATTGACTAAGCTACACTGCCACTGCCAATGATGCAACTTCTAGCAGGACCTACAACGTTCAGCATTCATCTGATGATGATTTGTAGCTTTGGTTCTTTGTGTTGTGTCAAATATTTTAGCTTTCTGGGCAGCACTCAAGTCTGTCTCACAGTTCAAATAAATTTAATCATGCACATATGTTCGTTTTTCATATTTTCTGCCAAAAACAATCTGAAATAAAGAAATATAAAGTGATGCAATTGATTGCCTTCGCTTTGCAAGAAAAGTCAATACCGGGAGCTACGAAATCATGTCGTAACTTAGGCACTTAATGTGGATGCAGATTTTAAATTAAATTTTTAACACGAATGCGAACGTCCGTCGCAACTCGTGCCATAATGGAACCCTTTTCAGGGACAAATTTGATATAGGAACATAAAAATAAAATAACTACGATATTTTTCAAGGTACGAGAAAACTTTCCAACCATTAGAGTTCAACTTTCAGGAGATTTATTTTTAATGACGGGTTAACTTTCATCAACAGCGGCGTGAATGAGAAACTTCCAGCAGTATTATATACTGATGGAAAAGTTTGTGAATGGAAGCATACGTGGGATTCCAGAGGACACTTTCACTGTGTTGAGGAGATCAACAATCATGGCCCCTACGTCATCGTCAAGTAAATATTGCAGGGTTCCTCCTCCATCCCCTGAGGAAGATAAACGCACCGTGAGAGGTGAATTTCTCAGTACTGGCTGTCCTACAGCCACTCTTACACTTCTCTGCAAGTGTGCATTATATCCTATAATAAATCTTTATTGCATTTTAAGAGCTTGTGTGCGTGTGTGTGTGTGTGTGTGTGTGTGTGTGTGTGTGTGTGTGTGTGTGTGTGTGTGTGTGTGTGTGCGTGTGTGTGTGTGTGTGTGTGTGTGTGTGTATACTCACCTAAATATACTCATCTAATTGTGGCTGCAGGGGTCGAGACTCGGCTCCTGGCCCCGCCTCTTCACTGACCGCTACTGGGTCCTCCCTCTCCCTGCTCCATGAGCTTTATCATACCTCGTCTTAAAACTATGTATGGCTCCTGCTTGCCTGAAGAAATACTTCCTAACATCCCTCTGACTCATCTGAGTCTTCAGCTACCAATTGTGACCCCTTATTTCTGTGTCCCATCTCTGGAACATCCTGTCTCCGTCCACCTTGTCTATTCCACGCAGTATTTTGTATATCGTTATGTCTCCCCTGACCCTCCTGTCCTCTAGAGTCGTCAGACCGATTTCCCTTAACCTTTCTTCGTAGGACATTTCCCTTAGCTCTGGAACCAGCCTTGCTGCAAACCTTTGCACTTTCTCTAATTTCTTGACGTGTTTGACCAGGTGTGGGTTCCAAACTGGTGCTGCGTACTCCAGTATGGGCCTGACGTACACAGTGTATAAAGTCTTGAACGATTCCTTACTGAGGTACCGGAACGCTATTCTCAGGTTTGTCAGGCGCCCATATGCCGCAGCAGTTATCTGGTTAATGTGTGCTTCTGGCGATGTACTCGGTATTATACTCACCCCTAGATCTTTCTCCTTGAGTGAGGTTTGCAGTCTTTGGCCGCCTAGCCTATGCTCTGTGTGTGTAGGACACACACACACACACACACACACACACACACACACACACACATATATATATATATATATATATATATATATATATATATATATATATATATATATATATATATATATGTATATATATATATATATATTCAAACAGCTCCGCCGGGGAGAACCTTGAGTTTTCCCTGAGGTACGTTTATTGTCGTCTCTGAGGATGAGGGTCCCCATTCCAGCTATAGAGGTGGTACCTTTCTATATTTTAATATATATATAATATATATATATATATATATATATATATATATATATATATATATATATATATATATATATATATATATATATATATAATAGTGTGTGTGTGTGTAAAGGTAGAAAGTTGAAAGTGAACATAGAAAAGAGTAAGGTGATGAGAGTATCAAATGATTTAGATAAAGAAAAATTGGATATCAAATTGGGGAGGAGGAATATGGAAGAAGTAAATGTTTTCAGATACTTGGGAGTTGACGTGTCGGCGGATGGATTTATGAAGGATGAGGTTAATCATAGAATTGATGAGGGAAAAAAAGCGAGTGGTGCATTGAGGTATATGTGGAGACAAAAAACATTATCTATGGAGGCAAAGAAGGGAATGTATGAAAGTATAGTAGTACCAACACTCTTATATGGGTGTGAAGCTTGGGTTGTAAATGCTGCAGCGAGGAGGCGGTTGGAGGCAGTGGAGATGTCCTGTCTAAGGACATGGTGTGGTATAAATATTATGCAGAGAATTCGGAGTGTAGAAATTAGGAGAAGGTGTGGCGTTAATAAAAGTATTAGTCAGAGGGTTGAAGAGGGGTTGTTGAAGTGGTTTGGTCATTTAGAGAGAATGGATCAAAGTAGAATGACATGGAGAGCGTATAAATCTGTGGGGTAAGGAAGGCGGGGTAGTGGTCGCCCTCGAGAAGGTTGGAGGGAGGGGGTAAAGGAGGTTTTGTGGGCTTGGACTTCCAGCAAGCATGCGTGAGCGTGTTAGATAGGAGTGAATGGAGATGAATGGTATTTGGGACCTAACGAGCTGTTGGAGTGTGAGAAGGGTAATATTTAGTGAATGGATTCAGGGAAACCGGATATTTTTATGTAGACGGATTTGAGTCCTGGAAATGGGAAGTACAATGCCTGCACTCTGAAGGAGAGGTTTGGGATATTGGCAGTTTGGAGGGATATGTTGTGTATCTTTATACGTATATGCTTCTAAGCTGTTGTATTCTGGGCACCTCTGTAAAAACAGTGATTACGTGTGAGGTGAAAGTGTTGAATGATGATGAAAGTATTTTCTTTTTGGGGAATTTCTTTCTTTTTGGGTCACCCTGCCTCGGTGGGAGACGGCCAACTTGTTTTATATATATATATATATATATATATATATATATATATATATATATATATATATATATATATATATATATATATATATATACGCACATGAAAATTTATTTGATTTTCACTGATGGAACCTATACATTGTATACAATGTAAATATTCATTTACAGAGTTATCTTGGGGGACTTATTCCGGTCCTGCAGCGAAGAGGCAAAAGTCAACCCAAATTCAGCTGATGACATTGGAAACTGTCTAATATTGAAAAACGTTTACAGGACCTACGTCGATTCCATATTTTTGCTCCCTTTGCCGTTTCACTAAAATCCACTTCGTGTGTTGATGCAGAGCATCATTCAGAGATCAGGGGATTGGGTTATTAAGTCTTAGGAAACAGAATGTAATAACTCTCATAGAAAGTAAAGCCAGGGGAAGATGTGAATAGGATGAATTAGTTCACGCAGAATATTTAGCATAACTACTGAGAACAGAGTACGAAACGCTTGGCAGATGATCGAGGGGGGTTTAAATGGAAACTAAAACAAAAAAGTAATTAGCCATTAGGACGTCAGGAAATTTTTCGTCAATATCATAGCTTGGTAATGTTGAGAGAGCAGTGACGGCAAACTCAATGCACAGTTTTAAGCGTAGGGACGATAAAACCCACAAAAATAGGTAGCAATAGAGTCAACCATAACTTAAAGGTTGCACGAGGAACACACACACACACACACACACACACACACACACACACACACACACACACACACACACACACACACACAATACACACAAAAAAATATCCTTCTGCCTTCTTATTCCATCTCAATATTCACTCGAAGGATCATCCAACACGCTCTCGACTGTCATTTACCTCGAACAAACAAGTCGTAACTTGCATCATGATCAGGCTAACAGTCTTGAATTCTTCATCAACAGGTTGTAGCGTTGGTGTCATCCCTTGAAGGCCAGAAACTGAAATATTTAAGACAAACTCTGAGCGTTGTCACCCCAAACATCAGGGTGCTACTCATGTCCCTGAAGTGTTCCACCCAATGGACGGTATATATTATGCAGTCACGTATTAATTTATAGCAATATATCCTGCAGGTGTTTACATTTTTTCATATATTCTACTGAAGCATTTTTAAGTATGATATTTAAGCACACTGATCTGTATGTATAAATTCAATAATTACATTTAATCACGAAGTGCATTAAATATCCACATACGTCACACGTAAGACTGTGGAGCCATCCCACTCCCCTCTCATGCATGTATTCCCGAGCGAAGCGCGTAGTGGGACCACACACACACACACACACACACACACACACACACACACACACACACACACACACACACACACACACACACACACACACACACTTAACACACACACACTTAACACACACACACTTAACACACACACACACACACACACACACACACACACACACACACACACACACACACACACTTCACACACACTTAACACACACACACACTTCACACACACACACACACACACACACACACTTAACATACTTAACACACACACACTTACACACACACACACACACACACACACACACACACACACACACACACACACACACACACACACACACACACACACACACACACACACACACACACACACACACACACACACACACACACACACACACACACACACACACACACACACACACACACACATTTGGCTAGCGTCTGTCAAGTATAGAAAAAAACTCGCACAACTTTGACTATGTTGGTCACGTAGAGAGGCGCTCGTGGCCGCTGCTGCCTCATGCGCGTACTCATCTATCATTCTCTTTTTATTGATATTCCTTCTTTCTCCTTCTCTTTATTCGTATCGCGTCTTCCTCTTCCTTTGCCTGCATAATTCTCCTCTTATTTACGTTCCTTCTCCTTAGTTTACCTGCAGCATTTATCTTTGTTAGAATCATTTTTGTCTGCATAACTCTTCCTTTATTAGTTATACATCCATTGTCTGCATCATCAGTCTACCTTCACACATTCTCTTCCTTTTCCTTTTCCTTCCTTCGTGTTGCATTTTGATCGATTCACTGGAGTTGTTTAAATCACATATTCGATGATGACTCTTTGCTTACATAATTTATGAGAGCATCAGTAAAAAAAAGTAGAATAATTTTTATGCTCTTGTTAAGAGCTGCTCACGATAAGTTTAAAAAAAAAAATATTGCGTGATATTCATGTGTGATTATATTCAATTTTATGACATATATTCTCCAAGTTTGACGCAAGAATATTCGGGAGGAGAAGTTTGATGGCAGGTGAGGAAAATATGTCTCCGCTTGATGGGGCCAAAGTTATTTTAGCGAGACTTTTCAGCTTCCAGGACGACCAACTTGGCGACGTTAACTGCTGTTGCCTCTGCCTGAGATGTGTGGTCGCATAAACCAGGTGTGTAAATAGTAATGTGTTGTCCTCTCTTGTTTTTTTTAAGGAATAAGTCACGAAAAAAAACAAAATAACAACCTCGACGTTACTGCCAATAAAGCTGTGTGATACCGTGAGGATTATCTCTCAACTTTGTGGATCGAGAGATGTTCGTGTGTTTAATATGTTTGTTTTCGGCTGGTTTCAGTGCTAATATGTATATATTTCCCACCATTAATTTTTTCGTGGATTATTCTGGTGATATCGACGTGATAAAAGCAACACAGTGTGGTCACAACAAGCGTTTGTATATCAGCGGTAAAATATACCGAACAGGTATGTGAATATGACACAATATGCGGCTAATAGCATTTACTGAGAAGACGTTTCGGCCACCAGGGTTGACGAAACAGGCTTATTCAGTGCTAGTCGTTCAGGCAGTCAAATCCAGCGTTGCTCAACTGACGGGTCGTAGCCAGATCCCGTGAGCATTGTTTCCCATAGTAAACTGTTTGAAGATGGATGGTGCACTACACGCATCTCTCTCTCTCTCTCTCTCTCTCTCTCTCTCTCTCTCTCTCTCTCTCTCTCTTTACGCAGGGTTTGACAAGGTTAGGTTAAGGATCCCTAGCTTTATTGACAAGCTATTTACAGGTTAAGGATTCCTGACTTTATTGGCAAGCTAAGAGCTGTTACCTACATCAGCTCATTTGAAAGCATTTTTATTGTTATGAGACATACAAGTAGGGAACAGGATGAAGTTGGAGCCATCTGTGGGCCAGCATATTCATTTGATCAACTGACTTTATCTCGTTGACATCATTATGCTGTACGAATGTGTTCCATACTCGAGTCATCCTGGGTATATATGATCTCAGATGGAATGATGTTCTGGAGAAAGGTACAGCCAGAGTGAAGTTGCTGCTTTCTGTCCGTCTTGTGGCATAAAAGCTTGTTTCTCGCTGTCCTCGAAGTGGATCCAAGTGTGGTATTTTGACAATATTGGCCTTGTACATAACAGTAAGGCCACCCACATCCCTCCTGTGTTGAAGGCTCTGTTGAAATGACAGGTCTATCCAGGATGGGTCCAGGCGAGAGATGAGACGTCTTGCTCTGTTCTCTACTCTGTCAAGCAGCCGCAGATGAGAGGGGGGGCAGGCAAACCAAGAAAGTGGAGCATACTCAAGGTGTGAGGGTACTTGTGCCTCGTACAGAATCTTGCACCCCTACTGTCAAGCAGATGCGAGATACGGCGAAGTGCTGTAAGCTTCCTGGCTGCCGTGTTTGCAAGATTTACAACATGGTTATTCATGGTTAGTTTGGAGTCAAATTTCATCCCAAGATATCAACTTCTTCTCCAGGTGCCAACACCCTCCCATTCATCCTTACTACTGCACCAGCATTACCATCATGGTGCCTAGAGACCATCATTTGCATTTTCTCAGGTGCAAATGTTACTTGCTATCTATTTCCCCAAGCTGATATAGCTCTTAGCTGGTGATTGATGTAGCTTAGAGCAGCTGGCATTTCTTCTCTTGGATAAGTGAATGTCAGTGTACAGTCGTCTGCATATGCATGGGATTCTGGGATGAGATGAAGATGGTCGTTGAAGTAGACATTCCATAACAATGGTCCCAGCACGCTTCCTTTTGGAACACTTGCCCCAATAGGATATCTTGCTGATTCTGTTCCATTGAGAATTACACTTAGAGATCTACCATGAAGGTAATCACTGAGGAGACATAGCCTAGAGCCTGCAATTCCCAGTGCTTGAAGTTTTGCTAAGAGGCCCTGGTGCCACACCCGGTCGAAAGCACCAGCAATGTCCAGTGCTACCACACAGCTGACTTTGGATTCATCCAGTGACTGGTGCCACGTAGTGGAGAGGTTTAACAACAGATCAGCAGCAGAGTAACCTTTCCTGAAGCCATATTGACGATCACAGAGTAGTGAGTGGTAGTCAAAAAAATATGTCATTTGTCTTGAGATTATTGTCTCAAGGATCTTACCAGTGATTGACAGGAGTGACACTGGTCTGTAGTTGCTGATTTCTGTTCTGCTTTTCTTTTTGTGAACAGGGACTACATTTGCCTCTTTCCACAGAGAGGGTCATTTACACTGCAGTAGACAGTGCTGAAAGATGCGAGTTAAAGGTGCTGCTAGCTGGTCTGCACATCTTCTGCACATCTTGGGCTTAACGTGTCTGGGCCCACAGCCTTTTCTTGGTCAAGCGATTTAAGAAGGAAATGCACCTCCTCGTGCCTTATTGTCACCACTGACAGTTTTGACACAGTTCTTGCAGCTAGCCAAGGAGGGTCCCTTGCTGGATCAGGAACTTGCATTTTGGTAGCAAAGTGTTCGGCAAAGAGGTCCCCCTTCTCTTGACTACTAGTAGAGGTGGTCTCTCTCTCTCTCTCTCTCTCTCTCTCTCTCTCTCTCTTTCTTATTTTACACAGGGTTTAACAAGCTTAGGTTAAGGATCCCTAGCTTTATTGACAAGCTATTTACAGGTTAAGGATTCCTAACTTTATTGACAAGCTCTCTCTCTCTCTCTCTCTCTCTCTCTTTCTCTCTCTTAACCAATACACAAATAACCTGGGCATAAGAGAAAGAAACTTGATGACGTTTCGGTGCGACTCGGACCATTAAATAGTCACTAGTTAATGGTGCGACTCGGACCATTAAATAGTCACAAGTTAATTTTGACTAGCTAATGGTCCAAGTCAGACCGAAACGCCGTCATATACTTTCCGTCTGCAATGTGCGGGTTATTTGTGTATTGTTCCAGTCACGGTATCGTGTTTTTGTTTTATTAAGCAGTCATTCTCCGTCAACACTGTCTTAAGGAATATTTCCTCTGATATTCTACAGCGACTGTAACTTGTATTTGGATATACAGGAGATATTCTGTAATCACACAAAATGACAAATGCCTCATAAATGCTACATAAATGGTACATAAATGATGAATGATACATAAATGCTAAATAAATGGCGCTAAAAAAAAAATCATATTTGGAAGCCTTCGTGTTAATGTGTTTCCTTTGTGACAGAAAAATAAAGTATTTACTTTATTTCATTATTTTTTTTTCTCTTTTTTTCCCCTTTCGTTTTTAGAGTTTGAATTATTCATGATCAACGAACAGATATAATAAAAGTGTTTTTAAAGTGACAGGAGCTAAAAATGTTATAATTAAATTTGCGGTGAGTTGTGAAAGGTTGAGAGTTCTGGTATAACGTGTGATGTAGCCCCCAACGAGCGCTTATTAGCATGCGATAAACCAGCGCTTAACAAGCTCCGAGAGCTCTCTTAACAAGCGGTGAATGAGCGCTTGAGGCCCTCTTTCAGCGCTTATCTGGCTCTCATCCAGTGCACGTTCTGCGCTCGTTCTGCACTTGTTCAGCTCTCTCACACCGCATATTATGCGCTCGTTTAGAGCTTGTTGAGCGCTGGTTCAGTATTCAACGCTAGTTCAGTGCTACTCGTACCGGTCTTGGGTGGGAGGGGGTTGAGGTCTGGTCCATGAGGCCGCCCCCAGCAAGTGCTCGTGGACCTGGCTCGGCTAACACAAACGGACCAACTGGCCAGTAACATTCAATTAAACTCTTGCTTTATATATGGCTTTTGGTAATTAACAGCTACAAAAGCCCATCTGGTGGAACGTATTACTACTTTACTGTGTCAAATCATATATGGACGGGAGGTATTATTATTCACATGCTTCAGATAAAATTGGAAAAAAAAATGACCACATGCGTGTGTTAAGTTTGTGTGGAAAACGCACACACTTCAGGGGTAATTAACGTAAAGAGGCAAAGACTACGAAATTATGCATTGCGTGAAATTTAAAACATGCAGAGGTAATAAACTTTGAGCAAAATAGTATGCATGTAAGTTCAACTGCATTATAACATGGAATTTCATTAAGAAAAGTTCAAGTTGAGACCCTCCCTCCACATAATTTTTTTTTCAAGTTATTCGTACATTGTAGTTTTTAAGGCCTTAATGTGAAATCAGAGTATGGAATGTGTATGAAACATATTATCAATAATGTGTGTTTAATGGGGATGAGTCTCAGCTCCTGGCCCTGCCGTTTAGTCTTCAGTTAGCACTGGTAATTCCTGGCCTCTTGGGATTTATCATTTCCATTTTGACTCCGCGTGCGGAGTTTTCCTCTGTCACATCCCCATCTCTGAAACTGACTGAATATTTCCAAACATCAAATTGACTGTGTTTAGCTTCCCACAATGCTCAGTTAAACCGCCTAGATTGTATCCGCTCTGCCAAGTTTTTTTTTTTTTTGAGTATCTTGCACTTCGTTATCATGTCTCCCTTGATTATCCTTTTCTTTTCTGAGGATGTTATATTCAGTTACTTTAGCTAATCCCCCAATTTCAATAGTTGTCTAATTGCAAATCTCTGGACTTTCTAATAATTCTGAGCACACTTTATTAGGTGAGGGACCCATATCAGCTCTTTAAATTTTATTATTATATTTGCATATGTCGTGTATTTCCATAAGGCTTATTTTAGGTAACTGAAAAGCAATGTTTTAAGATTAGCTAACCTTTCAAATACTGGCGATGTAATGCAATTTACGTTTACCAATGGTTAAAAGTTTACTCCCATTCATTTTCCTCTGTTCGATTTTTTCATATTACGTCTCCGTTTTTTCCTGATTTGCATTACCTTGTTAGTACCCAATTCTCTCAAGTTCCCAATATTCTCACTTCATCAACTAGCAACGATATAAAAGATTTGTTCCTCTCTGACGGATCAAAAATAGTAAAGGCCTTAGTAGCTATCATTGGGGAGTCCCGTATGTTATCCATTCCCATGGTGATGCCTCCAGCTTTACCGACATAACATCTTAATGTAAATAAAAATACTGTCCAGTGCTTCCATTGCATATTACGACCATAGAGATATTACAAGGACTATACACTAGCCTACGGACTCACTTGTGTACTCATTAGCCTGCCTACACACCTGCGGACTCACTCGCTTGGCTGCAGACTCTTATGCCTGTGGGCTCACTCACTTGCTTGAAGATAAACTAACAAGTCAAGCGTGTAATGTTTGGTCACTATTAGTTACAGGTAATGAAGTGTTGGATATGTCTGCTTAGTTTTGTAATAGAAAAAAATAAATGCAAATTCGCCGGCATACTAAAAGTGAGCAGTCATAATTAGCAGTATCTGTTTTTTTCCCCTTACTACAGAAATTACTTGCGCAGCATAATTTTATCTAGTCAGAGAAGTTATTGGAGGAAAAGTTTTATATATATATTATATATATATATATATATATATATATATATATATATATATATATATATATATATATATATATATATATATTGATCTCTGGCCGAAGGAGACTCGAACCTACGAACCTTGGAACAAGGTACGCAGTGCTATACCATTCTCACCACACTGGACCAATACCTTGGCGTCCAGCTTGCGCTAGAAGTTGATCCAAGGCAGCCAGCTTTCAGGGAGAAGGCTTACAGCTTTTCATCTCATCCCCTGCATGCATCAGCCTTACTAGAGATTTTAACAATGCAAGGAATTCGCAAGAGCTGTGAGCCTTCTCCCTGAAAGCTGGCTGCCTTGGATCAACGTCTAGCATTGTGCTAGGCGCCAAGGTATTGGTCCAGTGTGATGAGAGTGGTATAGCACTGCGTACCTTGCTCCAAGGTAAGTGTAAGTGAGAAAAATCATTCATTGTTGAAAGAAAACAATTCTTCACCTACCTAGGAGTCGAGCAGTGAAGTAGGATCCAAGAGGACACAGTGAGTGCTACAGTCACTAGGAATTAAATAAGAAATAATCAATTAAGCCCTGAAAATAATTGCCTTCACGAAGACAGCTCCGCCATGAAGCTGCAAAAAGCTAATCCCACCAAGTTTTTTCAAATTAGCTCTTGTTACTTAGGTGGCCTGGTAATACATTTCACCCCCAGTGTCACACTCTAATTACACGCTGAAATTTCACACTTCACTGGATATGACAGTCTGTCAAAGAGCGTTGTGGGAGTCTATTCTACCCTGTAGGACTTCATTTAGCCCATTACCCAAGTGCATTTCAGTCCAGTTAAATGCTTATTTCAACATGTAACCAGACTCGACTGCGCTCTGGCAGTGCGATGAATCAGTCATTGCTTTTCAAATATGTTTGTCAAAAGCTACGGCAGTTCTCTGATGTTAATCAGATAGGAATTGACTCTCAAGAAAGACTTTCGGTTATCTGAAGCATTTAAGACTTACGGTAACTGTCATGTCTCAAGTGTACGTAAACGCATTGCCATGCGGAAATAGTTACTTGCTAGACAGACTTTCTATCTTTGTATTAAAGTAATGTAATCTCGTTCATCTGACAAGTTTGACGTGTGTGTGTGTGTGTGTGTGTGTGTGTGTGTTGTATGTTAAGGTCAAATTTAGTGTATATGAGTGACTGGGTCATTAAGTAATTTTGCTCTGTGCAGTTACCTTTTAACACTTCAATTTAATTTATATAAATTTACATTGGCACTTAAAGTAGAGACGTATTTTGATATTGTGTAAATGGGAATTAATTACTTGCATATCCTTGGTTGACAGTTTATTGGCCAACCATCGTAAGAACACTACTATACTATACACTAACGTGTATAGTATGCAAGGTCATGGAGAAGATCATCAGGAGGAGAGTGGTGGGGCACCTGGAAAGAAACAAGTGTATAATTGACAACCAGCACGGTTTCAGGGAAGGAAAATCCTGTGTCACAAACCTACTAGAGTTTTATGACAAGGTGACAGAAGTAAGACAAGAGAGGGGTGGATCGACTGCGTATTTTTGGACTGCAAGAAGGCCTTCGACACAGTTCCTCACAAGAGGTTACTGCAAAAGCTAGAGGACCAGGCACACATAACAGGAAAGGCACTGCAATGGATCAGAGAATATCTGACAGGGAGGCAACAACGAGTCATGGTACGCGACGAGGTGTCAGAGTGGGCGCCTGTGACAAGCGGGGTTCCACAGAGGTCAGTCCTAGGACCTGTGCTGTTCTTGATATACGTGAACGACATAACGGAAGGGATAGGGATGGCTCCTTGAATTTAACCCTGCCAAATGCAAAGTCATGAAGATTGGGGAAGGGCAAAGAAGACCGCAGACACAATATAGTTTAGATGGCCAAAGACTGCAAACCTCACTCAAGGAAAAAGATCTGGGGGTGAGTATAACACCGAGCATATCTCCTGAGGCGCACATCAATCAGATAACTGCTGCAGCATACGGGCGCCTGGCAAACCTACGGATAGCGTTCCGATACCTCAGTAAGGATTCGTTTAAGACTCTGTATACCATCTACGTCAGGCCCATACTGGAGTATGCAGCACCAGTTTGGAATCCACACCTAGTCAAGCACGTCAAGAAATTAGATAAAGTGCAAAGGTTTGCAACAAGACTAGTCCCAGAGCTACGGGGATTGTCCTATGAAGAAAGGTTGAGGGAAATCGGCCTGACGACACTGGAGGCCAGGAGGGTCAGGGGAGACATGATAACGACATATAAAATACTGCGCGGAATAGACGAGGTGGACAAAGACGGGATATTCCAGATATGGGACACAGGCACAAGAGGTCACAATTGGAAGTTGAAGACTCAGATGAATCAAAGGGATGTTAGGAAGTATTTCTTCAGTCATAGAGTAGTCAGGCCATGGAATAGCCTAGAAAGTGATGTGGTGGAGGCAGGAACCGTACATAGTTTTAAGGCGAGGTATGATAGAGCTCATGGGGCAGGGAGAGAGAGGACCTAGTAGCAATCAGCGAAGAGGCGGGGCCAGGAGCTGTGACTCGACCCCTGCAACCACAAATAGGTGAGTACAAATAGGTGAGTACTGTCATAAGCGGTGACGAGTGCACCCGACCAGTATAATAGGTCAATGTGAGTTGAGTGGCAATTATGATCGTACCTGAGGAATTGTGTTCTCCTGGGATTATTTACTTGACTATTTTTCATGTAGACTTTAGTTCAAAATTACGTCATTTTTCAAATCATGATAGAACAACAGGTAAGTAAATTTAATAATTTTCCGTAAGAAGTGCAAATTATATATATATATATATATATATATATATATATATATATATATATATATATATATATATATATATATATATATATACATACGTATATGCAAAATAACCACTATAAAACAAATAGTGAACCTCAAGCGCTTTCGTGGTTTCTCACATTATCAAGGATACCTGTAAAAATAGAATAGAAGGCTTATAAATATGAAATATGACCTCACATACATTACATCCGCCCCGGTATGATGCGGGTGGGAGTGTCAAGGGACTGTCACACATAACTTAAATTCTACTCAAATTTTGTTATTTATAAATGAATCTAATTTGTATAGCCCTAAACTATTATTCATATTAAAATCTTAACATCGAGAAAGTTGTATCACGCAGGTCTGTAGTTGAGAGAAATATAACTGAATGACTCTTCATAAAAAAAACAGTATTGATTTTAAAATGAATAATAGTTTAGGGTTATACAAATTTGATTCATTTATAATTTACATACCTTAAATTCTTCCCAAATTATGTCTAACAAGTCCTCTACCATCTCACCGACACCTCACGGATATTGTCCGTGAGGTGTCGGATGTTGTCCGTGAGATGTTATCTCGGCCTTATAAGCTTTCAGCTGTTCTATTATTTTATAGTTTCTTGATAATGTGAGAAATCACGAAATCACTTTTAATTTCATTATTTTTTTTCACAGTTGTTGCTTTGCATATTGGGGTTGATCTATCTATCTATATATATATATATATATATATATATATATATATATATATATATATATATATATATATGTGAGGGAAAAGTTCAATAGATAGGAATAGAGAGGGAGTATATAGTAACAATAGTTTCATTGCCGGCTACTTGTTAAGGTTTTTTTTTTTTTTTTATATTTTATTTAAAACATGACATTACAAAAATATAATATGTAAAACTCATTTAAGTCTATAAATTAGCACAATCCTCCCTACAGCTAATATTACACACCACACTTACAACTCCGTGTGGGTACACCCCCCTTCCCCTGCTCCCTCATCCTATCACTTAACCCAAACCATGTTGGAGCTACTCAACAGAATTACATGATATGAACAACACTTTTATATACACATCCCTCGAAATGGTACTTAATAATCGACTACAGACCATGCAATGCATTGCACTGAACATATTATACAGACATATTACCCCCCCCCCTATAAACAATGAATGTTGCCTAATCTAATATCACACAGCAATGATCAAAACATTAATTTATGTAATTGTCCTAATGGTTCAATTACATAACAATATGTATTACACAACAATGGTGATATAGAAAAGTCACAAAGACATACAAAATTACTACAAAACCATAGGAATAAACTTAGTCTCAAAATCCGACACATGTAAGCCTCTACACATTTAAACATGCAATTCCAGTGTTAACACAATAACACAGCTTCAACTATGACATTCAAGCTCTATCTAGCTTATATGGACATAACATAGTGCTATTGACAACAGTACAATACAACATAAAATATAACCATGACATAAGTAACACATAAATACTGTGCCTAGCACACCCCTAACCACAAAAACCTATAACACCACTGTTGCCCAACTTTATTTACACTATCTGACGTACATTAAACCTTTACTCTCAAAACAAAACTGAAAATTGCAGATCACCAGTGACGAACAATAATGCACAGACATTAATACAAACATATCACAGCATATCTCTGGACACCGTGCATGATCACAGCATCAACACCATGCAGTGCAAGGCACCTAGAAAACAAGTTGGATCAAATACATGCAATTATTATAGCAAATCTCCAAATTACAATGTCATTACCGTAAATCAATATTACCACACACAATATGTATAATAAGTGTATAGTCCAGTCACACAAAAAACTGGCCAGCTCCACAGATGCTAGAACCCGTGGTCCACATATTATTCACTCACGCATCACTCATCCAACACTCTCGCAAACATTTGTTATCCATTACCAGGGAGGCAACCCTGTTTTCACCCATGACTTCCCTACCCCAGCAACACTTTCCAATCATACCCTCCCCTCCCTCGTATATTACAAGTCTAATAAAACCTGTAACGTAAGTTGCCTATATCCCTCTGAAAAATCCTTCACCCACCTCCTCCCATAAATTTCCTTATTTCTGCATACCGTTTTATAGAACGTTACCGCTAACACCCTCCTCTTCACCTCAGTAACCTGTTTTCCCCGCAATCCCCACACTATATAGATATAATCTGCCATAATGTATCCCACAGCTCTGATTACACTTTCCTCCCAACCCCCCACGTCGAGACTTAATGCTCTCAATACAGAAATTCCTTTACCTCCTATCCTATGTATCACCCTATTTAACCACCCCTTGACACTCCTCATTCCATCACAAAAATATACTACATGAAAAGCCGACTCCTCCCCACCACATATCCCACACTCCCCCCCGTCAACGACTCGTCTATCCCGTAGAACCACACCCAACGGTAAAATGCCGTGCAGAAAACGATACATTACATCCCGAACACGAGGTTGCAACCTCATCCTACTCAACCTATTCCATATACTTCCCCATGCATACATGGGGAAAATTCCCTCTACAGGCACTACAACCCTCCCGGCTAACAATCTACACAACCTACCTATTTTAACCTTTGCTGGCTCTCGATCCCACGCCAGAGCCCTCAACACAGTTTCACACTCATGCAACTCAACTCCTGTATACATCCGTTGCAATCTGTTATGAATCCTGGCCAAACCCCCCCACCCACACTTTCCCTCATCACCTCCCTTTTAATGAAGACACATTTGACCCTCCGTTTTAAGTCCAGCATTCCCAGCCCCCCCTTACTTACAGGTAACATTACCACATCCCTCTTAATCCAATCACAGCTCGAACCCCACAAGAATTTAAAAACCTTCCTAAGTATGTTCGTTATTGCTGGCCCAGTTAATGGGAACACGGCTGCCACGTGCCATACTTTGCTATACAGTAAGATATTAATAACAATGGCACGCTGCACAAGGGTCAAATGATAAGGTCGCAATGCACCCAAGCGTCCCTGAATCCTTTCTACCATCCTAAGCGAGTTTTCCATGCGTGCCACAGTTAGATCGTCTGCATAAATAAGACCGCAAATTTTTAACGAATTCACCTGCCTCCTCACAACTGCACTACCCCAATCAACCCTACCCGCCTAAGCTCCTAACCCCATGACCATGGATTTATCTGAATTTACCCTCATACCAGTTGCCCCTGCGAACATTTGTACTACCCCGTCTAATGTGTCCATTGACATCCCCTCCCTGATCAGAACAGTTGTATCATCCACATACCCAATTAAAACTGGCCAAACCCTCGCAACCTCACACCCTGGTCCCTCTATGTGACACATACGCTGCTCCATCAATCTATAAAAGGGGTCCTGTACGCACGCAAACAATAATTGTGACATAGGACACCCCTGCCTAAGTCCCCTACCCATTACAATCTTCCCACCCAATCGACCATTAATCTGTACCCTCGCCATTGCACCTCCATACAACGCCTCAACCCAACCCACTATTTCTTCCCCAAACCCCTGACCCCTGAGGATGGCTTTCAATGCTTTCCGATCCACTCTATCGTATGCCCCTTGCCAATCGAGCGCCACCAAACCTCCCTCCCTCCCCCCCCCCTTTTGCCTCCACGAAATCCCTAAGTAACCCATGCCCCTCCACCATAGACCTCCCTGGCAAACCAAACTGAGTTTTTGATACTACCCGCCCCACCACACACTTGACCCGATTTCCCAAAATCTTCGCAAACAATTTATAATCTACGCATAACAACGAGATCGCCCGGTAATCCCTAATCCCGAAGCGTATGCTGCCCCTTACCCTTCGGTACCAATACAACGACAGCCGTTGCCTGCTTCTCACCCAGCTCACCTCTCTCCTTCATGCAGTTTAATAACCTAACCAGAAAATGCCTCAATAATTCCCAATGCTGCTGATAAAACTCTGCCGGGAGTCCATCAATTCCCGGTGCTTTGCCCTTTCGCATTCCACTTAAAGCCCTCCATATTTCCCCCTCAGTTATTTCCCCACCCAGTGCTTCCCTATCACTGTTACGCAACTGACATACCACACTCCCACACACCTGTTCTAAAACCCCATCCTCTACCCCTTCTCGTTGCCAGTACTTCTCATACCACTTGTCAGCAAACGCCCCCATTCCTTCCGTAGCTTGTATGACCTGCCCCTCCCTGTACCCTCCTATCGACTCATGAACCTCCAACCATGGAATAGTCATTGCCTGCTGTCTTTGTTTCTGCCTACGCAATACTCACGATGAAGGTCTATCGCCCCATAACACCTCTTCCACCCCCGCCTGTACCCACACCGCTTGGAACCTCTCATCCTGTACCTCACGCAGCCTCCCTTTAATTGCCATAATTTCATCCATTGGATAAGTGCCCGCCACCGCCCCCCTCGCATAACAACCCCGTAATCTATCCTCCAAATAGTTAGCAAGCCCATATTTTAAAGAATTGATATGTTTCCCTTCCTTTACGTAATATTGCTTAATCCGTTCTTTAGCCACACCATCCCACCACATCACCACATCCTCTACCCCATTTATCTCTGCACATAACCCCTCCCACAGCATTGCAAATCCCTCTATCCCCTCCTCATCACCTAACACACTTGTATTTAATTTCCAATATCCCCTAGATATACCTGCTAGTGACTCCCACGCCACCTCTGCTACTACCGCCCGATGATCCGAATTGCTACTTCTATTGTACGGAAAAATGTCAACCCAACCCTTTGAGATATATACAGCCTATCCAACCTAGCAGCATAACCCCGTCTTACAAAAGTGTGCTCTACCTCCCCCGCTCCTCCTCCAACTGCATCCCGCAACTGAATATCCCTCAAAAGATCTCGCAAGGCCGCCGACATGTGCCCCGCCCCTTTTGGTTCCACGTCAGCCCTCCTAATAATGCAGTTCCAGTCCCCACCAACGACGGCCACTGCAGGTAAACCACGTAAGAAGAAAACTAGTTCTTCACATACAAAATCCCTTTTTACCCTCGCATCATTTTCCGCTGGTGCATACACACTTACAAAAGATACCCTCTGCCCCATCCACCACCCATCCACGTGCAATACTCTTCCCCCCCTCCCCCGTCACTTCTTAGCAACACAAACGGGCTTGCCTCCCTGATCAATATACCCACACCACCTTTCAGACGTGCAGATGGCAGAGTCATGACCTGAAACCCCTCCACCTCGAGCACTCTTCCCTCCTTGAAATTGTGTTCTTGCAGGAACACTACATCCACCCTATATTTATACAGAAACATTCGAAACCATTCCTTCTTCACACTATTACACAGTCCATTTACGTTCACAGTCATACACCTAAGGCCTCTTTATAGTTTCCAACCCTTCCTCCTCACTTCATTCATCCCAGGGCCTCCTGCCCCAGAGCCAGCACAAGGCTTCACACCATCAACCCCCCCCCCTTTTTTGCGATGCCTCTTATCGTGACTACTTCGACATTGCTCTTCCTTCCTCCCAGACCTCTGCGCCGGCGTCAGGACATCATCTGAGTCTGACGCCGCCGCTCTCTTCCTCGTGATGCCCTCTACATCCATGTTATCTTCTGAGGTTCCCTCACGATGAACCTCAACCTCCACCACGCCTCGTTCCACAGCACACGGCGACAACTCACTCTTACTAGTTGGCCCGTCAGCCCTGCTATGTTTTTTATCCTTACATTCCTCTACAGGCAACGCCGTGCCTCTCACCAGCTCAGGAACAACATCCTCTGCAGGCGGCGTCAATGTCCTTAACACTTCCTGAAGCTCTTCCTCTAGAGCCTGCACCTCCTCCTGCACTTGCACTTCTGTACTTTTCCCTTGTGTAGTAACAGATCCTTTTACATCACAGCTTACCTCACACATGCCAGTCTCCTCTTTGGAATCCTCCACCTCTTCACTCCACAAGCGCCCAGGCCCTTGCTTTCGCGCGGGGCTCTCAACAGCTATCACGCTGGTAACTGGTGCTTCACCAGTTTGCGCTGGTGCCCTCCTCAGCTTCACGCACTCTGCCGCCATATGGTCGTACGCCCCACATATTCTGCACGTACGTCTCTGTCCGGCATACGATACCATAACTTGCGTCCTGAAGTCCTCCAACACGACGTAAGACGGTATGGGATGTCTCAGAGTCATCTTCAGGGAAAAGGTACCCTCCGGACGTCCCATGTAAGCACCTGCCGTCCACTTGCCCTTTTGTGCCAGATGTACGGTTCCATATGTCTCAAAAACACTCCTTATGTCAGCCTCATCTGCCTCAAATGGGACATTAGGTATCTTAACCCACGTAAAGTGGCGAGATACGTCGATCAAACGCACCTTCACAGCTGGAGTAGCGTCAAGACTCACGTCTTGGAATCTCGTCACCAAAGACTCATACACGGACGTGGAATTCAGTTTGACGAAGATTCTATAAGCCCCATTCAGGGCTACACCATACACCTCATCGTCCTGGACTCCATAGGTCTCCCTAATGATTGTTGGGAGTAAGACTTGCACTGAAGAGGGTGAAATCGCCCCACGAAGCAGCTCAATACCAATGGTATTTACGCGCCTCCTCACACTCAGTGCCGTGTTGATACAAGGTAGCTCGCCTGAAAACAGCAGAGGGGTGCAGAGCACAACCGCACTCGACCGAGGTCAGGCAGCGAATGTCTTGTTAAGGTAAGGTAAGTCAAGCTCCCGCTATTCCCGCCTTTTTTCCCCCTCCCCGAAAGTGATAGTTTGATTGCCGTCACTTTTGACCAATAATAAACTTAGTCCTTTCAGTCTTGCTCTAGGTTGACTGTTGTAATAATCACCACATCTTTTGGGTATTGTACTTACCATGGAGAGTGATTTCTTAAGCAGTGGGTAACCTGTCTATCTTTTCAGCTTGGATGACAGAGAGGGTCACCTGTCAATCAACGAGGAGAACAGATGGAGATGGACTAACGTCCAGAGACTTCCCCATTTTGGATTTAATTACCTGTGCACCTGTAGGAAATTGCAGGATGTAACCCCACATCATTGCAGCGGTAAAGAACCTGCTTTCCTGTCATCGGGATAGAATACTCAAGGCTCTATCTACTGTGAAGAACTAGCCAGTGGGTCGTAACCAACACCTGTGACCCCCATCCCCCATCATCAGCAACGGCTACGATTTCAACAACACAGTGTCACCAACACCAGACACCCCTATATATATTAGCGTTGAATTAAGTTATCATTTATATTTTTCATTTTTCATTTTCTTTAATGTAGGATTAATATTTCATATTTAAGTGTTTTATATTTTAAATTTCTATATAATAAAGTGTTTATGTTTGTCTGTTATTATTTCTTTTTCTATTCATTAATTTTCCTGAAGAGGAGCCAGCCTTAGTAATACTTACTGAAGTTGTTACAGGGCTGAGTAAGCCTTCACAATATATATATATATATATATATATATATATATATATATATAGGGGTAATGCATGCTGCATTTTGGGCACACGCCCCAGCTCTGAGGAGCTGGATGAGATTTTCGCCTTATAATCGGTGATACACACGTAACAACATGTATATATATATATATATATATATATATATATATATATATATATGTATATATATATATATATATATATATATATATATATCCCACCTTTATATAAACAATGTATCTCTTAAATCTTCTGTGCCATATTATGTAATAAAATATTCCTATTGGTATATATATATATATATATATATAATATATATATATATATATATATATATATATATATATATATATATATATACATATATATATATATATATATATATATATATATATATATATATATATATATATATATATATATATATATATAGGTATTGTAGATTACATATAATAGTTTTTATAAATTTAGAATTGTACATAAAAACCATTTACATTTATTTTGGGGATTTTTTCTATTATCACTTATCAACGCATATGTAACATAACGAATTCCAGCGAATTAAAACCGACCCATCAGATTTGTCATAACTTAATTTGGCAAAACACGCGTATTTCAATCCCACTGATATACAGTTTAGTCTCGTGACAGCTGTGAGGCCATTCAGAAAAAAAATATATTGGGTATAAAATCCTCGTTTTGCAAATCCGTGCAGCAGCAACAGTTAGAATGACTGGTTTAAGGCTTATCGACTATCCGCAGGTTATTAAGGCTCGTGCCTTTCCTTTTTGAACTAACATGATGTAATTTCATCCCTTTAATTGGGGCTTAAGTATTTACGTGTACATACCTTGAGAAGTACTTACCTCTCTGTTCATATATCCTGAGCGATGCACACCTCTCCATGTTCATGCCCTGAGCAGCAGCTATGCTCATGTTGAAACACCAGCATAGCGACCTAAGCTCCCGGTAAAGCTGTGATCCCAAACTAACAAGCATATAAAAGTCGTCAGGTTGCAACTTCGAATCGGTAAATACTTAAGCAAATTCGTAACCCGGTGACAGCTTACGCCACGAATGTTTTCACTACCTACAATGGGCAATATTTTTTTCTTCGGAGTCTCAATCGGGAAGAGTGATAACTGTCACCACTACTGAGCCAAGCATCGCCGCCACCATCACCACTAGCATCAGCACTAACATAACCGCCACCAGCTTCACTCCTATCATCTACCCAGCACCACTCATCCTTCCTTTCATTTCTGTGAAGCCAAATATAAATTACCCCTTGCGTAATATACCTTATGTGTCCACTGTGCTATAATGTAAAATTCCAGAATTCCCATTCCCATTCCCGTCCTCAGATCCAACCCTTTTCCACTTGAGACCCTCGACACCATCAGTGTTTATCCTCAGTCCTCTGCCCCCTACGACAGCCCTCAAATACTTGGGGTATTTTTACGTTATTGATGACTCTGTCCTCTCCCTGACGCTGACTCGTCTGCACTTCACGCTGCCTCGCCTCTCTGACCATGCAAGACACCAATGCGGTATTGGGACATCTATTAAGGAGACGTATGGCTAGCCAAGGGCTTCGCTAATCCAGCACAGAACTGAAGTTTACATGACAGGCTTCTCCCTCACACGTCCGGCTTCTCTTTCACACATCCGGCTTCTCCCTCACACGCTTCTCCACCTGCTTATCTTCTTCTACCATTTAACTGCACATTTGTTCTCTTGTTATTTTTCTGTATTTTTGTGTGCACGCCATTTCCTTTTCGTTATTATTATTTTAGAAGCGTCGGTATCACAATACCAATAAAATGTTGAATAAAGATGAAATTCGAAACGCTTGGGTCATTCGACTAGATGTTTCGGCTCCGCTGGTGTGGGAAACGTCGCTTAATAGATGTGTTATTCTCTCCCCCTTGTTTATCCTGTCTGTTCATTCCTTTAGCATTCTACTTTTTGACTGGTAATTTTCCACTTATTCTTTAATTTTCTTACGCTCTTCCTTTTCCTCTTCTGTCTTCGTATTCTTTCTCTCATTTTCATCCTTGCTGCTCTCGCTGTTTTCCTCTTTTAACCTTTCTCCTAGTACTCTTTGTTCCTGTTCCTTTTGCTCTCTCTCTCTCTCTCTTTTCCTCTTACTCTCCCTTATTCCCTTTCACTCTTACTTTCAATTCTTTTATCTCATTCTCTTCCTCACATTCTCTCCTCTATTCTTATTCTCACTTTTATCTATTTTTCACTTTCTTCTAATTCTTCCTTTCATCTTCCTCTCATTCAAGTATTTTCCATTTTCATTCTTCTCTCCTGTTACCGAATCCTTATATTTCCATCAAGCTTTCCCTCTTTCATTACATTCTGTTTCTCCCTCTCATCATAATCCTTCTTACTCTTCCTTCGTTTACCCTCCCTCTCAATTTCCCCCTCTTCTCTTTACCCTCATTTTCAGCCTTCCTACCCCTAATCAGTCTCACACTCTACCATCCCTCTCTCCATCCACCCTCCCTCTCCCTTTCTAAACTATTCTTCTTGCCCTTCCTTTACCATTCCTCTCACTCTCCCTCTCTCCTTCCCGTAACATAACACTCTATTCCATTTCGAGTTTCTCATTCAACATACTAGAGCACATTGATGTTTTACCTCCAAAGTGAGTACTTGATTGGGCTCACCTTTTCCCATTCTGTGGGCGGTAGCAAGAATGCTTATCCAGGCACAAGGGAGTAAAAACCAGAGCTTAAAATGAATAAGAGGAATATATTTGGGTAAACAACGTTTATAAATTTATGGTGCTTGCTCATAATTTCTTGGATCATATTTTTATTAACAAGAATGTACATGTGCTCAATGCGTCAAGCTATATCTATATTCCTCAGATAGTAGACAGGCAAGCACACATTTTTCGAGAGTGACCATAAACAATGACTGTATACTTTACATTAATGTCGATCATCGTCTGTGTACATGTAAAAACTGATAAATCCTTAAACCTTCTACTACAACATCAGTCTGTTTACTCTGCAAACTGCTCAGTAAATGTCCTTATCAACGTTCATGTTATCATGGCGGGTTATAGTTTAATTCTAGCGTCTAAATGCATTCGATTTGTTTGTTTAATGCTCTGCCATTAAATCCTGACACCGACAGACCATGCTGGAGTACATTATTGTGATATGATGAATGATATGATTTCACAGAAGCCACACGTACAATATCTCCCTCCTTCCTCCCTCCTTCTACGTCCTCCAGGCCACTCTTCCTTCCCTTTCCCCTCCCTTCTCTTCCTTCACCCGGACGATGGAAACGAGAAAGAAGCCTGTGGGATAAAGACGCCTGTGCAAGACATAGGACATTTATTAAGGGAACGTTTCGCCCACTAGGGTGCTCTCATTCTCATATAAAGTTTGCAGTAACCAGTGCTAATATACTGGAGAGAGTTCATGTGAAATGAATGAAGGTCAGGGTCGGTGGGGGCAGTGCGTGGGCGGCACCAGGAATGTCACCAGTGTGGAAGCACCAGAGATACTGAAGCCCCCTGCACAACGCCTCCACAACCATCATTTGACCTTCAAAGAGGTCCAGTAATCATCAGAGATACTAAGCAAAACAGAAGATACTGTTTAATTTGTTCTCATTGCCACTACCACCATTCTCAACCTCACATAGAAATCTGGCATTTTATGATCAATGTTCTCACCAGACTATTACTGCCTCGTTCCCACATACAGCACCTGACATTGATCCACCATACATATACCTGTAAAACTTCGATTCTCTGTCCTCCCCCCGCCCATGGTGGGCGAAACATTTCTTTAATTAATTTCCCCTGTACGTATCTAATTTACGTATCAGTGCTATTTTTTTTTTATTCGCCGGTATTCTCCCGGCCCGGGTCTTTTCCAAGTAGTGGTGACCCGGCCTTGGCTCCCTATCTGGGGAGACGTAAGACTCCCATGGGAGGAGGTACAAGTACCCCCTCATCTTTGGGACCAACTGTCCCTAGGCCTAGCCACATTTCCCGCCCTCACGGGGCTCGTAGGGAGAAGCTAGGCCTCTGGTCTGCCATCTGCCCCGCCCCAAAGGGGCTCGTGGAGATGGCAGTTACCGTATGAAACACTACTACTATTGATTTTTCCAGTTTTTTATTTCATAAATAATCCTATATTATTTTTTTTTATTTATTCCCCACAATATACACTTTCTACATAAAAAAAAATTGGTTCTGAGCGATTCGTATTTAAGTTCAGAGGAAAAAATAAATAGTATGATCCTCGAGGCGCATTTGATAATTTAGTGCGACACCACGTACACAAGACTGGGGAACACTGCTGTTATAAATTAAAGGCTCGAAGACTAGAACTGAGTCTAGATGCAACGCCAGTTTCAGTAGCCATTCGCCTGCTGTGAAGGGAGTAAAGCATTGGTACCTTGGACGCTACTTTTGATCCGAAGTAAAAAGAAAAAACTAAGCGTCAACTTGGGTTTTGTGATGCTATTTATGAACTTTTCTGCCGGCCAGGTGACTTTTTTTGGGGGGGGGAAATAAAAGCATTGGAAGCTCTTTAGAGGTACCATTTAGGAGAGAGGATTGGCTTGGTATCACCATGTAAATAATACCTTAAATCGATAATATTGAACTGCTTTTTTTGACACAATGATGAGTGACCAGGACATACGAACTATCTCTTAAGACCCCTAAATACTCAGTCGAAAGAAAACGGGAAAATTTAACTTAAAAATTTGCTTTATTTGTCTAATTTTATCAAATAATTTTGATTATGAAAATATAGGTTCAAACCTTTTATCTAGTTCTAGGATAGAGCCTTAAAATTATATACAAGGAAAATATTTATATATAGTAGATATCTACTTTGTGATCTACAGCTGAGGATGCCCAACACCGAGGAAGACTTTAATCCAGCCCTGCATCCTAGTACTAATGACCTTTGACACATTAGCAAGTAGAATAAAATTCAGTAACACATGTATATTCATTCAGTTTACTGTCCTAACTCCAAAGCATTTGATGTTGCTGCGTTTACGTTTTACTCACCTGTCCCTACATAAAGCAATTTTGGAAAATTTTAAAGCCTGTCATCACTGGTGCTGAGGGATGGGGGCAACAAACGACTAACTTAATTTTGAACACAAATATCACGTTTTCAGTCGGAGTTTTCATTCAGCAGTAGCTTGACCAACAACCATTTAACTTTTTGAAAAATACAAATTGTGGCCGAACTACCACCAATTTTAGCTGAGATAACGCCAGTTGATTTTGCTGTAGAAAAACCAAACGTACAATAAAACGAGGATTTTTGTCACATTTGAATATGAAATGCTTCATATCCAGAAATTATGCAAAACCAAGAACTCTGCTTTTAGTCGTCAAGTGCCTAAGTATTCTAAGTACTTTCTAGAATTGTGCTACCAGGTTTAGATATTTTGCACATTTTCAAACCTGAGACTGGAACTTTATGGCATCCAGGAACGGCTTCGAGAAATAATGGTCTCTTCCTCATCAGGAAGGTCCATCCCTACGACACGACCAACAGTGAAGTAGGAGTCTACAGCCATCATGTGAGGAATCGAACCACACGTATTTAAGATCATAAATATGCTTGGAACAAGAGGGTTATTTCGTGCACTGAAACAGCACAGAAATGGTTTACAGATAACCCGTCAGGAATAGGCGCCCTCGTACAGAAGAATCCTTAATTGCTACTTCCAATACTAAACAACAAAGATTGAGTACACGTACTGCTACATACTTCTTCCCTGCTGTAATATGACTCGGTATTTACATAATATGCTTTCACCTGACCTTCACCAGTGACAATTCTGTACTACTTTATAAATGCTGTGCTTTCTCGTCCTCTTGTATTATTTTTCATTTTTGTCAGATGTCCTAAAATGTCTGTACTTGCGTCCTGTATTTAATATTATCACTTTCATTTCACTTTTTACAATTCCTGTAGTTTATGGTTATCACACAACTGGAAAGCATAAAGTCATCAATATTTGTGGACTTTGGAAATTCAGGGCAAGTTTGGCTTTAATAAATTTAACATACAAGAAAGGGGAAAGAGATGTCCTGTTCATTCTTCAGCAGAGTTCGCATGACGAGCGAATTCAATAGAAGGGACAGTCACAAGTGGAATTCCACAAGGATCAGTTTTGGGCCCCTTGTTCATAAGCTAAATTAATGACTTAGATGAAGGAATTAAAAGTGGCATGAGTAATTTAGGCAAACTGACACATCTGCAATGTTTTGGAATTTTATTTAGGCTACTTTTCGCTCGTCGTAAGCTTTATCAAGCCTTGATGTACATATCAACGTGTGCAGCAAAGTAACAGGCGATAAACACTGTGATTTTTGGATTCAAAAGTAGCTTACAAAGTATAAAATGATCATATACATTAAATAACTGTAGTGTCTGGGGTCTTAAGTTCATCCCTGCTAATACCACTGAGATGCTGAAGCTGACTGAAGTGACTGTGACTGACAACGAGAGACTTCCAGAAACGGCTTACGAGGCTCGAAATTAAAAAATATATATATGTAGTATCCATCCATTTCATGAGATACTGAGTAAATTTGCTGCCATTATGAGACGTATGATCATACCGGAAAACTATGAGTAAATTTATGCTATAGTGGGAAACTGCAGTCATACTCCTTGTGAATGAAATTAACTCCGGCCTCCTATTAATTGAATGATGTACAGCATGATCATACCGGATGAGACAATGCTTTAGAGACCTTGATAATAAAAATCTGAGGTCAAAACAGTGGTACTTAACTGTTCTTAATTTAAATCCAAGAAATTTATTGGAGCTGTTACGAAGTACGTATATGTAATAGAATTCTTAGGGTTAGTTTACAGCTATTTACGTCATCAGTAAAGCATTATTTACATTAAGCTCCGCAGGTGTGGTCTCCAAACTACAGAATGTATATAAATGTATTGAGGAAAATACCAAGAACGATGAAGTTAATCTACTGTATAAAAAATCTTTTTGAAGATAGATGAATAAAAACAGATCCTTGAATTTACTCTTGAAGGGCGTAGATTGAGGGACACATGACTGAGGTATGCAAGTGGAAGACAGGTATAAATAAAGGAGATATAAACAGGATGCTGAAGATATGCAACCAAGAAGTAACACAAAACACTAATTTGAAGTTGGAAAAAATCAGATTTAGGAAGGTTATAAAAAACTAGTACCGGCCTGGTCTCAGACCGAGTTGCAGGGGCGTTGACCCCCGTAACCCTCTCCAGGTATACTCCAGGTATGTAAATGAACTGAAGAATCTGTCAAATAGTCGCTGAAGTTAACACTTTGGGTAACTTAAGTAATAGATGGGACAAATATGGGTAAAAAGGATTTCGTTAGAGGACGTGTTTAGTGTGGGCCAGGGGGGGGGCTACTATAATGTTCCATTATTCTTTTGTATTTACTGTGAGAACCAATTATTAAATTGTGATAAATTGAGAACTGATAACGAAAGTGAAGATATGTTTGAGAGTTAATGATAAAGTGTAAATGCTGTGAGAATTAAAGGCAAAACAATGCAGATACTGTTTGATCATCACACACGAATTTCTCTGGGTTCAAGTATCACCCTACCCCATAACACGACCTTCCCCTGAGTTCGCAGGTCATCCCTTCCCCTTAAGACAACCTTTCCTCTTGGTATGTGGGGGACCCCGCCCATAGCACGACCTTTTCCCTTTGTTCACAGGCACTAATGTTACCCTCTCCGTGTACAGTAGCAGCGCCGGCCAACTGATATTGATCAGACAGAAGTCAGTCACAACTCTCGCTCTCACACCTACCGTCTCCGAAGAGACTTTCACGATCTGAATGGGAAACTATGATTTGCTAGAAAAACTTTCTGCTTACTAAAAAGAAAAGTTTTATAACCTCCCCCTCCCCCCCAAAAAAAATAGCAAAACGAAATTTAGCCGGTATAACAGTTTTTGCCTTTTTTCATTGTTTTCTGAACACATTTAGATAATATGTCAGTCTATTAATATAAAAAACAAGCTGTTATCTTCGAACCCCTCCCTCCCCCCAAAAAAAATTAACGCCAATTCACCCAAATCCAAAACAAAGCAAAAAATTTGCAACGCAATTTCATTTTCGATTAAAACAATTTGATTCGACGCTGACTATAATTAGTGTTTTTATCCTGCTTAAAAATCCCAGAAATTCTTCTTTACGATAAGCTTAAATTAAGTTACCATATTTTCCGGCATATAAAAAGCTCTTTTTTTTTACCATGAAAAGTCTTTGAAAATCACCCTGCGCCTTATATGCTCAAGGCCAAACTAAAAAAGGAAAAGATAGTTAAACATTGCTACCTCTGAGGGTTAAATTTTCTCTAAACATAAGAACAAAGGGTTTATCCCATAAATATTTGAGAGAGGCGGTTGATCTCGATCACTCGCTCACAGCCGCTCACTCGCCTTTCTCAATGACCAATTCATGAACAGAAGAAAGGTAAATGTTTAACCCTTTATGACTGTGTGGAAAGTGTATACAGGCTTCACTTTGCGAGTTTTTATACACCGGCTTCAGTTTACTCAGGTGAGCTCAATATTACTCTTACTGCAGCAACCAGGAGAAGTGTTCTCACTGCTTAATGAATCCGAGGAACTTTTACATAAGAATATGTCATATCCAATTCGATATTAACAGCGAAATTTTTTTTTTCACTGGAGAGGACTATGTATCGTTGAACCACGCCGCCTCCTCACCTGAGGAAACAGGTGGCTAACTGGCGGGGAGGGAGGAGGGGATCTTTCTCTGGTGTGAGGGGAAGGGGAGGGAGAAGGAGGGAGCCTGGAAGGGGTGGAGGGGATATAGAGAGAACTAGGAGAGAGAGAGAGAGAGAGGCAAAGTTAGTTCTGCTTCAGCCTTGCGGGGAGTCAGACGTGCGTGTGTCAGGGGTCGGGGTGCTGACCAGTTATTCCCGAGTCTTCAACTCCGCAACATACCCGCTTAAACTTTTGTATTAATATTTATTCTAATCGAAAGTGATTAAAAAAAGAAACTTTTAGGCCCTCGAGTGTATTCTTGTGGCATCCAACGTTGTACTATAAGATACGTACTCTCACTTTATGATTAAAACAGAATAATTGTTTCCTTAAGAGAAGAACAGTTCTGGACAGATACTACCGAATATTTTGAACTTTACACACAGCAACATCAGATATTGAAACACGTGTAAACATCAGTAAAAAGAGATGAGGGGAAAACAGAAAGTAAACCAAAAAAAAAGTGTACGTTATTTGCAACATATTATCTAAAATATGTAGTGCAACTTTGCAAATTGCAACTATAAATACCTGTGTAAATATTACCATATTTGGGATCTTGTGAAAATGCCATGAATATTTATTTGTATTGCTGAACCAATACAATATACTACTGCTGAACTTCTGATAAGAGTAATTTATGTAATACCAAAATAGCTCTGTACTCTGTATTATATAGGATTTTTTTTTTTTATTCATCCTGGATGTTCCTGTTCTTAAATTTAATTAAATTATTAAATGGAAGAGACAGTTTCAAAATACTATTGACCTCAATTCCAATTTAGAAAAAAGTCCATGCTGTATTAAAGTGATATATATTAAGGAAAGATATTGGCAAGATTAAATTAATTTTTTGGTGCGCGACTAAAGAAAATGAGACAATATATTCGATGCACTGTCCATTACTGGTGTCCCTTCACGTGTCTTTGTGAGGTAATTTAGCCGATGCTACATGTAAAAAAGTATCATTAATTTCGTTACAACATGCTACTTCGTTTTAATTATTCTGGTTAATTATATATAGCCAATAAAATTATTTTTTTGTTTTTGTTTTATTAATTATTAAATTGTTAATAAAATTCAAAAATATACCAAAACATCAATATACAATTTACTTTATATATATATATATATATATATATATATATATATATATATATATATATATATATATATATATATATATATATATATATATGTATGTATGTATATGTATGATACACCAGCCGTCTCCCACCGGGCGGGCAGGGTGACCCAGAAAAAAAACGCTTTCACCATCACTCTCATCACTGTCTTGCCAGAGGCGCGCCGACGTTACAGTTCCTATGCCCCTCCAAACTGCAAATATCCCCACCCCTCCTTCAGAGTGCAGGAACTGTATTCCCACCTTCAGGACTCAAATCAGGCTAACTGGCTTTCCTGAATCCTTTCATTGTTACCTTGCATAAGCTCCAATAGCTCGTAAAGTCATAAAAGCCACTTACCGCTAACAAGCTCATACACGCCTGCTGGATGTCCAAGCCCCTCGCATACTCGAGCTTCTTTACCCCCCCCCCCTCCCTCTACACTGTTCTCAGGCGACCCATAACCCGCCTTCCCTCAACTACAGGTTTATACACCCTCCAAGTCATCCTGTTTTGCTCCATCCTCTTTAAACGTCCAAACCTCCTCAACAACGCCTCTTCAGCTTTCTGGACGATACTTTTAGTAATCCTACGCCTCCTTCTAATCTCTGAACTATGAATTTTCTGCATATTATTAACACTTAACATTGTCCTCAGGAGGACATTTTCACTGTCTCCAGCCTCTTCAATGCAACATTCACAACCCATGCCACCTCCCCATCTAATAACTCTCCTCTTCTGTGTATAGCGTCAAATCCATTCGTTTCCTGGGCTTTCTCATCCTATTAATCTCGCTCCAGAACTTTTCCTTATTCTCAGCAAAATTTGTTGAGAGCGCCTCACCCACTCTCTCGTTTGTTCTCACCTTTTACACTTCCTCACCACTATCTTAACCTCTTTAATACCCCATATACTCCACCCTCCCAATATCACTTTTTCAACTTTTTCAACTTAGCACTCTCTTTACCTTATCATTCCACCCATCGTTTCTCATCCCTCCTGCACCCACCATCTTATATCCACAAAATCTGTTGTACTCTTTAATTATGCATTCTTGAATCTACTCCCACACCTCATTAACCTCATTACCTATACTCTCGCTAGCCCATCTTTCTCCCAATAATATCTTAACTACTTGCTCTAGTTTATAAACTTTCACTTCTCTCTTACTTGCTGATCTCATAATTATCTTGTATATATGTTGCCCCTCTATAAACATGCGCATCCAGAAGTCTACCCAGCAACTTTTTATCTACCTATACAAAGTCCAACGAACTGTTGTCATTGCGCCCTATATAACTCGTATAATTGTTCATCCTCCTTTTCATAAAATATGTATTGCCTGTTACCAAACCTCTTTGTATACAAAGTTCAGTCAAAGGCCCCTCCCCATTATCATTTACCCCTGACACCCTAAACATACTGACTACCCCCTCTACAACTTTCTCCCAGTTGACCCCCCCCCCTCCTTCACCACAATTACTTGGTTCAAAGCTCCCTAAACACTCACTAAACATTTATCTTCTTCATGTGCATAAATACTTAGTATAGCCCACTTTTTGCATCCGACCCTTATTTTAATCCATATAATCGTTGAGTTTATACATTTGTATCCCCTATTTTCCTGCCATAACTAATCCCTCAACATTTTAGCTGCACCTCCTTAGCTCTATTTTTTTCAGATGCACTTGACCTAATCTCATTTATTTCTCCCGACTTAAACTCTCTTTCCCCACAGCTTAGTCTCACAAGTAGGACATACAGCTTCTCTTCAATGAGATTCAGTCATCTCTTATCATCTGCACTACATCCACGTTCATTCAAACATCCCAACTTTATATAGCTTTTATATTTAGTCATTTATACAGGAGTAGGGGTAACTGGTCTCTTGCTCTCAGCACTTCAGTTTTCTCTTACGACACACATGGCTTACAGAGGAAGAATTTTTCTCCATTTCCATAGCGATGAAAGGAAATAAATATCTCTAAAGCCATCAAAGAGTGCTAGTGCCACTGACTATTTGGTAGAATGTTTCACTCATCTACACCTTTATTGCTAAATCGCTGCTTTCCTATATCCATTCTAAATCTAAATTTATCAAGCGTGAAAGCCATTGTTTAGAATTCTTTTCCAGTTACATATCAGCACCTTGCTTATTTTCTTTCTTAATCTTTGCTTTCTATTTGAATGCCTTTGTCATCTCCCAGTCCCTCTATTCTTTTTTCCAGAGTGCAGATTCGTAATCTATATAGATAAAAACAGATTTCTTATGCAATGAATTATTTCGTTTTTTTCACTATATTATCCAGTCCATTTATATACATTCTGCATTATGGAGACCAGAACTCTGATGCGTAATCTGAGACCTTATCAACGATGCATACATCTTTAAAGTAATCTAGGGACTTCAGATACTTATCCTACTTATATAATTCTAAAAAGTCTATAGGCATTATTTTAGACAATTAATCACTGCTGTTTTGTATGTAGAGTTCTTGTCATCTCCAAGGGTTAGGGTATTCTATTTTTCCACACTGAGATGCATCTCCAATTTTTGAGACCATAAAGTTATCTTGACAGGATTTCTCTTGCGTTCTGCAGTAGCCTCCTACGATTTCATTATTAGGCTTTTTTTTTTTTTTTTGATGCGCGAATTCACTCTTATTTCTGGAAAATCCTTCAAGATACATTATGATCAACAACACACCCAAAAATTACCCCTGTGGAACACCACTTATGATCGGTTTATTTTAGCATCACTCTAATCATGCAAACTATGCCCATTAGTCAGCCATGCCGTGATCTATAAGATGTCTTTACCTCTGATGCCATTTGCTGCCACTTTAACAGTCGTCTGTGTGAGAATGTGTTAAAATCTTTACTGAAATCTTTATATCATGTTCTTTATGTTCAACCCTCAGTTGTCCTACTGAAAGTCAGTAAATTTTGACTACGTATTCCGTAATTTTCTCAGGCACACTATAATAATTACTTGGATTTCGTTTGTCTCATGTAAAGAGCGATAGGAAGTAATTGGTAAAAAAACTGAATTCATTCCTTTCTCATCAGAAAACTATTCAGAGTCTGACTTGGCCCAACTTTAATCTTTGTTCTATGTTTTTGGAAGAAATCTTTTCAGGTTTATCTGTTTCCTTCGTAACTTTAATTTTATAGTCTAGGTTTTCATATCCCTTTTATGTACGTTTTATCATTAACATACTGGTTTGTAAGGTGACTTCTATCCTCCATTTATGTACCAATGAAATATATTTAAGCTTCCTCAGTAATATTTTCACTTTTTCTCCAGCTGTGTGTATTGTGCCGTGCATTTACTGGTGCACTCTTCCACCTTGACACACTTGTAATATTCCCTTTTCAACTGAAAATACTTCGTGAAATATTTTGTTCAGGTCATCGCAGACTTCTGATCATTTCTGGCAAGCTCTCCTTTCTCCTCAGTATTATGACATCTTCGTCATTGGTGTCTTCTTTCTGCTGTGGTTATATTGAAATTTTAGTTCAGATTTCACTTTAGATGCCATGTCATTCTCAGACTGTCTTTCAGCCTATCTTTTCATCCCTATTTATTTGTTTCTGGCTCTTCGGGTCGCGCTTTCATACCGATTCGTGTTTGTTGTATACTCTGTGTGTGTGTGTGTGTGTGTGTGTGTGTGTGTGTGTGTGTGTGTGTGTGTGTGTGTGTGTGTGTGTGTGTGTGTGTGTGTGTGTGTGAGTGTTTGTAAATGCTATCGTTCTCTACACTTGAAGGTATTAAGCTCTAATTAATCTTATTAGGAACTCTAAACTTTGTAAGTTTATCAAGCATTTTAACTTTGTTCAGCATTTTAATTATTTTTTTGACTTACTAACAAGTGATAACTCTTTAACACCCACCTCTTAAAGTCAGTCTTGACAACTTTGTTTTCGTCTTTCAACATACTTAAAAATATCTCTTAAGTTTCAACCTTTTTTTTTTTTTGTCTGTTGCTCCAAGTTCGCAGCATAGTGTTTAAAATGCCAAATTATTAATTCGTAATATCTTCCTTTTAAAGGTGTAAGGCAGTGATATATTTATTTTTTAATAAGTAAACAGGTACTGATAATCTGTATCTTTGTAGCGTTTTGGACTTTAGTTTTATTTTCTTGGTGATTAGGGTTATTCGTGATATAAAAGGTCAGGTTATTTTTTTTTATTTAATCTGCCCTGAGAATATTGTCTGCTCACTCTCTCTCAATATTCAGTCTGCTCTCTATTTTAATATTCAATCTGCCCCCTCTAAACATTCACTCTGCTCTCTCTTAACATTCACTCTATTTTTTCTCATCATTCACTGTGCTCTCTGTAACTAAGCTCCACATGTAACACTGGAAAATATTTTAAGAAAACATTGCGCTGACAGTAAGCTTTGCTGAAGTTTGGTGATGTCAGTTGTATTCACTATTTTGGCAAGGCCATGGGCCATTACTGCCATAATAGCAAACTGATACATGAAACGCTAGGATCTAAAACCCTCAGTCTTTCTCATCTCCGGTAAGGGGGACATGGTTGTGGTATGGCAGTTGTCATTAAGGTGTAAATAAAGTACACGAGGGGTGAGACGACTAGGGATTTGTTTACACGCGCATACGAACACGGAAATTCTCGCATCATCGTTATTAATAATACGCGTGTTTTAGGCCGTAGCTTAGTTCCACCCCATATGGACTGCAGCAGGACGTGCCGACGGGAAATGAAAGAAGTTCCTTGAGTTTGATCTTATTTATTACACATACACACAAATAGGCGAGTACACACATCACCCAGAACCAGGGAAGGTTCCGGCTGGCTCACATATTCCTCAGCAAGCATCCACCTGACCTGACATTAGGTTCACACCTTATTACTCCTTATCACCTTCTCTCCCTATACCTGTGCTTACCATGTAATATCTAAACTCGAACATGACTCACGAAATCGTAATGATTCTCTGACCGCGAGTTCCCTCCCCGCCCGTGGTATGGTTAGACTCCAACAACTTGGTCTTCCAGTGAAATGATGTATCAGTACAGGTTCTCGTTCTGTCAGTGTTATTTTTTTTTTTACCTCTTTCTCAGATATGTTAGTCATTTATCATAAAGGATTTAACATCGAGATCCTGCTCACAGAATATCGGCAGCATAGAAACGCCCGTGAAGTTCATCCTAGAATAAGAAAAAATTGAACAATTAATTTTCCTTGATGTTCTGTTGTCAAGGTGACGAAGCTCTGACTTTCAAGGTATATCGTCAACTTACTAATGGTAAATGGAGTACATGGGAAAGACAGATAGCAGAGGACATTAAAGTCCACAGTAAGTCTCTCTGCTGGAGGACGATATATTTTTACGTGTACTAAGTACTCGAATATTACGTAGATAGTTGAAACGATAGTAAAGCAAAAGGCTCTCTCCCACCCTCCACTCCCTCCGCTCCCTGCCGGCATGTAACAGGCGGGGATGGGAGGGTGAATGTGTTATACCATAATTTAAAAACAGCATGGAAATTGCAGGAAACAACGTAAGTGTAAGGCATAAAAAGTCGTACCACGAGTGGGGCTTGAACCCGCGATCAGAGAGTCTCGAAACTCCAGACCGTCGCGGGTTCAAACCACACCCGTGGTATGGTTTGTTTGCAATCTTATCATTACAATTTCGTGAGTCGTGTAAGGCATGGATTACAAACCACCCTTGCATTTTAGTAGTTTCTACTGCAACTACCAGAGTTACTTTACTGCCAACCAGAGCTGTGTCTACCTCTAGATACCTCAAGATACCAGAACCAAAGAGATCACGAAATGTTTTTTTCTGAGAGCCTAGAGTTGTGTTCGTACATTCAGTGTATTTTCAACTCAACATCTATCATTTTTATTAATGACTGAATATGAAACACTGTTTTGTGTCTTCACTGATTAGCAACACCGTAAATCCACACATACATCTTGTATATCTACCCTGGTTAAAGTGAATTATAATGCGTTTTGAGCTCTTTATTATTTACATTTCCCTCAAGTAGTAACAATTAATTACTATTCCATTGTCCACCTTCAAAGGGAACAATAATGGAGCTCTGGATCCGTTTCCTTGGATCAAACTTTGTTCCCAATTTTCCAGGCGCTGTATGACCCCAAAGGGTAAATTTAGCGTTTCTCCATGAATAAAATAAAATAGATGTACCGTGGTGTCTCCGTGTTCTTTCTTGAGAAGTAATCTAGTTATGCTCCGGCACGCACCATCTGCTGGGGTATTTTTTGGTTTATTCCCCAACAAAGTTGCTTCCTCCTCTTGATGGCTCGTGAACTGTGCGAAATTAATGTGGTTTTCCTCATCTGTGTTTATTTAATGGCTTACTTTTTAATCTGTCCACTTTGTCTCGTGGTCTCAAGCAAACACGTTATATAGAAATGTGCGACACACACACACACACTCACTCTCTCTCTCTCTCTCTCTCTCTCTCTCTCTCTCTCTCTCTCTCTCTCTCTCTCTCTCTCTCTCTCTCTCTCTCTCTCTCTCTCTCTCTCTCTCTCTCTCTCTCACACACACACACACACACATGTGGAACTGGACAAACTACAGAATTGGTCAAACACGTGACACCTTGGGGAAGAAATGAGTATAGACCCAGGCACAGATTTTCAAACCTCGTTTAGGAAAAAGACCTAGAAGTGAGCATAGTAACGAGCATCTCACCAGAGACGCACATTAGTCGATTAAACTCTGCAGTGCATGATCGCTGGACAAATCCAAGATTAGCTACCTGAACTCTCACTGGTCACTGATGACCTTGTAAGCAGCATTCCTCAGACCCATCTTGGAGTACGTGGCTCCAACACGGAACTCGCACCTGATGAAGCATGTGAACAAATTTAGGAATGTGTTGAGGTCTGCAACTTCTCATGAGATTAAGGGAATTGAAATATTAGAAGAGACAAATGCAATTGCACCTGACAGCGCTAAATGAGTGGATAACCACGAGATACCAGGTACTCTGAAGACCTGAGAGAGTGAACATGAATAGACTGTGACAGGCGGGAAAATGGTATACAAGAGCACAGTCAGACGTTAAATACACAGTTACAGGAATTTTTTCGATTTCAGGATAGAAATTTAAATGATGTGAATTGAAGGCAGGTTCTATATATAGTTTTAATAAATGGTATGAGACAAGGCAAAGAGCCGAGAATCGACCCCCCGAACCCACAAATGTGTGAGCAGTTAGTTGAGCAGACACACACAAACACACACACAACTGGGGTTAGGAGCTATGAATCGACCCCTGCAACCACAATTAGGTGAGTTCACACACGAATACGCACACACAGTGACGAGCTTATCGTGTTTATCTGAATATAAGCACGACAGACTCAGAGGTTATCAGGTGCACTACGTGAAATATTTAGTGGGTGAGAAGCAGAACTCAGGAGCTATAGCTCG
>NC_091307.1:18224033-18274033 GCF_038502225.1 Cherax quadricarinatus
AAGGTAGGTCCTCGGATGCGACGTAAACAGGGAAACGATTTAGAAAGGGTAGGAGCGATGAAGGAATAAGAGAGGAGCAGGCTCACATCCCCTCCCTCTAGTATCCTAAGAAACTCATCCTTTCTAATCCCCTTCAAATAACCAAAACAAACTACCAATTACACCTAATGAGACACAGACCATAATTTTACTTTGCCTGGGGAACATTTCACAATAGCATATCATTTACATGAGGCACGAGCCCTAAATCTACATTTTCTCGGAGAAGGAACAAGAATAATAATTGCCTATGAATTACAGCCAGTGGGTCGCATCCGATGCACAAATCTAATAGCCTATCAGTTAACCCCACAGAGACTCAGGTTGTTAACATTAATTTTCTTAATATAGATCCTACGTCAACTGTCCGTGTGTGTCATCATGGCACTGTGGTCGAGAAGCAACAGGGGTTATTATTGTTGTCTTTCTTGCATGTTGTTCCTTTACTTACCGTGCAATTATAAATAAAACAAAAAATGCTAGCAATAGCCATAATAACAAACACAATAACAATAACTGATGATAGTAATAAAAATAGTATGCTTTATTACAGCCTGAGTACAAATGCTGTTCAGACATATGCTGGTGATTACTTAATACAATGTTTGTGTGTTCATGGATGGTATTTATATGGTAAAAATACGATGAAATATATCACAGAAGACAAGCATATATGCAAGACAAGCCACGGGGGTAAAACTCTTTAGATCAAGTACTATCACACATCTCTGTGCGTCATCAGGAGCTGTGCAAGTTGCAAAGCAGCAACAGAAATGAGGGGAAGTTTTCTCAGAGTATGGCATCGTGAGTGGTTCCCGCCAGCACCTCTCTCTTTCAGAATGCGAGAGGCACAGCCGAATGCCATTCAGCTGTGCCTCTACAAAGTACTTGACCTAAAGAGAGAAAAATTTCAACCCCAAGTGGCTTGTCTTGCATTATTAAAATAACCTGTCTGCGATTGTTTGCAATAAGTGTATATATAAACTAGATATATATCATGATAAACTAGGCATTCTGATACGGAAAAAATTGCCTAAGTATAATTGGATGTAGGAAAGAAGGGAAAGAAATAGAAACAATTTTCATTTAACAAGTCACAGACAAGGATACGTGATATCACAGTGGCTTGTTCATTGACGGAATTGTAACACGTAAATAGACGAGAGAAAGAAAGTTACAGGAATGTCGAGGAATCTGTGGATTTTTTTTTTTTTTTTTTTTTTTTTTTTTGATGTGAGGAATGATCTTTAAATGCTTCAACGAAAGAAGAGGGTGAAATCTTGGAAAATTTTGTGGTATTAAGTGATATGAGGGTTTGGTCATGTACAAACAATAATTCAATATAGGGTGGGATGATTAAAGATGGTATATTACTTTGATAGGGTCCTGAACAGGTGTGTCAGCTCGGAGTAAAAGTGAGTTGTCATTGGGATTTGATGTGCTGCTGGAGTATAAGAAATTATCTATGAAGCTTTCTAAAAACTTGGTTAACTAGACTTGAGCCTAGGAGGCAGACATTGGTATCTGCACGTCGAATGTTACGTGGTGAGATTGATTGGTGAGTCGTCTTTGATGCTGACGTGTATGTTTTTCTTGAAAGACTGCTAGAGTGTGAGTGATGGTAAATGCATTTTTCTTCTTTGGGTCACCTTGCCTTGATCGGAGTCAGGAAAAGGAGGAAGGATGAAAAAGAAAGGAGGGAGAGAGAGAGAGAGAGAGACCAGGTTTGTGCCAAGTGCTCCTTCAACTCTTGATAGAGCGCGTTCAAACTTAAATTTCACTTAATCATGTAAATAAATATCAGAGAAATATGCCGGGGGAAAAAAAGGGAAAAAGTGAACCAGTACATAAGTGAATACATTAATTTATTACAATGAAGTATGGAAATACACAATCACTAGTCATGACCACGTAGCCGAGGTTTCTGGGAGGGGAAATAATATAACCCTAAATGGGGGATTTTCACGGTCATCTATTACACTACTAAGAGAAATGGGCTGCAACATAACTCACGCAAGTATAACTGACAAATAATTACAATTCCTCTTAGTAAACCACTTTGGAGGTCCTCTTTACAGTTTTAACAGGACCTCAGTCTTGCCTCTCCTATTTTTAACTCCACTCCCGTGAGTTACATCTATGTCTCTGAAGCCACCCTCCAGCCCCTTTGCCTCTTTCCATAATGAATGATTTTCCCATAGATCAGCAATTCATAATAGCAGAGGCGATAAGGCTAATGCTGGCTTCCAACATCACTAGAAAGAGGGAGGGAGACAAAGGGAGGCAGGGAGGGGGGGAAGAGACAGGAGGGGAGCGAGGGGATGAGACGGGAGGGGAGGGAGGGGGAAGAGACGGTAGGGGAGGGAGGAGAGCAAGAGAGAAGACACGACGTAGGCTCAAAATATTGTTCATCTTGCAAAAATCTGGCTGAGGAAATTAGTAATATTTACCTTGCTTGTTTATGGCTCTTAGCTCGAGCAAATTTGTGCTTGGCGCATTAGGGGATTGTAGCTCGTGTCCCTAACTCACCACAACCCTATCGTAAAGTTAGCAAATCCCTGTGATTATAGGTGTGAGTGGAGCAGGAGACGGCCAAAGGGGGAAAAAGGGGGAAGGGGTGGAGAATATCCTACGAAGACAAGAGCGGTAGGAAAGGAGATTTACTGGCAGCGAAGAAGGTAAGGGGAAGGTAAAAGGCGTCAGAGGGCCATTAAATATTAAGGGAGAACAAAGATTTTTAAGGATCCTTGTAAGCCGGGAATGACAAAGTATTTTAGGGAAAGTTTTGAGGAGAGGAGCACAAAGGGTTTTAAGAGCCCCGTTAAAAAAGAAAGTACAAAGAGTTTAAAGAGACCCCTTTAAAAAGAAACCACAAAGGGGTTTTAAGGGACCCCTTAAAAAGAAATACGAAGGGCTTTAAGGATCTCTGTAAGGGGGAGGAGGATAAATATTATTTTTAAGAACTCCTACAATGAAGGGGCGTACATAGTTTGAATGAACCTTTACTGGAAGTCTTTTTAAGATCCTTATAATGAGGCATTGTTATTACATTCATGGAAGGGGAGCACTATATCCATATGGGTTATATTGTGCCTCAGGGAAAGGTATTCAGGCTTGATTCAAGGAACTGAGGCACTGGTCTAATTCCTAAGATCAAGAGCCCCTCACTAGCATCAAAGAACCTTTGAAGGGACCTTCTAAGGAGAGAGCAAAGGGTCACAAGGAGCTATATATAAGGAGAGAATTAAATGTTAGGGAGCCTTGGAGAAAGGGGATGGAATAATATGCAAAAGGGAAGACTGAACCAAGAGGCAAGGAGATAATTGAGGATGATTCTTTTTCCTCTTGTCTTTCATGAGGGGGACCAAGATGTTATTTCATCTTAATATCACACTAAGTAACCAAAATGAGGAAGGAAATGAAGACAGCTAGGATGGCCTCACTTCCAACATTAGTGGGACGCGGGGCAGGGCAGAGCTGCGGCGATATTACGCTCCGGGATTTTTCAATGGATAAGAGGCAGTTTGGCTTCGCCTTCTGGGTGATAGCTAAATCCTTCACATTCTGGGGTCTTATATGTATGTATTTCTCTCTCTCTCTCTCTCTCTCTCTCTCTCTATATATATATATATATATATATATATATATATATATATATATATATATATATATATATATAAAGCCAAAAAAATTAAACAGGTTACATAGCTAGGTTCAAACCTTCAATATTTTGTTCAAACCTTTAAGATATTGAAAGACTTAATACACTCAAACACGAAAAACTATTTAAAGTAAACTTCGAGAGAAGATGTTACACGAACTTGGGTATTTTTTTTTTCGGGGGAGGGGGGGAGGAATAGAATTATAGCAGAATGGAAAAAAAAGGAGACGAACCGGTAAAGTCGTAATTGCGAGGAAAATAGTCATTTAAAAACCCAGTTGGACAAGAACCTTGCAGTATAAGAATCTACCAGATACTACAATGTGGCATACTGAAATCAACAGTTTTCCTGATGTTTATTTGGTAGTTGCCTCAGATCCATCAGTTGACAAGAAATCAACCCCGTCAACAACAGAAGTAGTGGTAGGAGTAGACAGGACAATGGTGCGTGCTTTCCTGCACCACAATATGCAAAAACAGTACTGAGAGCAACTAGAAGAGCAGGCCCTTTGTGAGTCACACTGGAGTAACACAGTCTACGCTAGAAATAGTGGTAATTAAGTAGAAGTAGTTGTAGCTCTAACCCTCCATCTATTTCCATCCCTCCTGTAAATTCCATGTAATTTTTCCAGTATAGTAGATTTATTTTCTTCCCTATTTTTATATAATACGTGACTATCCTTTATCTAGATAGAAGTAGATAGTTCATCTCAGCAGATAGGCTCAGTATGGACTCCCAAGTCCCCTGTTATCTGACTTTCCCACATGGTCTCTCTCTCTCTCTCTCTCTCTCTCTCTCTCTCTCTCTCTCTCTCTCTCTCTCTCTCTCTCTCTCTCTTTCTCTCTTTCTCTTTCTCTTTCCATTGTTTCGAAACCTTTCTAAGATATTAACCTGCTTCGCCCTGTTGACCTCACCCGTTGTTTCAATTTCTCTGAGAGAATCATCCAGCTTCGTGACAGGTACCACTGTGTCTGTGTATCGAGCTTTTCTGCTGCCATGTGCGTTTTAGGTTTACATGTGCGTTTCAGAAGCTGCCATGTACTTTTCAAAGCCTATCATGTACGTTCCCTTATTGTCATGTGTTTGTCTGCCATGTGCTTTTCATAGTCTGCCGAGGGGTTTCAGTATTGCCACGTGCATTTTGAGAGATTGTCGTCTCCGCTTCATTAATAGCATTTGCACTTCAGTCTACTAGGCGCCATTATGCGCCCTGACGTGCGCTTCTGCGCCGCATCATTGGAGAGTCCTCTGACACAGGAGCCTCTCACCTTGCATTACACCTCACGTATTAAAAATCCACTGATATTGTGCTCTTCAGGTGTATGGTGGACATACTAAGACCTTTAATGCTATGTTGGGTCTTCGTAAATACCGTAGGTGCTATGATAGGCCGAAACAGAGATCGTAATTGCTATGAACTTACTAAAGCGAACCAAAAAAAAAAAAAAAATACTACTTCAAACATGAAACAACAAATAAGACACACAAACAAACTAACGAGATCTATCCAGCCAGGGACGGAGAAAATACAGAGGTATCACAGACCCGACCTTCTCAAATACCATTTAAACAGCTAATAGGAGATTGATCATCACTAAAATTCCCGGAATTAACGAAATACCAACCAACAACTGAGTTAGTTTATGCGAGAGAGACTTTTCATGGATTTTAGAGCTACAATAATTGAACACAGACGATCGGTAAAATGTGCTTAGAAGAGCACTGCCAACCTCCAGTTTGTGAAGTCATATAACCACACAGTAAATGAGGAAAGAGCTAAGATAACACGCAAAATGGAAGACCAATTGAAGATCAAGGTAAACATTGTACACAAGCAATGATAGATCAAAGACACACCAGTATTTCGCAAGAACAACTCCAACTGAATAACATTAATAATTTCACATTGAACATACACATAGCAGCGCCTAACATAAGCCGGAGCACACTAACAATCTGATACGTCCCACTTGCTTCTCGACAAGACTGATATACTCAGCCATACTCAAGCACCGCCCTCTCATCTACTACAAACACTGACACCGGTCTCGCCTCCCTCCCACTCTTGTGTATAGAATTATTTTCTCATTCTCTGTACTTATTGCTAAAGGGAATCTTAAACAGCTATTAATATACACAGAACAGTTAGTTTCCTTTTTCTGTAGTGTCGAATAGGTAAAATTTGTCAATTAGCAAGAACTCATTTAAAATTAAGTATTTTCTAAAGTTTTCTCTTATACGTTTAAAGATATATTTTTCATTTATATTAATGTAAAAATTAATAATTTTTTACCAAAAGAACCTTAGAAAACTCATCTAATCCAGCTAAATATATTTTAGATAAGTTTACAATAATTTAATAATAAACAAAGACAATGAAATATATTTTTCTCGTTAGGTTTAGAACGATTTTTGTGAAATTATTACATACACAAATTCTCGCTTGCCTTATTCGGCAAGAAGAGCGTTGCTATTTAAGCCAAACTGCCAAACTCGCAAGTTTTATCTATTCGGCACGACATAATCATTATATATATATATATATATATATATATATATATATATATATATATATATATCTATATATATATATATATATATATATATATATATATATATATATATATAATGATTATATGTATATAATATAAACACAGTTAAAAGCATTTTTATTCCAAGCGTTTTCTCGTTTTCTCACGTTATCAAGGAACAGCTTTTCCTTGATAATGAAAAAAATCCCGAAATCGCTTGGAAAGATAATGATAATTTTCATTGTGGTTATATTGTTATCTTATTGTGTGTGTGTGTGTGTGTGTGTGTGTGTGTGTGTATGTGTGTGTGTGAGTGTGTGTGTGTGTGTGTGTGTGTGTGTGTTCTCTGAGACATGACAAAGCTCGTGACTATAAGCAAATTTTCATAACGCTTTGCATGTATCTGTTTACCTAACATTTAATTAATTCGATAAATATCTTTCAACTGTATATATTGTTATAACATCCCAGGCGTGAAACATTATTTACTCTGACAACTAGAATGCTTATTTTCTGACCATAAATGAATTATCAGGACCTTAAATAAGTATTTGTTTTAGAATCGTTTTCACCTGTAATTTATTTCCATGCGCTCTCCCACGTCTTCCCTCTTATACTGCTTCTTTCTGCTAATTCTTCCTTCTTACAGTCTTCTCAGTCCTTTTTTCCCTACCCCTTTACTCTCTCCTGGTTCTTTCCCCCAACATTCAATATCCTCTCACCAAACATGGAGCAATGTATACAATGTATATCAGTGGCGAGGCAGTTAGAGAAACACCAGAGTTTGTCATCAAGAGCCACTGTACGTGTCAGAGCTCCATGACACGTCACATGTGTGTGAACCCACATGTGACGGGAAGTACAATTACGCACTTTAAAGGTGTCAGCACAGCACGAAGGTTCTTAATAGCTCTTAACTCAAGGGCCTCACGCCCACTTGTAAGCCTCGCAACCTCGAACGGAAGATGAACCCAATGATATAACACATATCACCTTCATCGTTGTCATCTTTATCATTATCATAATCATCATGATAATCATCGTCATCATGGAATGAAAAAGTCATATAGGAAAGTAATATACGATATAATTGATGATGAAGGCTTAATTAACACTTAAGTATTTAGTCTGGTAGACGATGTGACTAAAGTTGCAAACTGCATTACGTCATTAAATTATAGCTGGTGATGTTGAACATAGTGATGCTGTTGAACTTGGCAATAATGTTGTTGAACTTGATGTTAGTGAGCTGGTGATGTTGAACTGTTGATGATGAATTGGTAATGGCACGAGAGAGAGCGACACTATGGTCAAGAGAATTGTTAAAACTCACTGCCTGGGCGACACATTAGTATAGGATTCCATAGAACTGCATTTATGTTTACGAACTGTTGGGAAAAGTTGATCTGAGGGACAACTTTTCATCCATTACCTTCCTTCTGTGAGTTAAGTGTGATCACACTTAAATCTTATATTTTATGTAAATGTGGAAAATCCTTCAAGGCCTAGAACCATAGGCCTCCTCTGAATCTCCAATGAAAATGTACATTTTTCTTCTTGCAAAAATGGGGTGTATCTTTGGAGAATTTTTGTCTCTGTACTTTTTTTTTGTACCACAGTGGTATAGAGGTACAGTGTACAGAGGGGCTGGAGGTTCTTATCTACATGGCTCCCTATTACACAGAATAGAGTTATATAACTGTGTGTTGCATGCCTGGCCGTGACGTGTTGCATGCCTAGCGTGTGTTGCATGCGTGTGTTTTCTCCTTTAGGAACCCTCCTGCATCGCTGTGGTATGACTAATGTCATCATCACATTATGTGGACTGACAAACCATGTAATCTACTCCAGAGAGGAAGGACTTAATCTCGGAAAACCACGTCGTTTTTATTGCAATGTCAAACAACAAACGCTTAATTTTAATGCGGGTAATAAAAAAAAACAGAAGCCGCCCTCTCTCCGCCATTCTACACACACGTAAACACAAATAAACAATCAGACACGCGCACACACATACATATGCAAATGGACAATTACAAACAGACACAAATCTTGAACGTTTGCGTACGATAATGGTTTCAGCAGTGCGAGTCTGCCTCCTGACCCATAAATACAAACAGCTAATTACACTCCATAAAGCCCCTCTTGGGAATGGTCCCTAAGGCAGTAATCCAGAACGTATATTGTTTTGGAATTGGCCAAGTGGAATATTCAAGGTGGGGACGCCAGCAGGAATATTCCTATCTTGGTACTAGTTTGAACGTTCATAGGCATGAATAGTCATGTGCACAAGAGAATTAACCAGCGCAATGTGCAGCTATGTGAACACAAACATTAACATTTATGTGTGTGTGGAAATATATATATTCTCCTGTGTATAACAGGATAGCCATCTATGAAGCTGAATGTTTTGTTAATAAATATAATTTATCTACATTTACTCACAGATAAAATAATTTAAAATAATAAGAACTAACAACAGGTTAACTAAATATAATCAACATCCAAATATTCAGCAATTTTCACGAGATTAAAATTATATTATTTTTTGGCTATATACGTAGATATATAACCGATTACAACACAGTTTTATAACAATCTCAGTTTTATAGTTATTACCAACATGACCTGCAGGTCGCTAGCAGTGAGAGCCCCGTTGATCAGACAGTCAACAGGGATGTCTGGCTTACGGTTGAGCTGCAAAAAATTGAAGACTTCTCGAAAATTATCAGAAATATACAACCTTCACCAGCTGAAATGACATTTGTCCAGTCCGTCCTCCAGCTTGAAGGACGAGTGTGGGTACAGAACCAAAATTAAAGAACAGCTGTTACTGGGACACTGAGCGAAACATTGTCCCAATGAAAGCTTGTGCTGTAACTTGCGCCTTTGTCCTCCATTGTGTGGGCAATATGTCGTGTCATCCAGCGTGTGAGGATACTAACGCTCTCAGTAACTACGATGTCTTCCGTGCTGATAGATGAAAATGGGTTCTTAATGTTATTTCGTTATTGTTGGTTAACTTCACTATTGGGTAGAGATCAACGAACTGAAATGTGTGCAAAAACGCCCCTACCATTTCGTAAACACTTTAAACTTCACTATAGTAAACAGTAGTCATTACAAACAAGAAAATATGTTTGTTACATTACATTAGTAAGTGTCAGTCTTCTGAGCTTTGAAAATCAGAAGAGACTCCATAATGTTGGCCTTTAGTGGAGGTGCCTATGGTAGGATCTAAGTGAATTTCAACTCCAGGTCTTTGGCTGAGTGTCAGAAGAAATCGTTCAACATCAATCTGACATGGTCGAGCTTAAGATAGAAAGAGAGTGGAACCCTGGGAGTGATGTAACCTCATAACAAAGCATCATTAATTAAATGTCAGAAGACTGACCCGAAATGTAAACGAATAAGACACATGAGCAACACCTGGGTATCTTTATTTGGAAACATTTCTCCATCCAGAAGCTTCTCTGGATGGAGAAATGACTGAATCGCGAAAAGTCACTGAAAGTAGTTATTCAGGCGTTGTACATGTCTTAGTCAAACACCTGTAGGAATTCTGAACCAGCAACATAGTGATACCAGCCCGAATGTTCGAAATGAATGATCAAAGGACAGACGAAAGGACGTGGTTAACACTATTTGGTACAAGGAACAGGAGCCACACTCTCCTTGCTCAGATCAAGACTGACTACCCCTTCCCCGTCCAAAACACTTCCCCACGTTCTGTTTGACCATTACGGTAACAGCACTTACTCGTGATGATACTATGACCAAAGGTATCAGCAACATTTTAATACGTACTTTAATAAGGTTTCGTTTAAGATAAACTAATTTTCCAGAAAAATTTGTGTAGATTATTCGTAAATTCTTCTTACGCAGCGATAATAAAAAATATGAGATTCGTGACTTTAAAATCTCGTAAAGAAGTAATGGAAAAACCACTTCGGTGTTAATTTCAATCTTATGCAATATAAATCAACAGTTGCTAGTATATAAAAAAATCGAACTTTTTTTCCGACAAGACAAAAAAAAAAAAAAGCGTAGTTTACGTCATTTCCATTTGATTAGAAGTGAGTAACGTTGCAATCACAAGTTAGTAATACAAGTTTGCAACGATTTGCTAACCCTCCACTTTGTTGCTGTCGACAAATTTACTAACTTCTTTGTTTCCCGCGAACATCGAAACTTTTCTAATTATATCCCATGTCCGCTTCCTCTCGACCCTTTCACTGTTTTTATCTTGAATATTTTTTTGCCTTTTTTTTTTCTTCGTCTCATTCTCTGCCTCACATTGATGTGCCTCCTCCACGTCCTTTTTATTCTCTTACTTGCCTTACCCTTCTCAATTTCCTCTCTTCAGTTTCCTTCACTTCCGACGAAGGAAAGACATTAGTGCATAGTAAGATTTTGGTGAGACAACGTTTCGCTCTACGTAGAGCTTCACCAAGTAAAGCTCTGCGTAGAGCTTTACGAAGCTTTACAAAGTAAAGCTCTACGCAGAGCTGGCTTTGCAGCAGTTTATCTTCATAAGTGTTAGTAGCACGCTGCTACATCCACCCCCATCGCTTCTATTCTTCCTCCTTCCCCTACTCTTTTATCCCTTTATGAAGCTTCTTCCATCTCTTTACATCTGTACTTTTCGTACTGTTTTCACCTCTCTCTCTCTCTCTCTCTCTCTCTCTCTCTCTCTCTCTCTCTCGTTTTCTCTCGACTGCCTTCCCATTCTCTTGTCACTTAAATTCCTGTTCTTTATTCATTCATCTCTGTCCCAATTCCCCAGGCAATTTCTACTCTTTTCGCATGACATAAATTTCAAAATTTTAGCCAATATTTCGGTTTTATTTCCCCACCTCTCACGCTGAGGCAAATTAGATCACCAAAAAGGTCAATGAGAGGGGAAAGGCGCGGAAATGTGTGAAAATTGGGAATTAGCACATAGAGTTGAGAAATGCATGGTATAGAAGTAAGGGGGAAGGGGAAAGGGGGAAAGGGGAGGGGGGGTTGAGGGTGAGTTGAATGATGGATGGAGAACACAGAGCAGTGTATAATGGAGATGAGAGATGACACCCACTCACCCACACGCACACACACACACACACACACACACACACACACACACACACACACACACACACACACACACACACACACACACACACACACACACACACGTGTGTGAACGAAGAGGATACGGGGGGGGGGTCTCTCATATATAACCAGCCCCTCTCACGCGTAATATTTGCCCGAGTTAATCACATAGCTACAACCCCGACACGAGGGGTGTGTTTGCTCAGACCAGCTAAGCGTGTAAGAGCACTTTTTGATCACTATGTATGTACGCACAAACACACACACATACATACACACAAGGCCAGGAGCTATGACTCGACTCTTGCAAACAAAAATAGGTGAGTACACACACATTGTATATATATATATATATATATATATATATATATATATATATATATATATATATATATATATATATATATATATATATATATATATATACATACATACATACAATAAGATCACAGTAAACAGGTGATTTTAAAATATGCAAAATAACCACTGTGAAAGAGTAGTGAAATTCCAAGCGCTTTCGTGACTACTCACATTGTCAAGGAACAATGTGAGTAGTCACGAAAGCGCTTGGAATTTCAGTACTTTTTCACAGTGGTTGTTTTGCATATATATATATATATATATATATATATATATATATATATATATATATATAATGTGTGTGTGTGTATTAATTATAAGAGAAAGAGAGATAAGGTACTAAGAGACGATGGACTGGGATAAAATATTTGAAATGTTAAAACTAGAAAAAAAGAGAACATTGATGGAAGCTAAAATCACAGATGAGTGAAGGATGTTAGAAAGTACTTTTTCAATCCCAAAATAGTGGGGAAGGTGTTGAGAACTGGATGTGCAAGTAGAGAGAAGTGCATTAGACTGCATGTAGAGTTAGTGAAGTCAAACTTTTCATAGTTTTATGAGGATATATGGTAGGCTTCAAAAGGCCAGACACCAGCAATATCTATCGACGAGACTCAAAAGACTATCTAGGAGCCCGGACTCGACCCCCGGCACACACACAACGGCGAATGCACCACATATAAATTAGTCACCGTGTTGTGAGGAGACTTGTGGAGCCGATATGCTTGCCAATTAACCTGATGATGCAGGATCACAGAGGAGGGAGACACCATACCCTCTTCGTCATTTGTTCAATAATTTGATTTATTACTTCTCTTCCCTTGTGAGAGGGGAAACATCTCTGGCTCCTCCACCTCCAGCCTCCCCTCATACCCAAAAATAATTATCTCTGAATATGTGTGGACAATTGAGCGCACTTTCTGAATTTTCACCTCAATTTCTCTTCACTTTTCTCCAAAGTTTATCTGATTCTTAGTCCTGTATAGAAAATAATTTCCCCTTAAAATATTTGCTAGAGCAACATGCAATAAAAAATCTAATTCTATCCTGTTATTTTCTTACTAGAATTTCATTTGGTAATTTTAAAAACTCAAATTTTGGATCTGGATTTTTTATTTGGTTACCAAAGAGCCGGTAAGGCTCCACAGATTCTTTAAAAATAGCTATATAACGTATTGTCCGAGATTCTGTTAAAAAATTTTCAACAATTGCCGCGTCTTTAAACTTTTGTCTAAAAAAAAATAATTGGATAAGTACTGCGTAGAAGTTTTCCAGCAAATAAATGCTGGTGTAAGAGACTGATGGTGGTAACCACTCACTGTTAGTTCTCGTGAAATTTCTTGCTAGATCAACGAAATTGCAGCGCAGCAATGAAATGTTGAAATGTGTCGTGCAATAATTTTGATGTGTTCACCTGGCAAAAAAAAAAAAACACGTGTGTACCTAACAAAAAACTACACTTGTGTGTACCTAACAAAAAACTACACTTGTGTGTACCTAACAAAAAACTACACTTGTGTGTACCTAACAAAAAACTACACTTGTGTGTACCTAACAAAAAACTACACTTGTGTGTACCTAACAAAAAACTACACTTGTGTGTACCTAACAAAAAACTACACTTGTGTGTACCTAACAAAAAACTACACTTGTGTGTACCTAACAAAAAACTACACTTGTGTGTACCTAACAAAAAAAAACACTTGTGTGCACCTAACAAAAAAAGCACTTGTGTGCACCTAACAAAAAAAACACTTGTGTGTACCTAACAAAAAATTACACTTGTGTGCACCTAAAAAACACTTGTGTGTAAGTAACAAAAAACAACTTGTGTGTACCTAACAAAAAAAATAAGAACACTTGTGTAGTGAAAGACATTAAATGTCGTGCACAGTACACAAGTGGCCATTTGTCTGTATCGAAGAATCAAAAGGCAAAATACAACCTGCTCTGATGTGTGTGGCATAACCCACTAACTTTTGTTATATAAACTGGTAAAAAAAAGTTAAAAAAAGATCAAAGAGGAAATCAGTTCTTTAGAAGAGTTGTTTAAAAATTCAACTTGAAAGTCACACGGACATTGTCATTGCCAGTGTCTCGCCCCGAGGAATTTCATATTTTTCTGGTGCAAAATTTTGAAGGGAAATTTTATTTGGGATGTGCATTATGAATATTTTTTTATGTGAGGAACTGTGCATGATTAATATCTTTGGGAGAAGCTGTGCATGATTAATATCTTTGAGAGAAGCTGTGCATGATTAATATCTTCATGAAAGGAGCTGTGCATGATTAACATCTTTGAGAGGAGCTGTGCATGATTAACATCTTTGAGAGGAGCTGTGCATGATTAACATTTTTGAGAGGAGCTGTGCATGATTAATATCTTTATGCAAGGAGCTGTGCATGATTAATATCTTTGAGAGAAGCTGTGCATGATTAACATCTTTGAGAGGAGCTGTGCATGATTAACATCTTTGAGAGGAGCTGTGCATGATTAACATCTTTGAGAGAAGCTGTGCCATACCGAAGAAGTGTCAAGCTAGAGGGTAATCTAACCTTCTAGTCAATGGTCCAAGTCGGACCGAAATACCGTAATAAGCTTTTTTCACCTACGTACTGCTTATTTGTGTACTTACACTTACATCACTAGGTGGTGTTGGTTACAATAGGAAAGCAACACCCTATCTTATTTAGGTAATGGCTGTGGGAGACATCTCCATCATCCGATTTTGCAGTTTTCTGAATAAATTAAAAGCTAATCTTGGGTGACCACCGTCATTCACCGATCTTGAAAGACGGCCTCAAGAATACTTTCCACGACGAAACTATTGAGATTTCACAGTATGATAATATAGTAATTCTAGAGAAATTTAATTTTAGAGAAAGTGACTGGGAAGACATCCTAAACGCATCTTCACAGGACACAGATCAATTCGATCATCCTCACTTGTATGTTTGCCTGTCCAAGTTTTTAAAGCTGCCTGAGGGCATTAATTTCAATGACGTTACTTTATATTACCAATCTACTTTTTTTGCGTTAACTTTTCCATATTCCCCCCCCCCCCTCGCCGAGAGTGGTCGTTACATCAGCTTGTATATGTCATCATGAGCTAAATATAAGTTCTGGAGGATCACAAAAGTTGCGTATATAACTTGATGTGTTTGATACTGATTCTTAAAAATAATGTTTCATTTTCAGTTTGAGTTGTTCACGACTGAATTGTTTCGTTGGATCAATACACTAAAGTGAGATAACTAACTTTTACGTAATAAAAAAAATGGACATTAAATAAACCCAAACAGGCAGTGGTATGACTGAGCCTTAGAGAACTGGAAAAAAAGAGGTCATGAAATAACCCCCCCAAAAAAGACAGTGGAATCTGATTGAAGCATAAATCCCAAGTGGAGGCTTCGAGCTGGAGTTATTGAGCTGCTTCAGAGTCATGACACGGGTATTACTACACGGGGACGTCCGGGCCTGTGTTGCCTCATTTCCTGCAGTCATGCACAGCTCCATCACTCTCTCTAATGACTCTGTCTAGGACGATATGCTGCCGTGAGGTTGATGTTTGTCTCTCCCGCCTCTCCTCCCCCTCACGCAGGCACACTCTTCATTACTTGCTCTTTACTGTTCCACGCAGATATCGTTTTTACACTGAGGTCAGTCGGTTGACTGATATTTTTCTCTTAATGTTCCAGGAACTCGGAATAAAATGACACATTAAAACAGAATAGAAACTGTACGTAACAATGTTCCGCTTGATGGACTATTGTGAAGTCTCAAGTCTTTCCGAGGTAATAGATGTGCCAGCGGTATTAAGAAAACACTATAGATCCTAAATACCTCTAGAATTGAAAATAATCAAAAGAACGTATATTGTTTTAGCCTACTTTTAATGTTCCGGTCCATCTTGTCAAAATTCTAAATATTATCAACAACAGGAATGCTATTTTAGTCTCCACCATTATAAAAGAACCAACTAGATCCAAAATGAAGCTATCCATAATACAGACAAGCTGGTGTATGTTCCATCCATGTAAAAAATCCATTTCGAGGAAACCACATGGAAGTTGGACACGCGCATCAAGTAACATAAATACGATTGCTATATACATAACCCACAGCAAGCATTTGTCATTCGTGGAGATGACCACAGCCATTTTGTGAGATGGACAGAGATGGAACTGATCATCAAGGAGGGAGATAAACAAGAGTCGAAAATGAACCCGGTTTAACTCGTAATAAACGACCCCAGAACTCCGTAGCTTAGCGGTAAAACGTTGGAGTTGTCAATCCCGGGACCACTGTTCATCCCGTTTACCCCCTCCCTTCCCCTTCCCTTTCCTCCCTTCCCCTCCTCCCTCCCCCTTCCCCTCCCTACCTCCCCCTCTTACGTCCCCCCTCCCCCGTCCGTCTTTCTGTTTATTCATAGTTGAAAATATTTAGAATCTGCTTTAATCAAGACATCTAACACCATTACGCATTTGGATTGGACTTTTCAGTTGCCATTACACCTCAGGTACGCCTCTTTCCCCGAAGCTTGAACCAGACACTAAGAGAGCCTGCAGGAGTGGCTGTCACCTCCTCACTGTGAAGGTGACACTGTGGAGGTGAGCAGAATCGAGCATCAAGCAGCGCCGACGTGCTGAGAGTCTTCAAGGTACCTGACACAGGTGCCCTCCGACACCTTGAAGGTGTTAATGACACGGAAATGGCACCCAGTGTCAGGGGTGAGTGAGGCTGAGTGACGGAGATGGCCCCGGGGATCAGTAAATGAGAAAGAGTACAGGACAAACTGTGTACAGAGGACAGGAGAGTACAAGAAATCTCATCACATTTTTCCTATCCATCTTGTACTCCTAAAACACAACGCTTGGAAAGTACACAGCGAGACTATCTGTTGACAAGGATTATCTACTTCTTTCTAGAATAAAGGCACTCGCGTATTATCTGGGTGTTTTAGGCAGGGATAAGTAAAGCAGATTTTCTGCTGCAGAAAATTTCGTCGACTTACTAATGCACGTTTTACTGCGTTAGTTTAAAGTAAATTAACCAAAATTCAATCATTTTAACCGAACATGGCAAACTGATGCAAAAAAAAAGGTTACTGTGGAGACGTAGAGTAAGCTTTCATTAAGACAAAGTCTCGCTCGAGAGCGAAACGTTGACTAAATATAAGCCTGGTCAGCTTAAGAGACCGTTAAACACCTCAGCAGTGCTCGGCTCTCCAACTAAATGAAAAAAAAAATACTTAACCAAGGCGTAAGTTCTTTTGATCTATGATCCACACGCAAAGAAAACCAACGTTATTAAATAATGAGGGTAATTTTAGCGGACTTTAATTAAATTAAATAAGAAAAAGGTTTCTTTGGGGGAAGGAATGATTATGTCACCTTCACCAGTTGTCCTGCCTGCCTGACTCAAACTCACCTTCATAATATCACTCTCTATGCCTGCCTGACTTAGACTCATCTTCAAAATACCCCTCTCTATGTTTGCCTTTCTTACCCATCCTCAAAATGCTTCTCTCTCTACCTGCCTGATACTCACCTTCAAAATCTCTCTCTCTATACCTGCCTGACTCTCACACACCTTCAAAATATCCCTCTCTATACCTGTCTGACTTACACACTCACCTTCACCTTGTCTCTCTCTACCTACCTGACTCTCATATTCCCTCAGTGTAATAACTATCTACCTTCCTCACCAACCTGCTGTACCACACGAACAGTGAGACACAAAGTATATTTATTCAGTGTAATTAGCTGTTTATGTGCATGATTATAGGTATTAGCGTATTTTGTGAATTTTGAAATAATAGTATTTGTAGTGTGTTAATGTGCTGTAATATTCAGGTGTTTGTGCATGTAATAAAGTGTATTAAGGTTTTCTCCCTTTTATTACAGTAAATTTATGGGAGGAGCTACGTCTTCAGTGTTTGTTACTAACCCAGCTATACCATGCGCGGGACTTGAACTCGCGGTTAGAGAGTCGTAAAATTCCAGACCGACCCCGAGTTCAAGCCCCGCTTGTCGTATGGTTTGTTTGTTCTTACCTGGGGCAGAGCTACATCTTCAGTGTTTTATGCTATAGGAACAGTGTTTGTACATACATGAGCTGTGCTACGTCTTCAGTGTTTGTAAATACAAGAGCGGTATTACAGACGTCTTCACTGTCTGTAGATACAGGAGCGGTGCTACGCTCGCGTAAGAAAAAATAGAAGTGGTGTCAAGAACTTTATTAGCTGACGTTTCTCTTGGATGCCAAGTTTAATCAAAACATTTATACAATACTTGGAAAGGCATGAGAATATAGAGCAGCAACTTGGATGTTAACATTAGAGAGCATAAATAAGTCTGTTTGATTAACAACACTGTGAATGCATTCATACGTCATTGTAAGACAAACACACATTCACCACATGAAATGAACCTAATTAGCTGTTAAAAAAAAGACTGACGGCATTTTTTTTAAATCTGTTCTTATTACCGATGTAAAGACAATTACACAGACTACTGGTAGCTTTAGAGACTTTAAACCTCTGGCTCGCCCGCTCACGCATCTGCGTAACCTGATGTAAATGATTACCGTACCCTCTCCGTTCACTTACGATGTTGCTCTATATATTTAAAGCATCTCCACGTACTGTCTATAAGATATGATAAAGTTCAGTGTCCGGGCGGAACATCATCTGCAAACAAATGTTTCCAAGCGGTTTTCGGGTATGTTACTTACATACGTCGATTCGTATTGCTAAAAGGACTTATTAGTGTAACGTTTTACCCCTCTGGTGGGCTATTTCAGACACTTGAAAAAACCCACTTGTGTGTGAAACGTCGTACCAATAAAGGAAATCCCTGCAGTTAGTGTCGTCGTCGCGTACTGACATACTGTCTGTATCTTAAACCAACTGTACTCAGCTGTGTCCTTAAGTGTTCCGTTTACAACGTCTGTAGCTACAAGAGCACCAGCTACATTCCTGGTTTCTCGGCTTCACTATTTCTAGAATAATTTGTTCAAATTACCGGTGATAGTAGCACTTATTGCCTCTCCTTGCATCTCGTTACATTGTTCCGCCATTCTGTGAAGAAAAATATTCTATTAACGCGCAGCGTTTTTATGTCGATTTCCATCTTGGGTTTCTTGTTGCTGTTGATGCTGTTATCTTTATCAGTTTTCTCCGTATACTTTCCTTTTAAGCGTTTATCATTTTCAGTCTGTATATATATATTTGCGTGTTTTGCGTATGGTGCACGCAAGTATGCAACGAAGTGTGTGTATTCACCTAATTGTGCTCTTCTAATTGTGGTTGCAGGAGCCGATTCATAGCTCCTGGACCCACTTCTTCACTGGTCGCTATTATATTCACTCTCTCCCTGCTCCATAAGTTTTATCATATCTCTTCTTAAAGCTGTGTATGGATTCTGCCTCCACTACATCACTCTCCAGACTGTTCCACTTCCTGACAACTCTGACTGAAGATCTACTTCCTAACATCCCTGTGGCTCATCTGCGTCTTCAACTTCCAATTGTGACGCCGTATTGCCGTCTCCCATCTCTGAAACAACCTGTCCTATCCACCTTGTCCGTTCCTCTCAGTATTTTCTGTGTCGTTATTATGTACTCACCTAATTGTGGTTGCAGGGGTCGAGACTCAGCTTCTGGCCCCGCCTCTTCACTGATCGCTACTGGATCCTCTCTCTCTCTGCTTCCTGAGCTTTGTCATACCTCTTCTTAAAACTATGTATGGTTCCTGCCTCCACTACTTCACTTGCTAGGCTATTCCACTTGCTGACAGTTCTATGACTGAAGAAATACTTCCTAACGTCCCTGTGACTCGTCTGAGTCTTCAGCTTCCAGTTGTGACCCCTTGTCCCTGTGTCCCCTCTCTGGAACATCCTATCTCTGTCCACCTTGTCTATTCCCCGCAGTATCTTGTATGTCGTTATCATGTCTCCCCTGACCCTTCTGTCCTCCAGTGTCGTCAGTCCGATTTCCCTTAACCTTTCCTGTATGTGTATGTGTGTGTGTGTGTGTGTGTGTGTGTGTGTGTGTGTGTGTGTGTGTGTGTGTGTGTGTGTACGTGTATGTGTGTGTCAAAAGCATGCAAGTTGTCTTTTCCTGTCAATGCCGAGGGGATTCCTATCTGTTACTAGCGCATTGCTGCCTGTATTAATTATCTATCTCACACCTGAGCCACCAAAGACAACAAGCACCCTACCAGCATCTCTGAGAAACCCAAGATTCATCTCCGGCTGAGGGGGATGAGGCGAGGATAGGATGCGCATCAGAGGAATCTAATAAGATGTTTTGGACTCGTATAACAAAAGACTTTCGCCGATCCTTTGCTACTCAGGTGCTGATCCTCCTGAAGGCGGCGTTGATCCTGATTAAAATATCGATCCGGCTACAGGTGCGGAACACAGTAATGAGGTAAAGATGGTATTTTAAAGTATAGAATTATGGCCTGTCAGTGAGGCGAATATTGAAAGTTCTGCCCTTCAAGGCGGCGATGATACAAAGCACTGGAACAACAGTCACTTACATTTTTCCCTTGGAACATAACAGATCCCATTCCATTCAACGGATGATACCTACAGGTTTAGCGCTTCCCCACAATTAAAAAAGATCAACCATTACATTCTTAACGCTCAATAATGCGGAGTAATATATCATACCGATATTATACATCATTATATTACAGCATAACATTATTATACATCACTGTATTAAGGCACTATAAAAATCATCTTATCCATAATAATTATAGTGTATCCCGCCACACTGAAGAAATAAACTAACATTACTATAGTGGTTAGTGGGAGGGGGGTTAAATCCTGCCCACTACACTAGGGTCAATAAGGCCTCACGGTGACCTTTTTTTTCACCACCAAACAAAAAATATTTTAATCCTTTAAGAAAGGATTAAGGTCATAACATATATACGCTGAGTAGAAATGCATCCCTCAGAGTATATGTGCTTGAAGTGTTGTATATACTGGTATTCTTTTACATTTTAATACGATTACAAAATCATACAACAGCAATACATGCAAGGAACTTTAGTATCAAATGTGTCTAATCGGAAACTAAATTATTATTATTATTATTATTATTATTATTATTATTATTATTATTATTATTATTATTAATGTAATGTCACTGCAATAGTATTGCAGTAATGACAGAAATACACAATAGGACTATTAAATGAAATATTGAAGATAATGCGAGTATAATACAGCATAATGCAACAATGATGCAGTATACTGAGTTCAGTACAGTATCGTCGACATAATGAGGAATACAATTGGTGTGAATTGACAGATGATGAAGCCAAGTTTGACAACAACTGGATAAAATGCTCGCTAGCTTCGGGAAAATCTAATTTTTGATATATCTGTTAATCTTTGACCTTTTGGAATCTTCAAGGGAGATGCCTTCATGCAGGTGAAGGGCACTTGATCCAGTGAGCTGGAGCTACCCCTCCACCATTCCTTGGATCAGACCTGGATGCCTCCCAGTTCCCGGGTGTTCTATGACCCGCTTGAATTTTGGCGATTGCATTGAATTTAATTAGACAATGTTTCGCCCATACAATGAGCTAATATTTTGACATTTGGGATCCAAAGTAGACAGGCTAAAAAGTAGACAGGATAGAATAAAAAGATAGACAAAAATAGAGAAAGTGACGCAAGTGTTTCGACACATATTCCGTGACATGACTGAAGCGTACCAATGGAGAAACCGGAATAAATAAAAGGGGATACAAACAACGTGCCGAAAATATTTAACCAGGAGAGGACTTGCAGCAATGGCTTCAAATTGAACAAATTTAGATTTATAAGTGATATAGGAAATCACCGGCTTGTTAGTAGAGTTGTGGATGAGTGGAACATAATCTCAAGCAGGGCAATTAAAGTGAAAACTTTGAGAAGAGTTTTAAAAATAAGTTGGTCAGGTTCAGGAGTGGGTGTGAGTTGGGCCTGCCTAGCACGGGCCAGTAGGCTTTCTGCCGTACCCCTCCCTTGTTATGTTTTGTATACTCTGTTTTGTATACTCTGACACGGAGATAGCAGCAGCAGTAGCAGTGACACCGACAGTAGTATCCGTAATAGTAACAGTGGTACCAGCCCCAGCATCAGCAGCACCTTTAGCAGCAGCAGCATCAGCAGCACCGACACCAGCAGCAGTACCAGCACTAGCAGACGGAGCTCCAGCACCAGCAACAGAAGCAGCAGCAACAAGAAACTTGTTCTGGAAATTATCATTGTAGAGCGGAGCAGCGAGCTGGCAGAGCGAGCCAATATGGCAACATTTATCTTAGCAAGAACAACAGCACAGAGCTGGCTGGCGTACGCTTCAAATGGTGTCTACACGCAAATGTTCTTAGTGCCCTCCTGACCACTTACGTCAGGATGCCCTTTGTAACCTTAAGTGTGTGTGTCTGTCTGTCTGTCTGTCTGTCTGTCTGTCTGTCTGTGTGTGTGTGTGTGTGTTAGTTACCATTTTGTCCTAGGCACATGTCGATTAAACACTAGGCCTGTTGTATATGTCTGTGCATGTGTGTGTGTATGTGTGTATGTGTGCGTGTGCGTGTGCGTGTTGGTGTGTGTGTGTGTGTGTGTGTGTGTGTGTGTGTGTGTGTGTGTGTGTGTGTGTGTGTGTGTGTGTTGTGCGTGTGTGTGTATGTCTGTTCGTGTGTGTGTGTATGTGTATGTGTGTGTGTGTGTGTGTGTGTGTGTGTGTGTGTGTATATGTGTGTGTGTGTGTGTTACCATTTGGTCCTAGGCACATGTCGATTAGACACTAGGCCTGTTGTATGTGCATGCGTGTGTGTGTATGTCTGTCCGTGTGTGTGTGTGTGTCTGTCTGAGTGTGTGAGAGAGAGAGGTAGAGGGGATTACCTAGAAGAGCAGGATTGTGCTTATGGTGCTCTGTCTTCAGTAATTATTTACAGTAGTTGCAGCACATCCTAATGCATCTTCAGCAATCTACAATTCTGTTTGAAAAAGCATAAATTTTAGTGTCTTTGTAACTGGAAATTATGGCGTCTTGTCCCGTTGCTGGTGCCGGAAATCTTCCTAATCTATTTCCCTTATCCTTGTGTGCGGTTATCAAATCTCTTTTCCTCGTGCCTACCAACGAGGGCATTTACAATGCCTTCGCTCTTTCTGACCTTGTCCTTTGTATTTAGCTCTACGGTCTTCCCATTATCCCCTTGATTTTGTGTTGATAAAACTACTGTTTAGTGAAAAGTCTACAGATAGAGACCTAGATGTTGCACGTATCTAACTCTTCATCTTTTCAATATTGCATACCATTCATGTACAAGCTTTTCGAAACTAAATATAATGTTGTACTTCCCTAGTTATAGTTGCAAGGAAAGAGAAGGAGGAGGGAAGATATTTGCTGTTGGCCTCCATCTCTTAACTACATACGACTTAGTTCACTAATTACAAACTCTTATGGACCCTATTGTACCTGTCCTTAAAAACAGCGTATGTAATTTGCTTCCAGTACCTCTGTTTTCCTCGCATTTTCTGGCTTTTTTTCTTTTGACCACCCTGAGACTGAAAAAAATACAAACATTTTTTTTGGCTCTCATGCGTCTTAAGCTACTATGTAAGCTCCTTTGTTCCCGATCCCAGCTTTTCAGTGTCCCCCTCTCGTCCAAGCACATCCGTAGTCGCCGCCGCCATGTTTAATTCATCGTTATGAAGCCGCGCATAATAAGAGACTCTCGCCACCCTGCAAGCACAGCCTTGGCAATAGTGTTATCCCGCTAATTCCGCCTAACCGTGACAGCGCTCACAGTTAGCGCTTTGTATACTTTACCTGCTGGCTCCCTCGTGTTCTCTTGTTTTCTTTCTCTGTTGTGCTCTCGCTCTCTCTTGTTCTCCTGCTATTTTTTCATGCTTTTTTCTTTGTTTCATATTCTACTTTACAAAAACGAAGACAGGGAAAGAAGTAAGAATATAGCATAAAAGTTCGGCTTAGACGCTTTCAATGGTGAAAGAGAATGAGGAACGCTTTTCCTTAAAGACAAAGCCGATTAAAAATGTCTGTTTTCCTTATTTTTTTTTAACGGTCCACAATTCTCTTTTAGATATCAAAATCCCACAATGTTTTCCTCCGCTGCTGCAGTTCTATATTTGTGAGGACTCCAGGTAGATGTGTGTGTGTATATATATACTCACCTATTTGTACTTGCCTATTTGTGGTTGCAGGCGACGAATCACAGCTCTTGGCCCTGCCTCTTTGCTGATCGCTACTAGGTCTTTCTCTCTACATTACACTCCAGATTATTTCACTTCCTGACTGAAGAAATACTTCCCAACATCTTTGCGACTCATGTGAGTTCTCAACTACCTGTAGTGACCCCTTGTTGCTGTGTCCCATCTGAAACATTTTGTCCCTGTCCACCTTGTCAATTTCTCTCAGTATTTTATACGTTGTTATCATGTCCCCCTATCCCTTCTGTCCTCCTGTGTGTGTGTGCGTGAGAGAGAGAGAAAGAGAGAGAGAGAGAGAGAGAGAGAGAGAGAGAGAGAGAGAGAGAGAGAGAGAGAGAGAGAGAGAGAGAGAGAGACAGACAGACAGACAGACAGACAGACAGAGAGAACGTACCTGCTTAGGTATGTTTGAGAGTATTGAGCGTCTGGTCCTTGATCTCTCTTAACATTTTATTAGCTATTGCCGTCAGTGTTATATGCACAAAAATTTAAAGATATCCGAATTTTTCCTTTATTTTGTCGTTTCCACTTCTTAACTTTCTCGTTTTATACAAAGTCTTTGTATTTTACACTTGAATAGGCAGGTTAAAAACTGTTATCCAGCCCCAGCTCGTTTCCAAACACACCTGCTGTCTAAGTCTGCGATCCACAGTGGTTGGCTAATTTCCAAGTACCTAATGCTGTTCTGTGAACAGGAGCAACAAGTGTACGAGATTTGCTCGTACGTTTAGGAGAAAGGTTGGGTGTGATATTTACTCTGAATATTTCCGTTTCCCTGTAAGTTGCCCTTGTCCCATGCTGTATGTTTCCCTGTAAGTTGCACTTATCCCATGCTGCATGTTTCCCTGTAAGTTGCACTTGTCCCATGCTGTATGTTTCCCTGTAAGTTGCTCTTGTCCCATGCTGTGTGTTTCCCTGTAAGTTGCACTTATCCCATGCTGTATGTTTCCCTGTAAGTTGCACTTGTCCCATGCTGTAGGTTTCCTTGTAAGTTGCACTTATCCCATGCTGTATGTTTCCCTGTAAGTTGCACTTATCCCATGCTGTATGTTTCCCTGTAAGTTGCACTTATCCCATGCTGTACGTTTCCCTGTAAGTTGCACTTATCCCATGATGTATGTTTCCCTGTAAGTTGCACTTATCCCATGCTGTATGTTTCCCTGTAAGTTGCACTTGTCCCATGCTGTATGTTTCCCTGTAAGTTGCACTTATCCCATGCTGTATGTTTCCCTGTAAGTTGGACTTATCCCATGCTGTATGTTTCCCTGTAAGTTGCACTTATCCCATGCTGTATGTTTCCCTGCAAGTTGCACTTATCCCATGCTGTATGTTTCCCTGTAAGTTGAACTTGTCCCATGCTGTATGTTTCCCTGTAAGTTGCACTTGTCCCATGCTGTATGTTTCCCTGTAAGTTGCACTTGTCCCATGCTGTATGTTTCCCTGTAAGTTGCACTTATCCCATGCTGTATGTTTCCCTGTAAGTTGCACTTGTCCCATGCTGTATGTTTCCCTGTAAGTTGCACTTATCTCATGCTGTATGTTTCCCTGTAAGTTGCACTTATCCCATGCTGTATGTTTCCCTGTAAGTTGCACTTGTTCCATACTGCATGTTTCCCTGTAAGTTGCACTTATCCCATGCTGTATGTTTCCCTGTAAGTTGCACTTATCCCATGCTGTATGTTTCCCTGTAAGTTGCACTTATCCCATGCTGTATGTTTCCCTGTAAGTTGCATTTATCCCATGCTGTATGTTTCCCTGTAAGTTGCACTTGTCCCATGCTGTATGTTTCCCTGTAAGTTGCACTTATCCCATGCTGTATGTTTCCCTGTAAGTTGCACTTATCCCATGCTGTATGTTTCCCTGTAAGTTGCATTTATCCCATGCTGTATGTTTCCCTGTAAGTTGCACTTGTCCCATGCTGTATGTTTCCCTGTAAGTTGCACTTATCCCATGCTGTATGTTTCCCTGTAAGTTGCACTTGTTCCATACTGTATGTTTCCCTGTAAGTTGCACTTATCCCATGCTGTACGTTTCCCTGTAAGTTGCACTTATCCCATGCTGTATGTTTCCCTGTAAGTTGCACTTATCCCATGCTGTATGTTTCCCTGTAAGTTGCATTTATCCCATGCTGTATGTTTCCCTGTAAGTTGCACTTGTCCCATGCTGTATGTTTCCCTGTAAGTTGCACTTATCCCATGCTGTATGTTTCCCTGTAAGTTGCACTTATCCCATGCTGTATGTTTCCCTGTAAGTTGCACTTATCCCATGCTGTATGTTTCCCTGTAAGTTGCACTTGTCCCATGCTGTATGTTTCCCTGTAAGTTGCACTTATCCCATGCTGTATGTTTCCCTGTAAGTTGCACTTATCCCATGCTGTATGTTTCCCTGCAAGTTGCACTTATCCCATGCGGTACGTTTCCCTGTAAGCAGCACTTTTTTTATCCCATGCTGTATGTTTCCCTGTAAGTTTCACTTATCCCATGCTGTATGTTTCCCTGTAAGTTGCACTTATCCCACGCTGTATGTTTCCCTGTAAGTTTCACTTATCAAATGCTGTATGTTTCCCTGCAAGTTGCACTTAGCCCATGCTGTATGTTTCCCTGTAAGTTTCACTTATCCCATGCTGTATGTTTCCCGTAAGTTGCACTTATCCCATGCTGTATGTTTCCCTGTAAGTTTCACTTATCCCATGCTGTATGTTTCCCTGTAAGTTGCACTTATCACATGCTGTATGTTTCCCTGTAAGTTGCACTTATCCCATGCTGTATGTTTCCCAGTAAGTTTCACTTGTCCCATGCTATATGTTTTCCTGTAAGTTGCAATTATCCCATGCTGTATGTTTCCCTGTAAGTTGCACTTATCCCATGCTATATGTTTCCTTGTAAGTTTCACTTATCCCATGCTGTATGTTTCCCTGTAAGTTGCACTTATCCCATGCTGTATGTTTCCCTGTAAGTTGCACTTGTCCCATGCTGTATGTTTCCCTGTAAGTTGCACTTATCCCATGTTGTATGTTTCCCTGTAAGTTGCACTTATCCCCTGCTGTATGTTTCCCTGTACGCTGCACTTATCCTATGCTGTATGTTTCCCTGTAAGCTGCACTTATCCCATGCTGTATGTTTCCCTGTAAGTTGCACTTATCCCATGCTGTATGTTTCCCAGTAAGTTGCAGTTATCCCATGCTGTATGTTTCCCTGTAAGTTGCACTTGTCCCATGCTGTATGTTTCCCTGTAAGCTGCACTTATCCCATGCTGTATGTTTCCCTGTAAGTATCACTTATCCCATGCTGTATGTTTCCCTGTAAGTTTCACTTATCCCATGCTGTATGTTTCCCTGTAAGTTGCACTTATCCCATGCTGTATGTTTCCCTGTAAGTTTCACTTCTCAAATGCTGTATGTTTCCCTGCAAGTTGCACTTATCCTATGCTGTATGTTTCCCTGTAAGTTTCACTTATCCCATGCTGTATGTTTCCCGTAAGTTGCACTTATCCCATGCTGTATGTTTCCCTGTAAGTTTCACTTATCCCATGCTGTATGTTTCCCTGTAAGTTGCACTTATCCCATGCTGTATGTTTCCCTGTAAGTTTCACTTATCCCATGCTGTATGTTTCCCGGTAAGTTGCACTTGTCCCATGCTGTATGTTTTCCTGTAAGTTGCACTTATCCCATGCTGTATGTTTCCCTGTAAGTTGCACTTATCTAATGCTGTATGTTTCCCTGTAAGTTTCACTTATCCCATGCTGTATGTTTCCCTGTAAGTTGCACTTATCCCATGCTGTATGTTTCCCTGTAAGTTGCACTTGTCCCATGCTGTATTTTTCCCTGTAAGTTGCACTTATCCAACGCTGTATGTTTCCATGTACGCTGCACTTATCCCATGCAGTATGTTTCCCTGTAAGCTGCACTTATCCCATGCTGTATGTTTCCCTGTAAGTTGCACTTATCCCATGCTGTATGTTTCCCAATAAGTTGCAGTTGTCCCATGCTGTATGTTTCCCTGTAAGTTGCACTTGTCCCATGCTGTATGTTTCTCTGTAAGCTGCACTTATCCCATGCTGTATATTTCCCTGTAAGTTGCACTTATCCCATGCTGTATGTTTCCCTGTAAGTTGCACTTATCCCATGCTGTAAGTTTCCCTGTATGTTGCACTTATCCCATGTTGTATGTTTCCCTGTAAGTTGCACTTGTCCCAGGCTGTATGCTTCCCTGTAAGTTGCACTTGTCTCATGCTGTATGTTTCCCTGTAAGTTGCACTTATACCATGCTGTATGTTTCCCTGTAAGTTGCACTTATCCCATGCTGTATGTTTCCCTGTAAGTTGCACTTGTCCCATGCTGTATGTTTCCCTGTAAGCTGCACTTATCCCATGCTGTATGTTTCCCTGTAAGTTGCACTTATCCCATGCTATATGTTTCCCTGTAAGTTGCACTTATCTCATGCTGTATGTTTCCCTCTAAGTTGCACTTGTCCCATGCTGTATGTTTCCCTGTAAGTTGCACTTATCCCATGCTGTATGTTTCCCTGTAAGTTGCACTTATCCCATGCTGTATGTTTCCCTGTAAGTTGCACTTATCCCAAGCTGTATGGTTCCCTGTAAGTTGCACTTATCCCATGCTGTATGTTTCCCTGTAAGTTGCACTTATCCCATGCTGTATGTTTCCCTGTAAGTTGGACTTATCCCATGCTGCATGTTTCCCTGTAAGTTGCACTTGTCCCATGCTGCATGTTTCCCTGTAAGTTGGACTTATCCCATGCTGTATGTTTCCCTGTAAGTTGCACTTACCCCATGCTGTATGTTTCCCTGTAAGTTGGACTTATCCCATGCTGTATGCTTCCCTGTAAGTTGCACTTATCCCATGCTGTATGTTTCCCTGTAAGTTGCACTTATCCCATGCTGTGTGTTTCCCTGTATGTTGCACTTATCCCATGCTGTATGTTTCCCAGTAAGTTGCACTTATCCCATGCTGTATGTTTCCCTGTAAGTTGCACTTATCCCATGCTGTATGTTTTCCTGTAAGTTGGACTTTTCCCATGCTGTATGTCTCCCTGTAAGTTGCACTTGTCCCATGCTGTATGTTTCCCTGTAAGTTGGACTTATCCCATTCTGTAAGTTTCCCTGTAAGTTACACTTAACCCATGCTGTATATTTCCCTGTAAGTTGCACTTATCCCATGCTGTATGTTTCCCTGTAAGTTGCACTTATCCCATGCTGTATATTTCCCTGTAAGTTGCACTTGTCCCATGCTGTATGTTTCCGTGTAAGTTGCACTTATCCCATGCTGCATGTTTCCCTGTAAGTTGCACTTATCTCATGCTCTATGTTTCCCTGTAAGTTGCACTTATCCCATGCTGTATGTTTCCCTGTAAGCTGCACTTATCCCATGCTGTATGTTCCCCTGTAAGTTGCACTTATCCCATGCTGTATGTTTCCCTGTAAGTTGCACTTGTCCCATGCTGTATGTTTCTCTGTAAGTTGCACTTGTCCCATGCTGTATCTTTCCCTGTAAGCTGCACTTATCCCATGCGGTATGTTTCCCTGTAAGTTACACTTATCCCATGCTGAATGTTTCCCTGTAACTTGGACTTATCCCATGCTGTATGTTTCCCTGTAAGTTGCACTTATCCCATGCTGTATGTTTCCCTGTAAGTTGCACTTGTCAAATGCTGTATGTTTCCCTGTAAGTTGCACTTGTCTCATGCTGTATGTTTCCCTGTAAGTTGCACTTATACCATGCTGTATGTTTTCCTGTAAGTTGCACTTATTCCATGCTTAATGTTTCTCGGTAAGTTGCACTTGTCCCATGCTGTATGTTTCCCTGTAAGCTGCACTTATCCCATGCTGTATGTTTCCCTGTAAGTTGCACTTATCCCATGCTGTATGTTTCCCTGTAAGTTGCACTTGTCCCATGCTGTATGTTTCCCTGTAAGTTGCACTTGTTCCATTCTGTATGTTTCCCTGTAAGTTGCACTTATCCCATGCTGTATGTTTCCCTGTAAGTTGCACTTATACCATGCTGTATGTTTCCCTGTAAGTTGCACTTATCCCAGGCTGTATGTTTCCCTGTAAGTTGCACTTATCCCATGCTGTATGTTTCCCTGTATGATGCACTTATCCCATGCTGTATGTTTCCCTGTAAGTTGCACTTATCCCATGCTGTATGTTTCCCTGTAAGTTGCACTTATCCCATGCTGTATGCTTCCCTGTAAGTTGCACTTATCCCATGCTGTATGTTTCTCTGTAAGTTGCACTTATCCCATGCTGTATGTTTCCCTGTAAGTTGCACTTATCCCATGCTGTATGTTTCCCTGTAAGTTGCACTTATCTCATGCTGTATGTTTCCCTGTAAGTTGCACTTATCCCATGTTGTATGTTTCCCTGTAAGTTGCACTTATACCATGCTGTATGTTTCCCTGTAAGTTGCACTTATCCCAGGCTGTATGTTTCCCTGTAAGTTGCACTTATCCCATGCTGTATGTTTTCCTGTACGCTGCACTTATCCCATGCTGTATGTTTCCCTGTAAGTTGCACTTATCCCATGCTGTATGCTTCTTCTGCTCTTCACCAACTTAAAAAAATTTTACTTTACATTTACTGGATATAGACGTCTCTTATCTTGTTTTATATTCCTGAAGCATGTCTAGATGGTCTTGTAGTTGTATCCTTCTTTCTTTAATATTCTTCCCATTATATTTACGAACATCAACTTTTAAAGGTAATCCCTCTTAGCAGGTGGTTTAGGTATAACATATGCAGTATGGGTCCTAGATTAATTTTATGTAAATTAGTTAACTACATTTGCCTATCCTCGTTTATCGTTTTCATCTAAACTCTGTTGTCTCTTTCAGGTATTCTGATACGCTGGCCTTTTTTTTCTTTCTTTTTAATTTTGTGTCTTAGGTTTAAGACATGGCACAGAAGACTTTTTTACAATCAATGAGTATTCAGTGAACTCACCATTCTCGTTCTTGTCTTATCTCATTTAGTCGTAGATTTTTAAGGCTTAATTGTGTCTAAATCTACTCTGGTGCTCTGTGAGATTGACTGCGGGGAAAGTCTCTCGACTCGAAAGAGTATTGGATGAACATAGATATGGTTTTTTTCTGTTTTTTTTTTTTTTTTTTTACAATATCTTGTAATGCATGTTTATCCTGATCATTTCTGATTTTTTAAAGACGACCATAATAATAGACACGGTGGTGGTGATGATGGAAGTGATGATAGTGATGGTGATGGTGGTGGTAATGGTAGTGGTGGTGGTGGTATTGTTTCGTCGGGCAACGGAAAAAGTATCTCATGATGTCGGTCTTTGACAGTTGATGGTCATCAAACATCTCCTGACGTATCGGAGTTTGGTGTTACATTCAACGAAAACGATCATCCCATGGTAATAAGAGTTTAAAAATGGTAACATTGCTTCCTCTACATATTACTTTGATGCTGACTCACCAAAAATTAAGAGAAGAATGGGGAAAAACCATCACAAAGCAAAACGTTGGATTTTTTTTTTTTTTTTTTTGAAACCTCTGTTATTAGCAATTATGTAAATTGACGATGGTCTAAATGTTGTTGCAATTTTTTCCAGCCTTGCATATCACCCAGTGGTGAGTATTTGATCTCACTTTTCTTGCTTATGACCCGACTCATTATCTCTCTTTGAGACCTGATGAATGGTGATTACATCTTCAGCCTTTAATGCAAGACATTGTTAGCGAAAGTCTTCCTCCAAAGGTTGAGTCGCAACATCTACTATTATTACTGCAAGAAACAGGCGAAGCATCTTCTGTAGGGGACACACAAGTTACTGCTGTGAATACCCAGGTAATCTTGACTTGCGCTAATGCAACTCTCAGTAATCATCTTAACGTCAGCTGGGGCAAGGCAGTCGCGTCTCAGGCTGTTTAGTGCCTCGGCAAATCTTATTTCCGGCTCGTCTCTCTGTATATGTGAGACGGCGTAACTGCGGGGAATATAACCACGCCTTTGACTCCAAAATGCTGCTATTACTCAATAGATAACTTGGCATTCTTGAACCATGACACTGATTCCCCTTTTAACCTTCCCTCTCGCTTTTCCGTCCCAGTGCCAGATGCAGACTTATTGTCGAGATTTCCATGCACATGCAGCAACTAGACTGCCATACATAGAATACAGAGTGGGGATTGGAAAATCTTATCTAGACTTTATTGACGTTGAGGGATCGCTGGTCATTTATTGGTGTAGGCTGAGTACTGACCTTTTAGCAACATAACGTATTTATGCTGCTCGATCACTGACCTTTTACTTATATTTCAATAACTGCACCAGTTTTTCAGCGTCATTATATTGCCCATATTAAAGAAAAAATACACATCCTAGAGCAAGGTTTCATTGAGAAAACACTTCGCTTATTACTTGATAAAGCTCCAGTAAAAATTGGCTCTACAAAGTGTGCCTTTTCTTCAGTATATTTACCGTACGCCATTCTTAGCCAAAGTAAACAAATGTTGGTGGTAACAAAATCCCTGGAACGTATTTGGTGTCTCGTTGAGACATCCGTATTTTCTCCTTGAGATTTTTTCTGTACTATCTCCTTGGTATTGTTTCTCGGTATAACTGATCTCTTCGTGTTCCCAGAGCGCTAAATCTTTCTTGTTGCTGGCGGATCACAAATCATTTTTATGTGTTGTTGACTCGCCTGGCCACTGTCGATCTCTATGCCATGATCTTTCTTAGTCTTTATTTATGGACCTTTCCTTAATCTCTCAGGATCACAGGAGATTTGTGTCGCTAGATCAGCCATCCATGTATTGTAGAGGGTTTCCCGATAACTTAAGACGTGAGGGGGAAACTAGCAATATCGGCTAAACTCAGCGTTCGATAGCATCTCTCTCTCTCTCTCTCTCTCATTCACTACACACACACACACACACACACACACACACACACACACACACACACACATTCCGTGCAGGTCATATCAATATAATAAAGTAAATTTCCATAATCTTTATAAAACATTCACAATAATAATATCGAGGTAGGAGGCTTAAACAAACTTTCAAAACTCTGACTTTCAGAAAGTCATATCAGGTCCAGATTTAATGTTAATGAGCCTCAATAAAACGCGCCAGATGCCACTTTATTCCAAATTTACTCAAAAGTTGCGAAATATCCTTGGCTGTAATGTAAGTGTTCTTGGCTGTAGTGTAAGTATTCTTGGCGGTAATATAAGTATTCTTGTCTGTAATGTAAATATGCTTGGCTGTAATATAAACATTCTTTGTTGTAATGTATGTATTATTAGCTGTAATGTAAATATTCTTAGCTGTAATGTAAGTATTCTTAGCTGTAATGTAAGTATTCTTAGCTGCAATGTAAGTATTCTTAGCTGCAATGTAAGTATTCTTAGCTGCAATGTAAGTATTCTTAGCTGTAATGTAAGTATTCTTAGCTGTAATGTAAGTATTCTTAGCTGCAATGTAAGTACTCTTAGCTGTAATGTAAGTATTCTTAGCTGTAATGTAAGCATTCTTATCTGTAATGTAAGTATTCTTAGCTGTAATGTAAGTATTCTTAGCTGTAATGTAAGTATTCTTATCTGTAATGTAAGTATTCTTAGCTGTAATGTAAGTATTCTTATCTGTAATGTAAGTATTCTTAGCTGTAATGTAAGTATTCTTGGCTGTAAAGTAAATATTCTTATCTGTAATGTAAGTATTCTTAGCTGTAATGTAAGTATTCTTGGCTGTAAAGTAAATATTCTTATCTGTAGAGTAAATATTCTTGACTGTGAAGTAAATGATCTTGACTGCAATCCATATATTCTTAGCTGTAAAGTAAATATTCTTGGCTGTAACGTATATATTCTTCGCAGTAATGTAAATATTCTTGACTGTAATATAAACAGTGTTTCGATCAATTTTTTTCCTAAAAATTCAATTTTGGGAGCGAGATTGACCAAAAACCAGAGATACCTGTAGGCTGGTGAAGGCTCCTGATCCAAGGAATTGGAACTATCCTTCTCTTTCCCCGGATCAAATATGACCACATCAGCAGTTATCGTGCTTCCAAACTATTTCCTGCTACGAAGGTGCCTTGATACTGTTGAGGGACTCTTGATCCGAGGAACAGGAGCTACCCTGATTACATTCGCACTTCCCCAAGAATGCAGAGAAATTCATAATGTAATAATTGCTGTGGATAGGAAAATCAGTAATTAAGAGGCATCTGAATGGTACCGTAATGATTAGATGGTAAGGAAGTGAAGCTGGTAAATACACCCCAGCTAATGTAAACAACTTGTAAATTATGTGTAAACAGTAGTTACCACAAATAAGTTAATTGGCAATGTGTGTGTGTGTGTGTGTGTGTGTGTGTGTGTGTGTGTGTGTGTGTGTGTGTGTGTGTGTGTGTGTGTATACTCACCTAATTGTACTCGCCTAATTGTGGTTGCAGGGGTGGACAGTGTGTGTGTGTGTGTGTGTGTGTGTGTGTGTGTGTGTTTGTACGTGCGTTTGTGTATATTTTGTGTGTTCATGAATCCATTTTCTTTCTGTCTCTGTCTCTGTTTCTGTCTGTCTGTCTGTCTCTGTCTCTGTCTCTGTCTCTGTCTCTGTCTGTCTCTCTCTCTCTCTCTCTCTCTCTCTCTCTCTCTCTCTCTCTCTCTCTCTCTCTCTCTCTCTCTCTCTCTCTCTCTCTCTCTCTCTCTCTTCCTCTTTTTCTCGTCTCTCTCTCTCTCTGTCTCTCTGTCTCTCTCTCTCTCTCTCTCTCTCTCTCTCTCTCTCTCTCTCTCTCTCTCTCTCTCTCTCTCTCTCTCTCTCTCTCTCTCTCTGTCTTCCTCGTATAAATATTAGTTCATTTTCCTCTGGAAAACCATAGTAATCTAAAGAATTTGTTTTCTATGGCTCATCCTCTGTACCTTGTGCCGCACCCTACGTGCTTATGTGGCACACCCCCTGCCTTGTGTGGCACACCCCCTGCCTTGTGTGGCACACCTCCTGCCTTGTGTGGCACACCTCCTGCCTTGTGTGGCACACCTCCTGCCTTGTGTGGCACACCTCCTGCCTTGTGTGGCACACCTCCTGCCTTGTGTGGCACACCTCCTGCCTTGTGTGGCACACCCCCTGCCTTGTGTGGCACACCCCCTGCCTTGTGTGGCACACCTCCTGCCTTGTGTGGCACACCTCCTGCCTTGTGTGGCACACCTCCTGCCTTGTGTGGCACACCTCCTGCCTTGTGTGGCACACCTCCTGCCTTGTGTGGCACACCCCCTGCCTTGTGTGGCACACCCCCTGCCTTGTGTGGCACACCTCCTGCCTTGTGTGGCACACCTCCTGCCTTGTGTGGCACACCTCCTGCCTTGTGTGGCACACCTCCTGCCTTGTGTGGCACACCCCCTGCCTTGTGTGGCACACCTCCTGCCTTGTGTGGCACACCTCCTGCCTTGTGTGGCACACCTCCTGCCTTGTGTGGCACATCCCCTGCCTTCCCTACCTCACCCCTTCCAGTGTCCCCTTCTGTAAATTATTGAACATCGTTATCTCAGAAAAGATTAGCGAGAGGATAACAGGAAGTTCTCTTGGACTAGTCCGAGATCTGCTATAACCCCCCCCCCCCACACAACACAATCTTGCTGCATCTACGCTACCGCACTCAAACCACAATCTTGCTGCATCTACGTTACCGCACTCAAACCACCAACCACATGCAACCACACTCATACCACCAACCACACAGCCACATAATACAAGCAACACACAACTACAATCATACCAGCAACACACAGCTACGACCATACCAGCAACACACAACCACAACCATACCAGCAACACACAACCACAACCATACCAGCAACAAACAACCACAAATCATACCAGCAACACACAACTATACCAGCAACACACAACGAAAACCATACCAGCAACAAACAACCACAAATCATACCAGAAACACACAACTATACCAGCAACACACAACCACAACCATACTGGCAACACACAACTACAACCATACCAGCAACACACAACCACAAATCATACCAGCAACAAACAACCACAAATCATACCAGCAACAAACAACCACAAATCATACCAGCAACTCACAACTATACCAGCAACACACAATCACAACCATACCAGCAACACACAACCACAACCATACCAGCAACAAACAACCAGAAATCATACCAGCAACACACAACTATACCAGCAACACACAACCACAACCATACTGGCAACACACAACCACAACCATACCAGCAACACACAACCACAAATCATACCAGCAACACACAACCACAAATCATACCAGCAACACACAACCACAAATCATCCACAAATCATACCAGCAACACACAACCACAAATTATAACCAATCACACACCACAATCATGCCAACCACACAACATTACAATCATACGAATGCCGTACCTCCACAATCATACCCCATCTATGCAATCATACCACTAACCACCTATCACAATTATACCAACACACACAATTACAGTTATGCCATCACCCACACCATCAGAGTAATCATACTATCAACCACACCACCCATACCATCATAAAATCAACCACATCACCACAATTGTACATGCCAAACACTACTGGCCATACCACCACCACCACAATCATACCACCAGCCATACCACCAACAATACACCACAATCATACCACCAACCACACACCACCAAAATCATACCATCAACCATACACCACCAAAATCATGCCACCATCAACCATACTGCTACCATAATCATATCATCAACCATACTACTACCATAATCATACCACCAGTAACACAGAACCACACTCATACCCCCAACCACTCACCCCCACAATCATACAACCAGACCACAACCAAGTGACAACAACCACAAACATGTATTAGCCCAATACCTCATTACACTTATTTTACCATAATACATATATTTTTATAATTATCACACTCATATATTAGGTAAAGTAGGAAGCGGGTAATTAACTTTGTATATCATTCTAAACTGGCAATTACTGCGTGTTGTGGAAGATGAACGACTGGTAATATAATCCATGGAACTAGTTACAGTGTGTGTGGTGTGAGGGTCACCCACTCTAACTGTTATAAGGCAGTGTGTGTGTACCGTGTAACGTTCATGCACTGTTGGAAGGCAGTGTGGTATTAGGGCCGTGCACTGTTGGAAGGCAGTGTGGTATTAGGGCCATGCACTGTGAAAGGCAATGTGGTGTTAGGGCCATGAACTGTTGGAAGGCAGTGTGGTGTTAGGGCCATGCACTGTTGGAAGGCAGTGTGGTGTTAGGGCTATGCACTGTTGGAAGGCAATGTGGTGTTAGGGCCATGCACTGTTGGAAGGCAATGTGGTGTTAGGGCCATGCACTGTTGGAAGGCAGTGTGGTGTTAGGGCCATGCACTGTTGGAAGGCAATGTGGTGTTAGAGCCATGCACTGTTGGAAGGCAATGTGATGTTAGGGCCATGCACTGTTGGAAGGCAATGTGGTGTTAGGGCCGTGCACTGTTGGAAGGCAGTGTGGTGTTAAGGCCATGCACTGTTGGAAAGCAGTGTGGTGTTAGGGCCATGCACTGTTAGAAGGCAATGTAGTGCTAGGGCCATGCACTGTTGGAAAGCAATGTGGTGTTAGGGCCATGCACTGTTGGAAGGCAGTGTGGTGTTAGGGCCATGCACTGTTGGAAGGCAGTGTGGTGTTAGGGCCATGCAATGTTGGAAGGCAGTGTGGTGTTAGGACCATGCACTGTTGGAAGGCAGTGTGGTGTGAGGGCCATGCACTGTTGGAAGGCAGTATTGTGTTAGGGCCATGCACTGTTGGAAGGGAGTGTGGTGTTAGGGCCATGCACTGTTGGAATGGAGTGTGATGTTAGGGCCATGCAATGTTAGAAGGCAGTGTGGTGTTAGGGCCATGCACTGTTGGAAGGCAGTGTTGTGTTAGGGCCATGCACTGTTGGAAGGGAGTGTGGTGTTAGGGCCATGCACTGTTGGAATGGAGTGTGGTGTTAGGGCCATGCAATGTTAGAAGGCAGTGTGGTGTTAGGGCCATGCACTGTTGGAATGGAGTGTGGTGTTAGGGCCATGCAATGTTAGAAGGCAGTGTGGTGTTAGGGCCATGCACTGTTGGAAGGGAGTGTGGTATAAGGTCTATTGACTGTTGGAAAGTAGCGCTGTGTAAGGTCCACCAAATGTTGGGTGGCAGTGCCAACATGTGTGTAATAGAGAGACATTCAGAGCAGACGACGCTTTTATTAAGACATCGTTTCGCTCAAAGAAAGCTTAATGAAATTGTCATTCAGCGAAACATCAACCACAACAATGATATAACAACCACAACAATGATATAACCACAACAATGATATAACAACCACAACAATGATATAACAACCACAACAATGATATAACAACCATAACAATGATATAACAACTATAACAATGATATAACAACCACAACAATGATATAACAACCACAACAATGATATAACAACCACAACAATGATATAACAACCACAACAATGATATAACAACCACAACAATGATATAACAACCACAACAATGATATAACAACCATAACAATGATATAACAACCATAACAATGATATAACAACCTCAACAATGATATAACAACCACAACGATGATATAACAACCACAACAATGATATAACAACCACAACAATGATATAACAACCACAACAATGATATAACAACCATAACAATGATATAACAACCATAACAATGATATAACAACCACAACAATGATATAACAACCACAACAATGATATAACAACCTCAACAATGATATAACAACCACAACAATGATATAACAACCACAACAATGATATAACAACTATAACAATGATATAACAACCACAACAATGATATAACAACCATAACAATGATATAACAACCATAACAATGATATAACAACCACAACAATGGTATAACAACCACAACGATGATATAACAACTTCAACAAGGACACAACGGCAACAGCAACAGTAGCAGCTGCAGCAACAACATCAACAGCAACAACGAGAACAACAGCAACAACAATGATAACAGCAGCAACGACAACAACAACAACAACAGCAGAACAATTACAATGGCAACATCTAAGCAAATTACAGCAAGTGTGAGAAAAAAATTACTTAATTTTTTCCCTCAGAATTATATATTTTTATATTATGCAAGATTATACGAGCGTCGTACTGAATTAATAAACAGAGATAAAAGTAATTGATCAATTACCACGACAATTATTCATGACACAACGTTGCAAAACTTGTTTTCGGTAAATTTTATGCTGAACTTCTCAAAAATCACTAATTTTGAATATTATTTTGTTAATTGGCAGAAAAGTTAGTACATTTTTAACGAAAAAAATATATATTTTTTTCTGCAATTAACTTGCATGCATCAATAATATATATATATATATATATATATATATATATATATATATATATATATATATATATATATATATATATATTATATAATATATATATATATATATATATATATATATATATATATATATATATATATATATATATATATATACATAGACTCAATCATAGGCATTGTTGGAAAGCACACATAACATGTTCAGACTTCACTGTTGATTGACTGGTTGAATAGGCAATCAACTTTGAAGTCTGACCTCAGGTCGGGACTCGAAGGTAAAACTGTAAAAAAATATTATACGTACAGTTAATATCATAGAATACTAAAAAATTGTATGTAACAAAAGACAATGTGCAGTTTTAGAACAGTTTGCTTAAAACGTTTCACCTCCACAACAGGTTTTTTTCTAGTCAATGAAAAACGTTTGTTGTGCAGGCTAAGTGTTTCTTTTAAAATTAAAAGAAACACATAACTACACTTTGTGTTTCTCTACAAATACACTAAATAAAAAAAATAAAGAACGAAAAAAAGGTACTTATGAAATACTTATGAAAAGTGTTGATGCACTTGTAATTGGGAGATGTAAAACGCAAGTGTTTCATTGTACTTCACACGGACCTCTGATGAAGTGAGGAGAAGCCAGAGACTGATGAAGTGAGGAGAAGCCAGAGACTGATGAAGTGAGAAGCCAGAGACTGATGAAGTGAGGAGAAGCCAGAGACTGATGAAGTGAGGAGAAGCCAGAGACTGATGAAGTGAGGAGAAGCCAGAGACTGATGAAGTGAGGAGAAGCCAGAGACTGATGAAGTGAGGAGAAGCCAGAGACTGATGAAGTGAGGAGAAGCCAGAGACTCGTAATTCGAGTCCGTTCTGCAAACAAGATATTCTGAAGTGTACCGAATTAGATATTCTGAAGTGTACCGAATTAGATATTCTGAAGTGTACTGAAGAAGACATTCTGAAGTGTACTGAAGAAGACATTCTGAAGTGTACCGAATTAGATATTCTGAAGTGTACCGAATTAGATATTCTGAAGTGTACCGAACTAGATATTCTGAAGTGTACCGAACTAGATATTCTGAAGTGTACCGAATTAGATATTCTGAAGTGTACCGAATTAGATATTCTGAAGTGTACCGAACTAGATATTCTGAAGTGTACTGAAGAAGATATTCTGAAGTGTACTGAAGAAGATATTCTGAAGTGTACTGAAGAAGATATTCTGAAGTGTACTGAAGAAGATATTCTGAAGTGTACTGAAGAAGGTATTCTGAAGTGTACTGAAGAAGGTATTCTGAAGTGTACTGAAGAAGGTATTCTGAAGTGTACTGAAGAAGACATTCTGAAGTGTACTGAAGAAGATATTCTGAAGTGTACTGAAGAAGGTATTCTGAAGTGTACTGAAGAAGACATTCTGAAGTGTACTGAAGAAGGTATTCTGAAGTGTACTGAAGAAGATATTCTGAAGTGTACTGAAGAAGATATTCTGAAGTGTACTGAAGAAGATATTCTGAAGTGTACTGAAGAAGATATTCTGAAGTGTACTGAAGAAGGTATTCTGAAGTGTACTGAAGAAGACATTCTGAAGTGTACTGAAGAAGGTATTCTGAAGTGTACTGAAGAAGATATTCTGAAGTGTACTGAAGAAGATATTCTGAAGTGTACTGAAGAAGATATTCTGAAGTGTACTGAAGAAGATATTCTGAAGTGTACTGAAGAAGGTATTCTGAAGTGTACTGAAGAAGGTATTCTGAAGTGTACTGAAGAAGGTATTCTGAAGTGTACTGAAGAAGGTATTCTGAAGTGTACTGAAGAAGACATTCTGAAGTGTACTGAAGAAGATGTTCTGAAGTGTACTGAAGATGTTCTGAAGTGTACTGAAGAAGATGTTCTGAAGTGTACTGAAGATGTTCTGAAGTGTACTGAAGAAGATGTTCTGAAGTGTACTGAAGATGTTCTGAAGTGTACTGAAGAAGATGTTCTGAAGTGTACTGAAGATGTTCTGAAGTGTACTGAAGATGTTCTGAAGTGTACTGAAGATGTTCTGAAGTGTACTGAAGAAGATGTTCTGAAGTGTACTGAAGATGTTCTGAAGTGTACTGAAGAAGATATTCTGAAGTGTACTGAAGAAGACATTCTGAAGTGTACTGAAGAAGACATTCTGAAGTGTACTGAAGAAGACATTGTGAAGTGTACTGAAGAAGGTATTCTGAAGTGTACTGAAGAAGGTATTCTGAAGTGTACTGAAGAAGGTATTCTGAAGTGTACTGAAGAAGATACTCTGAAGTGTACTGAAGAAGGTATTCTGAAGTGTACTGAAGAAGGTATTCTGAAGTGTACTGAAGAAGATATTCTGAAGTGTACTGAAGAAGATATTCTGAAGTGTACTGAAGAAGGTATTCTGAAGTGTACTGAAGAAGATATTCTGAAGTGTACTGAAGAAGGTATTCTGAAGTGTACTGAAGAAGGTATTCTGAAGTGTACTGAAGAAGATATTCTGAAGTGTACTGAAGAAGATACTCTGAAGTGTACTGAAGAAGATACTCTGAAGTGTACTGAAGAAGATACTCTGAAGTGTACTGAAGAAGATACTCTGAAGTGTACTGAAGAAGATACTCTGAAGTGTACTGAAGAAGATACTCTGAAGTGTACTGGGCAATACACAGCGATCAAAGATTCGTTGCTCAATGTGCAGCACAGTGTAAATAAACACTGCATATTACATAGAATAAGCATAACTTCAACAGCACATAGTGAACCTAACTTGCACATCATGGACATGACACCTTCAGCAGCTAAAATTCATTTCCCTGTGTGTAAGGAGTCTCATAATACAGGAACCATGAGGAAAATAAAAAAATGACAAAGGCATTTATTCGTTGAATGTGTTCAATGTACCCACTATTATTTTTGATACACGTATGCACAAGAAGTGTCCGGTAATACAACATACTGCAAAATATCCATTCTCTGTATTGGCTTGGCAAAGCTCCAAGGAGCTCTGAAAAAAAAATTCTTAGCGTGGTATCTAACTGGTATCCCTATACCAGTTTCCTGAAACCAGTAGAAGATCTCTTGAAATCTGTTAGAGGTATAGCAAAGGTAACACTATCACTACAAAATTGCGTTTTGCCTTGGCATTATGGAAGGGATGTTGGTGACGCCTCCTGGCCAGAGTTATGAAAAAAAAATTCCTACTTTAAGTTCCAGACTTTGTCATCTCTGAATTTTTCGCTGCGTTTTAACTTTGAATCAGTATTTTGCAGAATTACTAATAAGATTACAAGGGACCTAAATGAAGAAAGTATAGGGAGAAAGGTCAAAAATAAAGAAAGCAATGGAAAAAAACATGACTTGTCAGGGGCAAGTATAAAAAACTGAAGCAAGCAATGGAGAAGTATGAAAAATAAAGCAGAGTGGAAAGGATCAAAGATGAAGAAAAGAGCGGAGGAAACTCAAAGATTTATAAAGTGAAGATAAGTAAATTAGTGGAGAAAGATCAAGGAATGCAGCAGTGAGAGATGGATCAAAAATGAAGCAAGTGGAGGGGAAAGGAATTAAATATGGAGAAAGCAACGGGGAAAGAATGAAAAAAAAAAGAAAACGAACATAAAAAAAAAACTAAAGACATGTTCATCTGGTTCATGTTTTCCTCTGAACTTGCTGAACAAGTTAAGTGGTGCAGCTGGGATGAACTTTTCATCAAGTTGAATAACTATTGTGTGTGGAGGGGAAATGTCAAAGATCCATTGTAGTCGTAAATAAAAGTAACTTTTCGAGTATATCCAATTATTTCTAAAATGGCATAATGTGACACTATTTTTTATTTTGTATATTTATATAGGCAGGAGGTAAATTTTCTCGCCAATCAAAAAATGAGAAACCAATTTTTACGACGTTCTACGGTCTTCTCACATTAGCATTGTTGTTAATATTAAAAAATGTAGATTTTATTTAAGTCACCAATAGCTCTTAATGCAGGTCCTAAAAAAATAAGTATTTTCCCCAGTGGGTAACAAATTTCGCTTTTCTTTTCTTTCTCTTTATGAGTATAATAATAATATTTTTATAATAAAACTTTAAACCAATGCATAAGCCGCCTGTGATATAAATTAAATTGTTTCGTAGCTTTTGTGCCCGGTAAAAAAAGGCGGGAAAATATTAGACCTAACAAAAGTTTGGTCGCTGTATTGAACTCAAAATTAATTTCCACATACTTTACATTTTAAATCTGGGAAAATTCCGGCAGGGGGAATGAAAGCTCTCTCCACAAAGCATTACGCAGACTTCAGCGACATTATTTTCCGATTATACTAATTAGTCTTGTCACAGAGGCATAAATGTTCATAATTACCAGCACTGATCTATTAAAGAGAAGATAGCCTGGCAGGAGTGTCATCGTACCTCTCTCTGTCTCTGTCTCTCTTTGTCTCTGTCTGTCTGTCTGTCTGTCTCTCTCTCTCTCTCTCTCTCTCTCTCTCTCTCTCTCTCTCTCTCTCTCTCTCTCTCTCTCTCTCTCTCTCTCTCTCTCTCTCTCTCTCCCACTCTCTCTCTCTCCTGGTCCCACAGCTGTGTTCAATACCCCTACCCGGCAGCATCCGTGGCATAATACGGTCAACGTACTCTGAAACTGTCACTACTACTGCTATTATTTCTACCCTCACCATCCCAGGCACAGTGCTGTGCAGCTGGTCTGAGACCAACCACCAGGGCAATGCCATCAACCTCCCTCCTCCCTAGATCATCAACCTGTTAGTCCTTATTCCCGACACAGAACTGTGCATCCTCATCATCCACGATTCAATACTGCGCATCCTCAGTACTCTGAGGATGCGCTGGAGGCTCCGCTGAACCTGCTTGCTAACACTGAAATGACGAGTTACTGACAAGGACAAAGACGAGATCATAGATCACAGAACGAGCTGTCATCCAGACAACGTTTCGAAACTCTATACAGAGGAAAACGTTGTCTCCGATAAAAGCATGTTTTGCAGTATGTCACTAAAACACAATATACACTTTAAGATATTTTTATCGAATAAACGTTTCGTCCACCGAGGGAATTTATCAGTTCTCGCGTTAGAATTGATAAAAGTCCCTGGTGGGTAAAAAAAAAAAAAAAAATCCCATACTCCTCATATTTTGTCGGTATATAATACATTCTTCTTCTGCGACTTAAGTCTCCCTATTACTCAACAACAGTAGCGACATAACCAGGAACAAAGTATCTAACCCTGAGAACTGCTTTTGTTTCCAGCTGGGTTTGACGTAGATAATGTAGTGTATACGCCATATACGTTAATATTCTCACGTAAACTTCTAGACGTTCCATGTAAAACATGCAAACACGGGTTTATCTGAGGTTAAGTTTAGTTTAGGTTAAGGTAGGCTGCATAAACTAATAAAAAAATCTACGTTTATCTACATAGAAGAAGTAAAGAAAACATCGACACCTAGGTGGATATATACACCACTGGATATATATATATATATATATATATATATATATGTGTGTATATATATATATATATACATATATATATATATATATATATATATATATATATATATATATATATATATATACATATATATATACCTGTGTATATGCTCTGGGAATTTAATTTAACTTTGTTTTTGGGATTAAGGTAGTCTTGATTGCTGGTTAACGAGTAACATGTGACCTTAATGACTATCGTATAGTCGATAGTGTTTAAATGTTTGCTTAAATGCTTGCTGTTGTGTTTAAGTATTGTTGGTTTCAAAAGCTTGTGTTTAAATGTCTGTTCTTATGTTTAAGTGTTGTTTTTTAAAAGTTTGTGTTTAAATTTTTCTTGGTGTGTTTAAATGTTTGTTGAAGGACGAGCCTCACAGAGAAGCGTTCAAATTTGAACGCTTTTTATAGTCCTGGTGGCAGAATGAGGTACTTGATGTATTGTGCCCAGTCCCGTATGATAACCAGTTCGCTGTTTTTTTTTTTTTTTTGTCCAGTGATATGCATTTATTTCTTTAATAGGCTGAAACTGAGTTCTGACACACAAGGTGTACTTCGTTTCTAAGTTTTTGCATAATATTAATAATGTTATTTATGTCTGTCTCCTGCTTCAAAATGTTTCCCATTTATTCAAAAAATATCTCCCCTCTGATTAAAATTATTTCACATTTGTTAGAAAATATCTCCCACTTATTCAGAAATATCTCACTAATTCATAAAATTTCTTTCCCTTAACTGATGACATTTACATTCGTAACTTAGCAGCAAAAAACATTAATAACTCAACCCGTATTGTCATACTAATTTAAATATAGCCATCATTTATTCATCATTTTTTTAATTCTTCGTGCTTGTTCTTACATCTCACTGGAAAATCCTTGCCGTGTGGCCTTTAAGCCCTTCGAGGTCATACAGCGTCATGGGAAATGGAAGGAAAGAAGGTTTAATCTGAGGAAGGAGAGCAGCTCCAATCCGTGAATGAAAATAAAGTACTCTTGAAGGGGCGCGAATTAATACCTTTTGGTATAATAAACGCATGAACGAGTTATTGATGCTTTTCCCGTGAATATAATACTACTACTACTTCTAATAATAATAATAATAATAATGAAAGCTAATATTAGTGCAGTAAGTTAGTGTTATCCTATTTCCAGTAAAATTTCTGCCATTCTGACGTGACTAAACTTTCGCCCTGACGTTTTAACGTAATATGGACGAAGCAGTTTTGCTAAAATATATATTCTGCTTTAAAAATATATTACTGTGGAATAAAGTTTGTGTGTGTGTGTGTGTGTGTGTGTGTGTGTGTGTGTGTGTGTGTGTGTGTGTGTGTGTGTGTGTGTGTGTGAGTGTGTGTGTTTTCCCTTCAGCCGAGTACACTGATACCTCTACAGTCATGCACAATGATTTCGAGGTTATGAATTAACCAATAGGTATAATTTCAGCCAATTCTTGTAATGTTAGACCCATTTGTCTCTTTCACAGAATCTTTGTGTATATCTATCATCTATCTATTTACCCGCAGTGACTGACCAGCAAATAGTTAAGGAAAATACCCAGCTCGTCTTCAACCAGATTATCCCAAGTTTATTCCTCTCATTTTCTCTAACATTCTCTACGTCTTCAGAGTACAAAACCATTAGCATTGGAAAGTAGTCCTTGGTTTATTCATGCGAAGAGATAGGTGCAGCAAGGTGGAATTATTATTATATTTTCACTCTGCGTCCGGAAAAACCGCAGTGAACGTAATTCCATTTTGAAGCATCAAGGAGTTCTTGAGGTGAAGTCGTTTGGCGGCATTACAGCACACCGGGGCACGATACTGCAGATTACAGCTCTGACGCAGACCTCATCGTCCTCGCCTGGTGCTGTGGTGATGTGTACACCTCGCGAACTTATACTCGTCTCCCAGTGCTGTAGTGATGTATACAACTGGAGACCTGAGGCTGGTCTAAAGCTGCTCTCTGGTAATAGTGACGGTAGTGATCTTGTACTGTTGATCTGCTGGGCTGCTCAACATTTTTAGCTGTTTTATATTGATAGTGATGATTTTGCATGCTGTTATAGAATTACTGCTACAGTATAAGTCACTAAACAGTGGCTAAGCAATTCGCAACTGGGCCACAAATTGGAAATAGCACAGAACTATTGGGATGTTAGGATATACTTCTTCAGCCTTGAAGTGGTCAGGAAGTGGAATAACCTAGATAGCGAAGTGTTAGAGGCAGAATCCTTACATAGCTTTAAGAATAGGTATAAGGTATAGGTATAAGGAGAAAGAGGAACAAACAGCTGCCAGCAGATAAGCGGGGTCAGGAGCTGAGACTTGAGTGAGTATAAATAAGCGGGTACAGCCTCAGCAATCCCTCAAGACGGCTAATGCAGCGCTCAAGACCTTCAATCCCTTAATTTTAAGTTTGCAAGGCTAACGGGAAGAATCTGCGACAGGAAGTTATTCTTTTCCCAGAGAGTAATAAAACCATGATACAGGTTTCCCGTTGAAGCAGAAACAGTGCTCAACTTTAAAAATAATGTAAACCTGAACTGCATCGTCCGGAGTCGTGTGGAGACTGGTCAGGTCCCAGACTTCCTCTTCCCGGGAACACAGCAACAAGAATGACTAGAGGCAAAGTTTGCCGGGCAGAAGAGGCGAAATGAACGAGTAAATATCGAAGACAAGAATTCTGAAGATCGTTGACTCTTTGCTGACTACTGAAATGGGAGTAAACACAGTGGAAAAGATTTTTGTAATCGAAATTCGGGGTAACGGCAGCAGTAAGGGGCGGTGGGGTTATATATGGGGGAGGAGGGGGAACAGCGGTAGCTTGTATTTTAAAAAACGTGGATGCTTGTGTTGGTTTTCGAATTGACCTGGACAGTTTCTGAGGTGACCTGGACAATAATGATGGGTTAGAAGTGACGTGAACAATGGAAGGAGACGACAGTAGAGAAGGAATATAGAAGTGACGTGGGTTATGAACATAGGTTCCAGGTGCCATGGATGATGGTTATGGTGACAAAGTGAAGTGATATTATATATATATATATATATATATATATATATATATATATATATATATATATATATATATATATATATATGCAAGGAATTCGCGAGAGCAGGCGAAATATACACAAACACTGTTAAAATCTCTAGTAAGGCTGATGCATGCAGGGGATGAGATGAAAAGCTGTAAGCCTTCTCCCTGAAAGCTGGCTGCTTGGATCAAACGTGTAGCGCAAGCTACACGCCAAGGTATTGTCCAGTGTGGGTAGATTGGTAAAGCACTGCGTACCTTGTCCTAAGGTTCGCAGATTCGAGTCTCCTTCAGCCAGAGATCAGTGTTATATATATATATATATATATATATATATATATATATATATATATATATATATATATATATATATATAAAATGTCGTGCCGAATAGGCAGAACTTGCGATCTTGGCTTAAATAGCAACGCTCATCTTGCCATATAGGACAAGCTAAAATTTGTGTATGCAATAATTTCGCCAAAATCATTCTAAACCTAACGAAAAAAAATATATTTCGTTGTGTTTGTTTAGTATTAAATTACTGTAAACGTTTTTAAAATATATTTAGTAGGATTAGGCTAAAATAAATTGCGCTTGTTAGAATAAGGTTAGGTAAGTTTTCTAAGATTCTTTTGGTGCAAAATTATAAATTTTTATATTAACATAAATGAAAAAAATATATCTTTAAACATATAAGAGAAATTTTTAGAAAGGACTTAATTTTAAATGAGTTCTTGCTAATTGACCAGTTTTACATATTCGGCACGACATATATATATATGTATATATATATATATATATATATATATATATATATATATATATATATATATATATATATATATATATATATATATATATATATATGCGCTCACATGACCCATCGTTCCACATACCTCGCACCAGAAATTTTATATTTTCACTCTAGTTCATCAGTGGTCTTGTCGTATTGCCATCACGCTGGTTTTAATTTTCCGTCTTGCAGTATTAATAACGGGCGGACCCGGCGGCCTGCGCCACGATTCGGTGCGTCAATAACTCGTAATCCTGAGGCTTTGTTGGAATCCAGAAATATACGACTGGCCCCACTTGCGCTGCGGGGAGGACCTGGAAGAAAACAAGAGATGGTGAAGCCTCTCTCTTCACACGCACACACTGCCATCATACTACGCACGTTAGGTTTAAAATGGTACATTGAAAAAGGTATAAAAATAATGACAAGTTGGAGAGGAAGACACAATGTGACGTACACAAGGGAAACCACGCTACCTTTCAGTCCCTCAAGGATCATTTTGGGTTTCCCTTTCTTGTCTGTGAATTGCTACGACTTTTTCCAGCTACGGTGTTATTGCTGTTGTTATTCCTCGTTGTGATATTCGGATTTGTTTTATGGTCCAAATTTATGTCTTCATAATTTATCGGTGTATGCCTAATATAACTGTCTGTTTATAGCCAATATTTTAGAACATTAAAAAGGGCAGTCCGTAAAAGCAGTCTGAGATAATTCTGTAAGACTAGTCTGTAAGAACCGTCTGTAAGACTAGTCTGTAAGATCAATCTATAAGACCAGTCCGTAAGAGCTGTCTGCAGGAGTAATCTGTAACGGCTGTCGGTGAACTCGACTGCACAAATCTTCTTTAAGCATAACGGTAAATTTTATTACCTAATATACTGTGCTTTTTTAACAACACTGCGTGATCCACACGGGTTTAGAGCTTGTCTTTAAATTCAACGGTAAAATAGAACAGTCTGAACTTTTAGTCCGGCAGCATTTTTTTTTTTTTTGCACGCAAATGACAGTGTAACGGCGATATTTAAAGTAACATTCTGTGGAAACGTTCGTCAATAAACGTGTTTGTCGTTCGAGTATGTGGTCGTCAGCGTAGCTTGGTAAAATGCTGTGCCATTTCGCTGCATTAGGTAGGTTACGCATCATTGTGTGCTAACAGTGATTGGATGGGTGATCACTGGGACACAACCTCAGCTCAGCCGAGTGCCACACTGACACTGTGTTCACAACAACAGGTTTTAGCGACGTGCCAGTGGGTAATTGATTTTATTATTATTATTATTATTATTATTATTATTATTATTATTATTATTATTATTATTATTGTTGTTATTTTTATTATTATTATCAGCATGGGTAAT